>NW_026944226.1:92780-152122 GCF_033297405.1 Parathielavia appendiculata
CTCCTTGAGCATTGACATCCGCACCGTTGTCAAGAAGCAGTCGCACGATCTCCGTCTCTCCTTTCGATGCGGCGGCCTGGAGAGCAGTCCCATATACACCTCCTTGAGCGTTGACATCCGCACCTTCGTCAAGAAGCAGTCGTGCAGCCTCCGTTCGTCCGCTACACACAGCGTTGTATAAATCCATGGCTTACGATCGATTGCCCAAGGAGAACTGGATATAGTGAGGCTTCCCTGCAAGAATTTGTCCGGGGTGTGGAAGATAAAGCGTCGGTGGCGACGATTAGAAGTCGACGGTTGCATTCCCTGCGGTTATCGCGTCGAACAGCGGCACAGGCAGGGCCGAGGGGTTTGCCGTCTCTACTGTATGTACGTAAACAAAAGACAGCACGAGAGATTTGTGAAGGGTTGAACGTCTTCGAGGGCTTCGATGTGCAGTGCTGCGCGACAAGTCAAGGATGGCCTATGTGACCGTGGCACAGCAGCTGCATCTCAGCCCCCGGTCACCGCACGTCGGCCACAATGCAGCGGGGCGCAAATTTGCCAACGCGGTTGGGCAGCAGCTTCGAGCCAAACACATGTACGGCCAAGCACGCTGCCCTACAATGGACTTGCTACCTCAAGCTCATCCTACGAAGGAAACCTTCTAGCGAAGTCGCGCTGGGAAGAACAGGACACGCGGAGTCGCCACCATTAAAACGTTTCAATTACTGTTCTACGTGATGCATGTCGTGTGGTTTGGTTGGGTACTGTAGGTATGAGCTTCCCGCTTGCCCATGCTCATTTCCGCTGCTGCCTGGGCGGGGTGCTGCGCCTCTCCGATGGGAGTGCTTGATTGGCGGCCTATGCCGTAAACCTGACGATTCTGCCGCACAGCCAGTTTCACCGTTTTCTTGAAACGGAGAGCACTAATTAACAGACGGATCCTGGGGCCATCTGTTTTCTGACCTTCTTCCCCGAAAAGATAAGCTTTTGACCGCCAGACCAGTAGTTGGGTCGGTGACGACCACGTCTCCGTGGACGCTACCGACTCCCTTGCCGAACTAGACACGCAACATCTAGCAGCACCTGTCAATGCATACATCGACCACAAGCTCACAATCCTCAAGGGTAGAAAAGGATACAACGACAGCGTTTTGGCCGAGGTGTCACACGAAGTCCGCGAACGAGCAGAGAACACCTTTTTGTGGGTGGCCCTCGCGTTCAAAGTCCTCGAGACAGTGCATGGAGGGTACGCTGTCAAGCGTATTAAAGATATGCCTCCTGGCTTGTCGGAATTGTACGATCACATGATGACCAGGATTGAGGAGGGGCAAGTGATTGAGCCCCAGGACTGTAAGACAGTCTTGGTGGTTACATCTCTTGCCTTCCGCCCGCTCTCTATTTCGGAGCTTTCCGTACTTGCCGGCCTGCCATCCATCCATCGCAGAGACGGCTATCGAGATGTGCGGCTCATTTCTCACAATCGCCAAGGGAACAGTCAACTTGATCCGCCAGTCGGCAAAGGATTACCTGGAGAAGAATTACAAGTTTCGACTTCAGCCAGCTGGGCCCACTCAAGGGCATGTGGACATCGGCATACGTGCAATCGATGCGATGTCCTCAGTCCTAAGACGCAACATGTACGCCTCGAGCTCGGCTTCAAACCGGAGAATATGACGCCTCCTGATCCAGATCCCCTGGCTCCAATACGATACTCTTGCATCTTCTGGGCCGACCATCTCTGCTCCTTGAGCAGCGACAACTCCAGGCTCCTGGGAGAACTGACGGACGACGGGAAGGTGTTTGGATTCCTGAAAGAATACTTCCTCCGCTGGCTTGAGAGTTTGTCTCTCCTAGGGAAACTTTCTAGTGGGCTGCTCTCGATAAGAAAGATTCTATATGCCGCTCAGGTATGTTGTTAATGCCGTATTGTTGTCGGGTTACTAAGTTCAATCAGTCGCAATCGGACATCAACCCTTGCCTTCGTCAGCTGTTGGAAGACGCAGAGAAGCTTGTACTCAGTCACAGATCGATTATAGAGCGGGCCCCCTTGCAAACGTATAGCTTCGCGCTCGTATTCAGCCCAACTTTGAGCGAGATTAGAAAGCGGTATTGGAAGGAAAGGCTGCCTTTTATCGAAATGACCGCTGGCATTACAGACCAGTGGGCGCGTATCGGCAGACGCTCGAGGGGCATAGCGGCTCGGTCAGCATAGTAGCGTTCTCGCCAGACGGTAAGACGCTAGCGACGGCTTCAGACGATAGGACCGTCCGGCTCTGGGATACGGCGACCGGCGTGCACCAGCAGACGCTCGAGGGGCATCGCGGCTCCGGCGCATATCGGCAGACGCTCGAAGGGCATTGCGGCTCGGTCAGCGCAGTGGCGTTCTCGCCGGACGGCAAGACACTCGCGTCGGCTTCAAGTGATAAGACCGTCCGGCTCTGGGATGCGGCGACCGGCGCTCACCGGCAGACGCTCGAGGGGCATGGCGATTCAATCTGGGCAGTGGCGTTTTCTATGAATGGTCAATGTCTCGAGACAAATAGAGGGCTGCTAAGCATAACTGTAAACTGCGACGCTTCAAGCGGCTCTGGCGACCAGAAACCAGCCAGCAGTGTTCTCTTCGTCGGCGACGATTGGGTCACAAGAAATGGGAAGAGCGTTCTTTGGCTTCCCGCCGACTATCGGGCAACATGTGTGGCGGTTCATGGTCACACAATCATCCTAGGACATGCCTCGGGACGAGCGACGTTCTTTCGGTTTGCTTTTACAGAGTGATGGATATCTGCAATCGTTGTGTCTCATATTTTAATATCTCTGCTCAAGTGAAGGGCTTGGGAGCCATGTCTGCTTTAAATCATTTACTTTTCGCCACTGACGCAGTTCTTATTTGACATCACTTGTCCATGATCCAAGGTTAGCCGGTAGTCGTCGGCCTCGATAAGCAACGGAATATCCGTCTTCCCGGTATGCCGCAGTTGCAGTAACACAAGATATACCCAACTGTGAGACAAAGGTGCAGATTTGGTAAGGGCCGCGACGAAGCGGAATAACACATCGTTATCCAGATTCAAACTTCTCTTGTCATTCGTTCGTGAATCCGCGCGGTGAGCGGACGCGTTCATGCGGCGCAGCAGCCTCCGGAGCAACAGCACCGTGGACGTCAAAGGTAAGGAATCTTCTGGCAGGTTCTATGTTTTTGCCTGAAATCAGCCCTGCCGTTGCCTTGTCGAGGATTTTGATTGCACATCTGTCGCTTCCCGTCCCTCGTTCCTTTGAAGCAGGATGACCGAAAGTTTCATATCGTCAACTGCACCCGGTTCCACACAAAAAAAAAAAAAAAAAAAAATAAGGAAATTTCGTTATCACCAGGTAGGTATAGTTACATACTTGGTATGCTTCGCCTCACTCAGGTCCTGGCAATTCCAGCCTTAGCCGATCCACAGAAAAGAGAAGCATTCGAATCCGCAACGAAGATGACGCGACCTGGCAATGGACAACATCTACCAGGGAGACTCCTGGCCCGTGTACACCCAAAGCTTGCCGCCATGCGTCTCCCTTGTCGAGGCGTCAATGACTTTGATAATTCCGTTGACGCTGTCATCCACCGTGATGGCAGCCTTTTCGTAGCCGAATGCGTGGGCTCCTCGTTGGCCGAGATCTGTCTGCACCCAACTAGATGAGGAGTTAGAGAGCTGTCACGAGCTAGTCAAACCGGTACCTGCATTCAATGCAGGACTTACCCTGGATCGACGGGGAAGGAGGTAAGCCAGGGCTCTTCGGTATGGATAGCCTTGGTCAACCAATGCTGCACCACCTTGGTAGGGGCATACGCCGCATTCTTCATGGGGATGAAGTTCCTATACGTGGTCGTCAGTGTCGTAGCAACGACGTGGGCAGGATCGCAGAAGCCAAGGTTATCACGCACTACGATATGCAATGATTAGTGACCGGACCGAGATGGGTTGACGATAGGGATAATCCCCGGCCTACCGTGAGGAATGCAGCACACGAGCCGATCGTGACAAATTTAGGATCCTTAGATTTCTGCAGCACAGGAAGAAAGGCCTGAAAAAGCCGGACGAAGCCGTAGACGTTTACGTCGACATGCTGCTGGATATCGTCGGTTGTCACCTCGGAAACCTTGACCCACTTCAAGGCAATGGCGGCATTGGCGACGAGGATATCGATGCGGTCAATTCCATGGTTGGCCAGTTCTGTAACGGCCCTAGCCGGGTCCGAAGGAATAGTGAGATCGAGTTTAACGGTGATCAGCGACGTGCTCTCACTCCTCGAGAGGGCAGTGAGCTCCTTGGCAGTAGCATGGTTCGGGTCACGGACCGCAGCAATGATGGTGTGGTTCGGGCGCGTGAGGTACAGCTCCAGTAGACCACGACCGATGCCCCGGTTTGCACCAGTGATGAGCACATTTGTGGATGTCATGCTGGACGGAGGGTCGAATGGACTGTCCGAGAGCTGGCTCCAGTAAGGGAGAAAAAGATGGGATCGCGAAAGTAAGAATGAGCCAATAGATGATAAGCCCCAGAAGGAACAGGCGTGGTTGTCCGGCAATGTGTCAAAGACGACGGTGCCTGAGGATTTATGTATTGGAAGGGGCGGGTGGAGGAGAGGCTGGAGGACGAGGGCACTTCACTGCCTTGATCTCGAGACGCATGGTCATATATAAAAAGGGTTCAACAAATGCCGCCTTGCGCGTTCGTGCTGACAATGCAGCGGCGCTTGGGACTGATTCAGCCATTGACAGTTTCTTCCTTCAAGATTTGTGTGCATGTTTCGTGGCTTTGTTGTGATCAGTCTGCACCCGTGCTCCAATTCTTCTGCAAGGTCAGCTCGCCGGGTCAGATCGCCGGGTCAGATTACCTTGCATACCTGAACTCCGCAGTGGGGCCGCCGTTTGATTGTTAGCGGGTCACATTGGCAAGCCCTACGGAGCAGTACACGTGTAGAAGAAGGAAACATGTGATTGCAAGAAGGTAATCAAAGTAGGAAAATCTGAAGATCGAAAGGAGGGTGTAGAGGAAAAAGAAGGGAAGAAACATCAGAAGAGGAAAAAAAAAAAAGAGCAAGAAGAGGAGAAAGAAGAACAGAAGGTGAATACTAGTTAACTTAGAGTGAACAGTTTCATTTTCTTCTTTCCATACCAAGTTCCGCGCTACAAACAACCAAGTTTGATTGTAGACTTAACGCGGTCGCATTACACGCGCATGAAGTCCTTCATCATTCACCAAGTCTCCTCCGCCGTCTCTTCCCACACCGTTGTTCTGAGGCTGTGCAAGCCGTAACACTTGCCAAGGTTCCTGACAGGGAAAACTGGGATGGTGACTGGGTTGCCGTTGCGGTCGCTGTTGGGCTTGCCGTCTGCTCGCATGGCTGGAGTTTGGAGTTCGAAGCAGTTGTGCCGGAGCTCGGGATCGTTACACCAAAGGCCCGAGTCAGCCTCGTACCTGTAAATGTCTCTGGCGAACCGGACCAAGGCAATGGCAAGCTTGCACCAAGTAAGCTCCTCGCCGTTACTTTTGCGCTGAGGGTTTGTACGTTCTTTCAGGCGGCTTGGGCCAGCTGGAGCGCCAACCGTCGGATGATGCGCACCGGAATGGTATTCGCCGCAGGGGTGCGCATCTGAACTTGTTCCCAAAGTAGGCGCTCCATCCGATTACTGCTGAGCATCAGTTGTCGGACGGTATGGCAGTTCTCCATGAGCTCCAGGAGCCTCTCGTGGACCATCTCTTTGGTCCAAACCATCGTACGAGCGATGGGACTGGTGCATTTGTGAGATGCGAAATACGACCAGGATGGTGTCAGTCTCGGAGTCGAGCAGTATTCCGGGCGCGAACCGGAAGCCTGTCATGTTTTGCGACATATTCTTCGGGGCTTTTCCCTCTTCAGCCCATGTTGGGCATAGGGCTAGGACCTGGGATTCAGTGCAAGATGGGTTCGCCGTAAGTTTTGTCGCTTCTAGTTCAAGTTCTAGGAAGAGCAAGAGGAAGAGAAGGGGAAGACGAAGGAGAATGGCGGTAGTATAACCATATCGACACCACTGAATTTGTACCTGAGATACTTGCGTCGTTGGACAATCGTAAACGATGTGCCTTTATTAAAATACAATCCGGACGATAAGATGATGCGAACGACAGGAGAGACTGTAACTTTGACAGAGAAACAAATATAATCGGAGTCGGGCGAGAGAACGCGAGACGCCGATGTACTCTGTGCTCGGGATGTACTGAAATATCTGCTTGTTGGCGCTAGACTGCAGGCAAAAAAGAGAAAAAACTAAAATTCAAGAGATGTCATCGAGATCAAGAATGCTCAAGAAGTTCGAGGGCGTGAGGGACTCGGAAGTCATTGGGTTGGCAGGCGCACCCGCACCTGCCAGTTCCATCAGCTGTGGGCGCAGGGAAAGAAACATTGGAAAAAGGTGTCGCGCCCAGTGCAGTAATGGGCTTATGAATTACCCTGTGGAAACCATTAATAATCGAATCAATTCAGTGGATGGCGCATTTGGCGTAGGTGGTTGGTGCGAATGGTTAACTCTTAGGTATCTCAATCCATAATCCCTCGCGAGTAGCTTCACTCCTTAAGCCACCTAGCCACCGGGCACCACGCACTCACATGGGGCGCGAATAAGTAATGGCGACATTGTGGAAGGGCACCTTGAGTCGGGTCAAGGCCCTCTGAAGGAATCCCCGGCTGAGCTCCACGGCTTCAGGCCATCAACCGGCACCAAGGCGCTCCATCGGAAAAGTCCTTGTTGGCACTCGACGAGCCAAAATCTCGCCAGCTTCTAAGTCGAAGACAGCCAATTGCACCATGATTTTGAATGGGACCCAATTATCACTGGCCGCGGAGGGGGCCAGTTAAAAAGGATATCCGAGGCATAAGCTAGGTGAGTTAGACTTTTGAGGATTGTTATGAGACAGGACAGTCGGTTAGAGGCCAGGTACAAGCAGCAGCATAGCCCTAACCCTGGCACCGCCTTTATTCCAGTCTCAGGCTTCTTTTCTGGCGTTCTTCCATGTTTCTCTTCCTTTCTGCGCACTTCTGCCTGTCAGTTTCAGTAGGTCTCTGTTTTTCCAGTTTTGACTTAGCTTGTGTACCCCTATGCCCATTGATTTAGGTTTCGTCCCTCGTTTCAGATCCTAACCCAACATAGAAGTTCATTTAGTTAAGCGATGAGGAGCGTTAAAGTCAGTTCCACTCATTAAACCTGCATTGCCCAAACACTCAAGGTTTCTACAGCAGCAATGGACAGTACTGAGAGCTGCACTAGTAATTAGGGCTGCAAAGGTACCTACCTGATCTAGAGCTGCCCTCGTAATGCTAGCGCAGGTGAGTCCCAGAGACGAAGAGAACGTAGCCAGCCAGCTTCACCAAACTATCTATCTACCACAGTGGGAGGTATTGGATCTATCATCCAATAGAGGCGTATTTCCTGTTCCGGTTGACGCACCGTCGAGACGTATCGCGCCACTTTGTTGAGTAATGGTCTCATTGTCCAGTCGTGAGCACCTTCCTCATCGGGATCATAAGCATCTGCAAAGCCCCGCTGGAAAAGCCTTGGATGCCCCGCAGCTCGGCCAAACATCCCCAAGACATCCTGTCTGCCGCCGGCGATGATCTGCGCTGCTGCAAGTCCGGTTGCCCGACAATTTGATGTCAGCCAAGCCTCGCCGTTCACAGCCACCAAAAGTTTGTTGCCAACTCCAATGCTTAGTTTGGATGGGCGATTTCTGTTTGAGTTACCAAAGGGTGCTACTTCCTCTCGGTCGCTGGGCGATTGTCCAAGTCGTCTAACCTTCCAATACCTGGCTTCGAGAAGGCTGCGGCTCAGCTGACGCGCGGCCGAGTTGCCCCGCGTCGTCCAGGCGGGCTGTCGCTATCAGGTCCAACATTGGATCCTTCATCAGACTAACCCCGGTCCCTGGACTAGACTGTAACGTCCCCGGGCCGACCAGCGCCACCTCCATTCGCATCGCTCGTTATCAATCATGAGATTCCGCACGCCTCTGATGGCGAGGAACGCGCAGACCCTGCCAGACCCTACTGCTCCCCGTCGCGGCAATGCTCGGCCCAGCTCGCCCACCGTGACACCGTCATCCAAGCCCACACCTGACCCCAACGCCCGTGCATGATGGAAAACCAACCCCCCGTTAACACGGATGCCAACCGACAGTCGCACTGGAGGCGAGCATGGTTCCTTGTTCCACTTTGCAGACCGAGGGCACCCCGACGGTACCCTTATCTTGCAACGCCATTTTTGTAGATCATATATTACTCCCCTACCGGTTTTGCCGTCGCAGCTCACTCTTTAACGCCCCATCCCCTTCTTGCTCCCCTCCGCGTTGAATGTTCAATATCGGCTTGGTACCCAATCCACGGCCATTCTTCTTCTTCTCTTTCTTCCTGGACCGCTGGCCGAGCGGCACATACCAACCATGGCGGGTCTGTTTTCGAGGAATCGCAACAATGAGAAGGGCGAGAAGGCCCCGGCGCCCGTCCAGGAGGTAGCGCCAGGCGAGTACAGCAGCGAGGAGGGAATTGTCGATGAGGCCCAGGATGACCTGCACCGGGGCATGAAGCCGCGATAATTAAGTGCGTTTTTCAACGATCCGGCGACGATCCAGGCGCATACTGACGGCATGCAGACATGATGGCTATTGCGGGCGCCATTGGAACCGGTACGTGCAAAGAAAGCCTAAGAGTCGTCAGGGTAACCTACTGACTTTTGGCAGGCCTCATTATCGGTACTGGCAATGCCCTCAAGCTTGGACCCGCGTCACTGCTACTCGGGTACGCCCTCATGGGCTTCGTCGTCTACGTTGTCATGGTCGCCCTCGGAGAGATGGGTGCCTGGCTGCCTATGAAGAAGAGCTTTTCTGGCTATGCATCACGCTTCGTCGACCCGGCCATGGGGTTTGCGACAGGCTGGAACTACTTCTTCAAATACGTCATCGTCTTGCCCAACAACCTGACGGCGACGGGCATCCTCCTGCAGAAGTGGCGGCCTGATATCAACGTGTCGGTGTGGATTGTCGTCTTTGGCGTGGCGATTATCATCCTCAATGTGCGTCGTCTTCCCCACACAGGCTTGAAGCGGTCGCTAACCCGCCGCAGTTGATCCACGTCTCGTTTTTTGGCGAGGCCGAGTTCTGGATGTCGCTGATCAAGGCTCTCGTCATCATGATGCTTATCCTGCTCTGTTTCATCATCGCTCTCGGCGGTGGCCCCAATGGCGTCCGAACCGGTTTCTACTTCTGGCAGAGCCCAGGCGCCTTTGCCGAGTACTCGGTGACAATTGGCAACAATACTCATGTCGTCCCCGGCGACACCGGCCGATTCTTGGGCGTCTGGGCCTGCATCGTCCAGGCCACCTTTGCCTACCTCGGCACCGAACTCGTCGGCGTCGCATTCGGAGAAACGCCGAACCCGCGCAAGAACGTCCCCCGCGCCGTCACCCAGACTCTCCTTCGTATCGTCTTCTTCTATATCGCCGGTGTCCTGGTTCTCGGCATGGCCGTCCCGTACAACAGCAAGGAGCTGGCACAAGCCACCAAGAAGGGTACCAGTGGATGTATGTCCCGTCCCGGCGATTCTCCTTCAGCTCCATTCATCCACCCCTTCCTCCCACACGCACTGATTCCCCGCTAACAACTTTCCCAGTGGCCTCCCCCTTCACCGTCGCCGCGCAAATCGCGGGCGTCGCCCATCTCGACGACGCGGTCAACGGCCTCCTGCTCATCTTCACCATCAGCGCCGCCAACTCGGACGTCTACCTCGCCTCTCGCACTGTGTGGGCGCTCGGCAAGGACGGCCAGGCGCCGCACATCATGCAGCGCACCAACCGCAACGGCGTGCCCGTCCCCGCCGTCGCGCTCTCGTCCCTCTTCATCGCGCTCGGGTTCATGAACGCCACCAAGACGGCTGCCACCGTGTTTGGGTACTTTGTGGCGCTCGTGACGGTGTTTGGCGCGCTCAACTGGGTCGCTGTGCTGGTTAGCTATATCGCGATGATTCGGGCCATGAAGGTGCAGGGTGTGGATCGGAGCGTCATGCCGTATCGGAATGTGCTGCTGCCGTGGGGCGCGTACATTGCGTTGGCGATTACGGTGGTGGTCATTATCTTCAGCGGGTATGCCGCGTTTATTCCGTATTTTCAGGTGGACAAGTTCTTGACGGCGTACATCGGGATTCCGGTGTATGTTATCAATGTGCTGTGGTGGAAGTTCGTCAAGAAGACCAAGAGGGTGCGGCCCGAGGAGGTCGACTTGTTTACGGGAAGGAGAACATAAGGAGAGGCACGGCGTTTGGCGTTGGGGTTATGGAGCTGGGGTTTCCAGAGGCAAGTAACGACATACAGATATGCATTCAAGGAATGTGTGAGCTCACTTTGTGCAATCTTCCACGAGCATTGTGTTGGGGCTTAAGAAAGCCTCAATCGTCATCCTCAGTGGCAATCAGTGCTTGCAACTTTGAACCCCACAGCTCACCCCATATCGCCTGGATAAATACCGACGCAGGTGTAACCGATGCTCGGCAGGGAGAGCGCTTCCGAGAGGATCGACGCAACTTAGGGAAACGGAACCGTGCTTCCCGGTCGCATTGAGCATGACGGACCCAATTTTGATTCACATAGACAACTCACGGTCAACTACGTCCTGATCTGTGCCGCGTGGTTGTCGATCGTTACTGGACCGCGCGACACGCCGGAGGAAGGAATAGAGATTGCGGGCCTTTGCACCTGTCGATCCAATATAGCCGTACAAGCATGGCCTCGCTGAATCCATCTTTGTACATGGTTGCAGGTATATGGTTGGGATAGACGGGAGACCTAGGACCGAAGTCAGAAGGATAGATGCGAAGGTACAGTCAAATCCGAGTATAACTAGAGCTCTCCATGGCACTGATAATTCCATCTCACAGAAACGGCAGGGAACAGTCTCGTTCACGTAGTCCAGACAGGAGTTATTCCATCAACCCTTCGTTTCAACCTCAGCAATCACACCCCTGTTCAACGCTCAAGACTTTGGCCGAGATGAAGAACTCCAACTCGGCCCTCATTGCCGCTGGCATCTTTGTTCAGATGGCCGTTTTGGCCGCTGGCCACTCCATTTTTCAGCAAGCGAGCAGCGGTTCGAAAGACTTTGGGTCAACCTGCGTTCGGATGCCAGTGAGTGTTGCCACTGAGCTCCATAAGCTCTATCTTCGGTTAACTGACGACTTCAGCCTAACAACTCGCCCGTCACCAGCGTGTCGAGCAAGGATATGGCTTGCAACGTTGGTGGCTCCAAGGGGTTGTCTGGCATCTGCGAGGTTAAGGGTACGTTCACCGCTGGATGTCCGTTTCCCTTACTAACAAGTTTCACCCCTGACCAGCCGGTGACGAGTTTACGGTCGAGATGCACGCGCAACCCGGCGACCGGTCCTGCGCCCACGAGGCCATCGGCGGCAACCACTTCGGCCCCGTCATGGTGTACATGAGCAAGGTGTCCGACGTCACCAGCGCCGACGGGTCGGCCGGCTCCTGGTTCAAGGTGGACGAGTTCGGCTACGACGCCAGCTCCAAGAAATGGGGCACCGACCAGCTCAACGCCAACTGCGGCAAGCGGTCGTTCAAGATTCCCAGCAAGATCCCCGCGGGCGATTACCTTGTCCGCGCCGAGGCGATTGCGCTGCACACGGCGGGCCAGAGCGGAGGGGCGCAGTTTTACATGAGCTGCTATGTGAGTTTGCAGTCCCCTGTTTCCGTTCTCAACCAGGCGCTGGAAACATGGCTACTTTTGAGGTACGCTCCCATGAAAGCTAACCATATGTGTTCCTGAACCAGCAAGTCAGGGTTTCCGGCGGCAGTCGCGGCCAACTGCCCGCAGGAGTCAAGATCCCGGGAGCGTACAGCGCCTCCGATCCTGGAATCCTCATCGATATCTGGGGCAGCTCCTTCAAGGAGTACAAGATTCCTGGTCCGGCCATCATTGATCAGAGCTACTTTTGAGCACCTGGACACTTCAGCATTGTGGTGCTGGAGAAACTGGATGCGACCGCTTGGTTATGTCATGACACTTGGTTGGTGTTGAGACATTATGCCATGTTCAAAAATGGCACTGTGAAGGACTAAAAGATCATACTTTCTGAGAATTTCAATCTCAACGAAAACCTCTTCCCAAGTCCTTGTGAGCCTGGGCTGCAATAACCCTAACGCGATGAAGGCATGATGTCATCTGGCCATCCCATGGTCAGGCTTGAGTTCCAAACTGAGCTGGTCGGCTGCTTCTGCCTCTTCGACTGTGCCTTTTTGAGTCATTGTTGTCCCCTTCCCTCACCTTTATTCTCTTTCGCTGGGCTGACGGTTCAACAAACAGACGCTGGTAGTAGCTTGTCACCAGTCACACATGCGGCGTCTCCACCTCTCCTGCCCCGCCGGATTTGAGCAGCCGCGACTCCTGCATATCGCCCGCCGCCATTGCCCCTCATTCTCACCTTTACTCTCGTTCTCAACCACAACCAGGATCTTATCCCACCACCCAGCCCAACCGCAGCCTCACCTTCGCATTCACCCCACCACCGGCAGAATGACCAGAACCCAAGAACCCGTCATCACCTCGGTCACCAACCTCCCCACCTCCGAAGCGAAATGGATCACCCTCCAGAAAATATCATACCTCGACCAGACGGGCAAGGAGCGCACATGGGAAGTTGCCTCGCGGAAAACCCGCGCCAAATCCGCTGGCGTCGACGCCGTCGCCATGGGCAACATCCTCCTTCACCCCTCCCGCCCGGCCTCGACACTACTCGTCATCCAGTACCGACCACCACTCGATGCCTACACGGTCGAGTGGCCCGCGGGTCTGATCGATGAGGGGGAGACGGCGGAGCAGGCGGCTGTGCGGGAGTTCAAGGAGGAGACGGGGTACGAGTGCGAGGTGGTTAGCGTCAGTCCCGTGCAGGCAGCCGATCCGGGGCTGAGTAGCGCGAATATGAAGATGGTGATGGTGGAGGTGAGGCTGGGGGAGGAGGAAGAGTTGCCGGAGCAGAGGCTCGAGGATGGGGAGCATATCCAGCGGGTGGTGGTGCCGTTGGCGGAGTTGTATGACAGGTTGGTGGACTACAGCCAGAAGGAGAGGACGGTGGTGGCGGCGAAACTGTTCCACTTTGCGGCGGGGATGCACTTTGCAGCGACACAGGCGGCCAAGTATGGGTTGTGATACCTTACTGCGACAGCGTCGTTGGCGATGGGCTGGCTGTCTTGGCTTGAGGATGAGGGTTGGTCTGATCTGTGTTAAGCTGCGCCGGGTTGGCCACCAGATATCCCAATATGTTGTTTCCTCGCTTCCAGATGAGCAATATACGAGTGGTGCCACAAGCCTAGGCTTATCTGACGTATAGAAAGGCAGCACCCTTCCTCTCCACTCACAATAATTACCGCCACAATCCTCTTGTTGTAAGAGGCGGCATCTCTTGCTTCCCCCTCCTCTTTCCAAGTTTGCCGCAACCCTTAGAGCCTCGGAACGCCGTCGCCTGCTCATGTCGCTTTCATGGACAATATCGTGCTCGCCTGTCAATACGCAGACGAAAATTGTGCCTTCAGAAAAGGTCGTGGTTTCAGGGCAGGGCGGCCAATCGTGAATTTTCACTTGATGTGGATCTGGGGATTGTCTGTGTTGATATGGTACTCAAAGACGATTCCGCGCTGCGCCAGCGCTTCCCTCAACCCAAAGGCGTAGATAATCATGGTCCTAATCAACTTTGTCTTTAGCGCCGTCGCCATCATCCCATTCGGCCCCAAGTAGATACGCATGATACCTTTTGAGGGCAATGCTCAAGAACTTCAGCTTGGGCGCGCCAGGGTGAGGAACGCATCCTTTGCCTGAGACAAGCTAAAGTGTGCGCGCTCCCAACCCTATCTCGGTCTAGCCCGCCTCGTACTTGAACGCCTCCAGGTTGGGGCACACGGAGAGAAAGATGACCAAATCACTGACGCGGAGGACGCTATTCCGGAAGTCTAGAGAGGTGACCTTGTCGAGCGTCAGGCCCAGATCCGGGCGGTCAAGGCTGTCGAGCACCAGATGTGGAGGGTCGTGTCGGCAATGTTTGGCGCGGCGCGGAAGAGACGGGCCAAGTATTTCATTCTCATTACAACACCGCTTTTTGCGTAGTCGTCGCATCTCATGTCGATGGTCCGTAGGCGCAGCATCGAGCCTGGCATGCAGAGCCGAAATGCTACGCGGAGCGGGTCGCCGACGTCGGTATGGAGGGTTTCAAGGTTGGGACAGAGGCTGGCCATGATGTCGACTAAGACGTTGAGGCGGTCTTCTTCCTCCTTGGGAAGGTTAAAAATCTTGCTCACGGGCATAGGCAAATGCTGAGCCTCATCCGCCCGCTCTTCAGTGACTGGCATCGCATCGAAATAAGCTCCGAACTGCGTTCGAAGTGTGCAGTGCCTCGAAGGTGAGCTTGCGGGCATCGAAGAATTTGGCTTCCTCTCCGTTGATATGCGGGAGTCCGACATGCTGGGCGAGGTGCCTACGAGCTACGAGGGTGTTAACGAGCTTTTCGTCGCTCCAGCTGGGAGGCTCTTGATAGAGGTGCCATATCGCGACGCTGTTAAGCCAGCGCGACGTCAGGCAAAGCCTCGCGACGGCGATTCCACAAGCCCATTCTGGGGATCTGTGTCGTAGCATGTGCAGTGTTCGCCGGAGCAGCAGCACCGGTCCTCGGCCGTGAGCCCGCTGCAGCTGCGGCAGAGTGTCTGCATCATCAACTCGACGGACCTCGCTGGGGAGGGTGCGAAACTGGGACATGGTGCTGTACTGCTGTCAGAGCCAGAACAACGATGCTGCATTGCCCTGAATATTCGAAAATTTCCGGCGAATTGAAGATTTGTCACGTCTCAGGTTGTTGAATCACAACTCTGAGCCCTGGAACGCCAGGAACGGGAACCGCCGAAATACCTTCCGCTTGTTCTGAGAGTCAAGACGCATCGATCAACTTCGAGAGGAAGGCACCCCGCCGGGGCCCGCCGCGTCCCTGAAGCCCCCAAGATGGTGTCAAACGCGATCACCGAAGACACCCGCGACGCGCTGAACTCGCCGGAGCCGAGACGCCGACCGCTGCGCTCCCTAAACCGTCGGCCAAAGTTCGAGAAACGTTGATATCCCTCGAAAACAGGGCAAAAACGGCCAAGAATACGTCGAGTGCGGCCGCGCGACCCGATAGTGCACCCACCCTGGATGGGAGATCCAGCGTCGCGCAGAGGCTGTTGGCTGAGGCTAGCAACGCGCGTCGAACCATCGAGGAGCTGAAAATCGTCATCCAACAGCAAACCGACATGATAGCCAGACTCAGCACTGAACTAGTCTCTGTAAAAGCAGAGCTGGTCACCGTGAAAACAGAACTCAACGACGTCAAGAATTGCGTGGCCGAGGAGCAGAATCAGGTCGCCGAGGAGTTGAAGCAAGTCTACGCGCAACTGAACGATATTTCGATCAACCTGGCCCTCACTACAACGACCATCTCGACAAGCCCAAATCCGTCGTACGCGAATGTTGCGAGAACCCCACCGAATAGCTCCCCAGCGAACCTGAACTCAATATCGTCTGTGGAAACCACTCCGTCGACTATGACCGACTCGCTGTTCTGCACGATCGACACTTCCAGAGTAGAGAGCGGAGAAGGTGATAAGACCTCGGCGGGGGCAATTAGGACCATCGTGGAGAGAGAAATCCGAGGAATGGAAGACCGCGTCAATTGGCGATGTTGCGCAGTAACCAAAGACCCAAAGAACCCAAACCGAATTAGGATTGCCTGCAGGGACGAGGCCGAACTCAGAATGGTCAAGCAGGTTGCAGAGAGAAAGATGGCACCAGGTACCCGAGTGCTACGGGATGAGCTTTACCCGATCAAGGTCGACAATGTCAACCGCTCGGTGGTTCTGGACAACGAAGGCAACATCCGAACTGGAGCTGCGGAGGCATTCAGTCAAGAGAACGAAACCACAGTGGCGAAGATTGCCTGGCTGAGCAGGAAAGACACAGCGAAAGCCTATGGATCGATGGTGGTTTATGTCACCAAAGGGAGCGATGCATGGAGATTGTTGAATGAGGGTTTCTTCCACGCTGGGGGAGAATCTGGATACACACAGGTGTTTGAACGCCGGGTGCGCCCGGAGCAGTGCTACAACTGCCAGGAAATCGGACACAAAGCCTTCAACTGCAAGAAAGCCCAGGTGTGTGCAAAATGTGCCAAGCAAGGCCATCACCACAGCGGGTGCAAGGAAACGATTATGAAGTGCGTTCTCTGCGGAGGACCACACGAATCTTTCAGTCGAAACTGCCAAAAGCTCAATCCTACTAGCCAGAAGTAGGACGTACTCTCTCGACTTGACAGTTGAGACCACTAACTCTTCTCTCCTTCCTCTTAAACCCCAAGCTACCCTCGTGGCACTAACCGCAGGACCCGCTTTAGCTGTTGAAGATAGGACGCTAAACACTTGGAGAACATAGCCTTCAAGCGCGCCTGCAATTTGTCAACTAACCACGAGCTCTCGACGATGAAGTCACATCTGGTTTGAGGATTATTGCTTCAGGAATGACAACTTTCAGGGCTTGTACGAGATCAAGGCAGAATCACAGGGAGGAATTATGTAACTAGCAACATGGCCCTTAGGCTTAGCGCCTCCGGGGCGGAATAAATATCCATCCATCCATCCACGCCAGGAACGGTGTGGGTCTGTTACTTGCTGAACCGGGGCGTTACCGCTTTGGTAACTTCCAGGTTTATCCGTATTTTCGTAACTACATACCTATTTGTAAAACGCTGAGTCCCTGTTGTCTTTGTTTCACAGTCCTAGATGATTTAAAGGTATCTATACAGCTAAATTGTTGAGCTCGAGGCCATGTCTGTATATCCCAACCGAGACAACACATGTAGGCATCTTGTCTTTTTCTCAATCGCAGCCTGCAGCCTGAACTTGAACATTGGAGATGGGATGAAAGTGTGAAACCAGATGCATGATGAGTGGGCATGACTTTCATCAGCGAGACCCTGGAGGTCTGCCAAGACTTGCCCCACCCTTTTGTGCACGGTTGCTGGGGCCATGCGGCGGCAAGGAGGTGACAACCGACGCCAAGCAAAACAGCCTCCGCCTGAAAGGGGATCCTCCTACCTCAGACAACGACGACGCCGCATCGACAAGTACGACACCCAGCCGCGCAACAGGTAAGTAACAGAGTCGCGCGCTACGAATTGTGACAAAGCGGATATTTGCGACATCACGGGACAGGCTTTTGGCACTTTTGGTACCCAAATCCGACGACGCCACTCGGTTGAGTATGTGTTGACTCCCGGTCGCAACGAAAGGCGGAGGTTGTTGACCCAACACTTGCCAGTCTCGCAGTGGCTGCGTGCAGACGACAACACACCGTCATCTCGGCATTAGCATCAGACCACATCCCTCCGACGACATCGACGATCAACGTCTCTTTTGTTTTCTGTCGACACCGACTTCGCAACGCTCTTTCATACCGTTTCCTGAATTCCTTTGACACATGCGAAATCGCGCGGACCAGCACGGCGCTGCGTAAACAAGCCAAATGTCCGAGCCGCCCTCGTCACCCCCTAGAGAAGGAGCCAGCGTGGAGGATGCCCTGGCATGGTACAAGTCGCAGTATGAGGTGCTGGAATCGGAGTTGTCCGAGTTCCAGGCCTCGAGCAAGGAACTTGAGGCCGAACTCGAAAAGGATCTAGAAGCGGCAGACAAGCGGGAACGGGCATTGCGACAGAAGGCAGAGGATTTCAAATATGAGGTGGAGGAGTGGAAGGTGTGCCATTCCCCCTCCTCGTTGTCGGATCGCCCGCTAACCCATCCCTGCAGAAGAAATACAAGGAGGCCAAGGCAGAGGCCAACGCAGCGCAGAATATCCTCGAGAAAGAGATTACGGGCCTCCGCGACGCGAACAGGACCCTGCAGCTGAGATTGCGCGACATCGAAGTGGCCAACGATGACTTCGAGCGCCAGGCACGAACTACCACCTCGTCCCTGGAAGACCTCGAGTCCAAGTACAACGTCGCGATAGAAAGAGCCGTCATGCTGGAGGAGGAAATCAAGATTGGGGAGCAGGAACGAGAGAAACTACGAGTCGAGACGCAAAGACTCCGGGAAGAGCTGGCCGATCTAAAGATCGAAGCCGAGATTCTGCAAGACAAAATCAAGAAGCAGGAGTCGCGCCACCTCTCGAGCATCTCGACGGACGTTTCTTCGATTCCGGGATCTCCGTCTTTTTGCAACTCGCCGCACTCGACGGCGAGCTCCCCGATGATCATGACTCCCCCGGATCTGAAGTTGCTGTCCACAGCAGACACAGCCTCAGAGATCCACGATCCGCCCTCGCCTCCCATGTCCGATGCGTCGATGCCTCTGCCTAGATTGGGCGGGCTCAAGACACCGGCTCCGCAGAGAAAAAGCCGACTTCCGTCCGCCGAAAACAGTATCACACCGAAGCCCAGGGCATTCACGGCGTCTACATCGTCTTCCCGTGCGACTCGCGTCGTAACTAACTCGGGTTCGGGTGCGATGCGAACACCCGCCCACAGGTCTTCAGCTGCAAGATCTGCCCGTCCCCCAGTTAACAGAATACCGCCCTCCAACTCGCTCACTCACATCCGGACACTCACCGCCCAAATGCAACGGCTAGAGGCGCGGGTGCAGTCTGCTCGGTCTAAGCTGCCAGGACCCGCCAATACACCACCCCGGTCATCCCCACGAGGTGCTATCGTCCCATCCACCGTCACCATTCGTAGCCGCAAGCGCGGCGTCGGCTCAACAGCCTCATCCAGCGCCGCCAGCCTCGCCGGTTCTGAAATGACTCCCTCCCAGCCACGCCACGCGCCGTCCGACTCCCGCAGCAGCATCTCCTCCAGCGCGAACAAGCACGTCCCGCGACTTAGTACGTCCGGCGTCTCGCGCCTGTCCTTCGGCCCGCTGCCCAACCGCAACCCCACAGGCTCCAACATCAACGCCACATCCTCGACCCCGCACAGCACCGACCCGGACTACTCCCGCCCGAGCAGCCGAGCTAGCGTCTCGAGCTACGCCCGCCCCGCGAGCCGTACCGAGTCCCACCGTGACACAAGCAGCATTATGCCGCCCCCACGACCTATGAGCCGCGCCAGCCTGTCAGGCACCCGTACCCCGCTCGGCAGGCCGCGCAGCAGCCTCGGCATGCACGGCGGCCACGGCCACAGCGGCAGCGTCAGCTACAGCACCGCCGAGACGGACGAGTTTGCCATCTCTATGGACGGCGTCGGCGAGTTGCGCACGCCTAGTAGGCGGGGGACGTACAGCCGTCTGGAACTGGAGGCTGCTACGAGTGGGGGGATTCCGCCTCTGCCGACGGGCGCGCACAGTGGGATTCCTGTGCCCAGCTCGAGGAGGCAGAGTGGCGGAACTGGTAGGAGGATTAGTGGGGCGAGTACGTCGGCGAGGGTGTTGGAAGATCTGGGGGAGACGTATTGATCACGCTACCTGGTATTGGTAGTTGAGGGTGGGTAACTTGGTGAATCGGACATGGATAACTAGGCCTACAGCAGGGGTGGGAAGGGAGGGTCTCCTTTGTCTCTTGGTCGTGCGCTGACTGGGGGTTGGGTTGAGGGTTTTGCAGTGTTGTCTTTGAGTTGCTGTTGCGCGGATACCTCGCTTGGCTTGGCTTGGGCGGGTTTGGGTGTTGAGACGGGAATACCTTACTGATAGGCATATTCATTTCCTTTGTTATACCTTGTGCTCCTATCTGCCGTGCGGCACGCTGTCCGACGTTGGAGTGATGTGTGCTGCATTGTATTGGCGGGATTGGCTGCTGAAAGGACAGAAGCAAGTGCCCCTAATGGCTTCAGGTGTCTCTTATGGCTTCAAGCGTATCTTACGGCTTCAAGCGTATCTTACGGCTTCAAGCGTCTCTTATGGCTTCTCTGTTAGGGTGTGCCATGTATTTTTCGGGTTCTCACATTCATGGAGCTTGAGAGTGTTCCAGTTAGTCAAGAGTGATACCCACCCCCATGACTCCCTCACATCAACCTGTATATAGAACTTGCTGTCACAGGTTGTGTTGTCGTTGTTCAGGATTCAATTCGCTTGAACGTGTTCGAATATGCTGAGTCAGTTTTTAGGACAACGCACGTAGACGAGATCTACCGAGTCTGGCAGTATACATACAGACGCAAGCACCCCCAAATCTCTCTTTCTGCAGTTGATATCGGCTACCTATCGATGGACGTACAATTTGACGGCTTCTAGCGCGATTCCTTCAAGTGCAATACCACGTCACGCTGTAAGATCCTGCATGCCTCTCGGGTCACCGCCGAAACGTCTTCCTCGCTTTCTCGGACACTGTGCTGGGAAGGGTCACTGTAGGGCTGAAGCGGTAAACGGTGACTGGACGGGCTGGACCGGTGCTCCTCGCGTGCCATGTGGGCTATCGTACGATTTTGATGTCAGGCGCGTGGTGGGGCAGTTACCCGTCCGGTTGGGTCAGCTTGGCTGCGGTGTCATCTGGGGAACGACAGCCGGCTGAGATCGATCTTGTGCCGTTGTCTGCCGAGTCGGGTTGAGGGTGGGGTGCAATTATGGGTTGGGTTGCTGACACGGGGCATAAAGAGGGCGGATCTGGCAGAGGGGACCCTTCCGAGTGATCAAGAACACACAAGTGCCACCAGCGTCCTCGCGAGGGATAATGAGCCCTCGAAGACGCCGCTCTGAAGACGCCCGTCTTGTTCCCAGGCCTGATTACCTTGTTGTAAAACCTTGGAAGGACGGGATTTATGGTTAGCTTTGCCCTGCTTCAAGAGATCCAACTCCCAACACGAGCCTCTGCCCGAAAAGGCGATGCGGCGCAACTTCCCTGTGTATGGCCGGAGCGGGACGGGGCACAATGCTGCCGCGCCTTCCCAATGGCCGACATCACACGGATCAGATATCGTCAGATGCACAGAGACGCATTACTGCGCTGATGTTGCGCTGGACTCGGCATCCTCCAGACAGTGCTCGACCCATTGTCTTTGTCGGTCTGTCACGGAGCCCGCGGGCGGCCGATGAAGACATTCGACTCGGACAGAGGGAGCCTGTCGTCAGCCCTGATGATCCACACTCAGTCACCGTCACTACTCATCTGAGCCACATACCCAATCGCCGGCTACCGCACAGTTGTTACTGTTGCACGGATCAATTTCCATGATCAAGAAACTGGAGCTCGACCAAAGGAAATCGGCCGCACCAATGCAAAGAGCATCACGATTTTAAGCCCTTCCTTCCTTGTCATGTGGGGCTTAGGCCAGAGTAAATCCCCAACACTGCGATATTGGCTAACAGGTCGGTTTACCACCTCTAAGTCGATTTTTGAGCAGCTTGAACAGAGGATATCCCGAGGAGAGCGGAGGTATCAAATGAATTGAAGTTATTTCACATGCTGTTTAAAGTAGTGGCGATGATTTCCATGGTGTTGTCGCCGGCTTCCATCTTCGAAGGCCGCTTACTAGGGCCTTTACAAGTCCTCAGGAGCAGGGTCAAATGCGCAGGGCGGTTCAACAACTCTAGGAACAGGACCGCAGTGCCCTCTTACAGGAATGCTTTCCTCCCAATACTACGCCAGCGTCTGTGAGACTATTCGTATCGCTTGACTTTGCGGGAAGGAGCACCTGTTCATAGTGTTGAGCCGCCGTTGCTGTGCACGAGTAAGAGGCGGCTGGTTGACTGCCGCTCGTTTTGGTTAAACCTCCCTTCAATGGTTCGCCGCTCTGAGCCCCACATGGAAGGGAACGTCTACAGTACGGACTAGTGATGCTCCAATGCAAAGCCCAAAGACCGACACCGCGAAAAATTCGTCGCCCTTGGCCCGAACGGGATTGTTTGACATAGAACGCGGACGAAATTTTGGGGATGTCCAAAAGTCCGGCCCCTGTCACGTCAAACGATCGGAACTGGGGTGTCGACCCGCCCGGTGGAGACCTTCAACTGTTGGGGATCTCGAAACAACCTGGAAGTTGTCTGCTCAACAGTGCAGAATTGTCGATGTCAAGGTCCACTCTTCACTCGTTTTGTCGCGGACATTGACAGCTATCTCGGTGAGTAGCAAGGCCTCCTTGAACTCATTGACTTGAATCATCTTGTAAAGCCAGACATTCCAATGTGCTAACGTTAAGTATCCTTTGTCGGAGCTTTTTCCCAGGCGCACGAGGGCCCACTTGGCTGATCTTCTGCCCAGGGCAGCCAAGGGAAATGGTTGAATCATGTCGGATTTCGGTTGTTGAGAGGGCCGCCGTCCTGTGCAATGCCCCACCCCATGGTAGGTACCTGCAAGTACTCCAATCTGAGCTGCTTGGATCGGTGACACAATGGGAGGAGAGAGGTCTTTCCGAGACATGATGGAATCGAGAGCAGAGACGAGCCGGGAAATGCCCCGGCAGGTTTCCGTACCATTCCACCCCAATTCGGACGCCGAATGGTGGTGCCGGACCGCCGACCTTGGCACAGCCCTCCCGCTCACTTCAGACTATCCAGTACTATATCGATGGAACAAGGGAGAAGTGTTGTAAAGCACGGTTGCCTCTGCCTTCGAGCGAGAACTCGTGGCCAGTCCAGAGTGATGACGTTCCCAGATTGAATGATCCGAACCTCGGCGTGCGGTGCTACATCGATTCCACGAGCTGGAGATCAGGTCCTGACACGCACAGATAACAGTCGAATGGAAGCTTACCTTACCTGCAGCTTCACCTGCAGGCTGACAACCTCGAGTCGCACTGCAGCCCTTCGCCGGCGAACTCCCCGCAACCTGGAACTTTCTGGCAAAAGAACAGGACTGTTGACCAGCGTCTTCATGCCGTCGAGAAGAGCGTTCCGATGGTGCATTTGAGTCTGGGGGTTCAGGAAAACAAGAGGCCAAGGGCGGGGTGTCTACCAAGGTACCTACTAAGAGGACAGTGGGCGACCGGGAGCGCACTGTCACTTTTTTTTTGGTCCGTGACCCTGGTCCATCCGAAGTTCAGATTCCCACCAGAAACTCCAGATTGCCATACATCTACCCGAGTCCCCCTTCCTTCCTGAGCTGTATGCTCTTCCCATTCCTTCCGCTGATCCAAACCTCCTTTCGTGGCAACCACGGGGCACGAGACCGACCTTCGCTTCTTGTACGCTGCATTTCAACGAGCTCCCCCTATCCCGTCTTAATACGCGTCGACTCTTGCATCCCTTGCCAAGTTGAGTGGCCATTGACCACCTTGCCCTTCATATCCGACTATCGCGGAAAGCATTCTTGTTTGGAGAAATACCGGCTGCGCCTTGAGGTTCGATGCAACCCTCCCAGCCCGAATTGTCGAGTGCTACGAGGTGCTGACGTGCCGCGTGACATACAGTCAGCTTTGGCATCCAGTGTCTTGCTGGTTTCCCAAGTCGATTGAGACCCGACCGAACCCTAAGCTTGCCGCAAGCCTGATACCCACCCTCGAGGTTCGAACAAAGTGGTAGAACTCAGGGCTTTTTCCACTCCCAAATTCCAATACCATTCCCGGGAGCAGCAATGGGCGACCAGGACGGCCACGGCGCGCCAAATGGCGTTAACGGTCTCGTTGTGCCCCATACTAACGGTAGTGCCACCTATGCCGAACAGAACGGGCTGCCCGCCCACTTCATTGGGGGCAACAAGCTGGACAATGCGCCTCCGTCCAAAGTGAAGGACTTCGTGGCAAGCCATGGCGGCCACACGGTCATCACCAACGTGAGTGGCAACGGGCTCTGGCCTTTTTTCCGGCTTTCTCGCTAACCATTCCTGTCTCCTGCAGGTCCTGATTGCCAACAATGGTATTGCCGCCGTCAAAGAGATCCGGTCGGTACGGAAGTGGGCGTACGAGACCTTCGGCGACGAGCGGGCAATCAAGTTTACCGTGATGGCCACGCCCGATGATCTTCAAGCGAATGCCGACTACATTCGCATGGCGGACCACTACGTCGAGGTCCCCGGCGGCACTAACAACCACAACTACGCCAACGTGGAGCTGATTGTTGACATCGCGGAGCGCATGGATGTCCATGCCGTATGGGCAGGATGGTGAGTCGCGACAGCCCGCGGTACCATAGCTTGACAATTGACATTGGTAACAGGGGTCATGCATCCGAGAACCCAAAGCTTCCCGAATCCCTCGCAGCCTCACCCAAGAAAATCGTCTTCATCGGCCCTCCCGGCTCTGCTATGCGGTCTCTGGGTGACAAGATTTCTTCCACGATCGTCGCCCAACACGCCGACGTGCCATGCATCCCATGGTCTGGTACAGGCGTGAAGGAGGTCAGCGTCGACGAAAAGGGCATTGTGACTGTCACCGACGAGGTCTACAAACAAGGCTGCGTGGAATCTTGGCAAGAGGGGCTTGAGAAGGCCCGGCAGATTGGTTTCCCAGTCATGATCAAGGCATCCGAAGGTGGCGGCGGCAAGGGAATCAGAAAAGTCGTGGACGAGAGCAAATTCGAGGAGCTCTACAAGGCAGCGGCTAGTGAGATCCCGGGCTCGCCCATCTTTGTCATGAAGTTGGCAGATAGCGCCAGGCATCTGGAGGTTCAATTGCTGGCGGACCAGTACGGAAACGCCATTTCGCTTTTCGGCAGAGACTGCTCGGTTCAGCGGAGACATCAGAAGATCATCGAGGAGGCTCCCGTCACAATCGCCAAGCCGGACACTTTCAAGGCCATGGAGGAGGCGGCGGTTCGCCTCGGAAAACTCGTAGGTTACGTTTCGGCAGGAACGGTCGAGTACCTCTACTCTCATGCCGACGACAAGTTTTATTTCTTGGAACTGAACCCTCGTCTGCAAGTTGAGCATCCGACCACCGAGATGGTCAGCGGTGTTAACCTCCCTGCTGCTCAGCTTCAGATTGCGATGGGTATTCCGCTGCACAGGATCCGGGATATAAGACTTCTCTACGGCGTTGATCCGAAAACGGCGACGGAGATTGACTTCGAGTTCAAGAACCCCGAGAGCGAGAAGACCCAGAGACGCCCAATGCCCAAGGGCCATACCACGGCCTGCCGTATCACTTCTGAAGACCCGGGCCAGGGGTTCAAGCCGTCTAATGGTGTGCTGCATGACCTGAACTTCCGTTCGAGTTCGAACGTTTGGGGCTACTTCTCGGTCGGCTCGGCCGGTGGCATCCACAGCTTCTCGGACTCCCAATTCGGCCACATTTTCGCCTACGGCGAGAACCGCGCCGCCTCCAGGAAACACATGGTCGTCGCCCTCAAGGAGCTCAGCATTCGCGGCGATTTCCGTACGACCGTTGAGTACCTGATCAAGCTTCTGGAGACCGAGGCCTTTGAGGAGAACACCATCACCACAGGCTGGCTCGATGAGCTCATATCCAAGAAGCTCACTGCCGAGCGGCCCGATCCCATGCTCGCAGTCGTTTGCGGTGCCGTCACCAAGGCGCACATCTCTAGCGAACAGTGCCTCGCCGAGTATCGCGCAGGGTTGGAAAAGGGTCAAGTCCCCGCCAAGGACATCCTCAAAACCGTCTTCCCTGTCGACTTCATCTACGAGGGATTCCGCTACAAGTTCACCGTCACGCGCTCCAGCACCGACAGCTACCGCCTTTTCATCAACGGGTCCAAGTGCACTGTCGGTGTGCGTGCGCTCAGCGACGGCGGTCTTCTCGTCCTTTTGAGCGGCCACAGCCACAACGTGTACTGGAAAGAGGAGGTGGGTGCCACACGGCTCTCAGTCGATGGCAAGACATGCCTGCTGGAGCAGGAAAATGACCCCACGCAGTTGCGGACGCCTTCCCCTGGCAAGCTCGTCAAGTACACCGTGGAGAACGGCGCCCACATCAAGTCTGGTGAGACCTTTGCCGAGGTCGAGGTCATGAAGATGTACATGCCTCTCATTGCGCAGGAGGACGGTACAGTACAGCTCATCAAGCAACCCGGTGCTACCCTGGAGGCTGGCGACATTCTGGGCATCCTCGCTCTCGACGATCCCAACCGTGTCCAGCAGGCCCAAACGTTTGTCGGCCAGCTGCCCGAATACGGCAGTCCCGTCATTGTGGGCACCAAGCCTGCGCAGAGGTTTTCACTCCAATATAACACGCTCCGGAACATCCTCCTGGGCTTTGACAATCAGGTCGTCATGGTCGACGCTCTGAAGGAGCTGATTCAGGTCCTTCGTGACCCCCAGTTGCCCTACAGCGAATTCTCGGCGCAGTTCTCGGCTCTCCACGCTCGCATGCCCCAAAAGCTTGACGCCCAGTTCACTCAGCTTCTGGAACGTGCTTCTCAAAGGCATGCCGAGTTCCCCGCCCGCAACCTCATCAAGGTGTTCCAGAAGTTCCTTGACGAGAACGTTACATCCCCAACCGATGCCGAGCTGTTGAAGGCCACTCTTGCTCCGCTTACTGCCATCCTGGACCAGTATGCCGACGGGCAGAAGATGCACGAGCTGAAGGTCATCGGCGATTTGCTGTCCCAGTATGCGGATGTCGAGCGCTTGTTCTCCGGACGGCGGCTGCAGGATGAGGAAGTAATCTTGAAGCTTCGGGACCAGAACAAGGACGACATCCAAAAGGTTGTCCAGACCGTGTTGTCCCACAGTAGGGTTGCTGCCAAGAACTCCCTGGTCCTGGCTATCCTCGAGGAGTACAGACCCAACAAACCGAACGTCGGTAATGTCGCTAAGTGCCTGCGGCCTGTGCTCAGGAAGCTGGCCGAGCTCGAATCCCGGCAGACGGCCAAAGTCTCTCTCAAGGCCCGCGAGATTCTGATCCAATGCGCGCTTCCTTCTCTCGACGAGAGGAAAGCCCAAATGGAGCACATTCTTCGCTCGTCTGTTGTTGAGTCCCGGTATGGCGAGACCGGATGGGATCACCGGGAGCCCAACTTGGACGTGATCAAGGAGGTCGTCGATTCCAAGTACACCGTCTTCGACGTGCTGACGCTATTCTTTGCCCATGACGATCCTTGGGTGTCCTTGGCCGCTTTGGAGGTGTACGTTCGTCGCGCATACCGTGCCTACGTCCTCAAGAAGATTGAGTACCACCGCGACGAGACCGGTGCGCCCTCCTTTGTATCTTGGGACTTTGCGCTGCGCAGGATTGGCCAGTCCGAGTTTGGGTTCCCTGTGCAATCTGGTGCTCCTTCATCGCCCTCTACCCCGCTGGGCCACATCGGGCGCATCAGCTCCATCAGCGACATGTCCTACTTGTCCCACAGGACGCAGGAAGAGCCAACACGGAAAGGCGTGATTGTCCCCTGCAAGTACCTCGAAGACGCCGAAGAGGTGATGTCGAGGGCTCTGGAGTCGCTGCCGATGGCCGGGAACCTCCGTAAGAAGAGCACCAGCATGCTGACCGAGCTCAACGACAAGCGGCGGCCAACCGCGCTTATCCGTACCGACAGCGGCATCGACGAATTGTCTGCCGTGGTCAACATTGCTATTCGTGACGCCGAGGGCCGCGGCGACCAAGAGATGCTGAAGGACATCATGCCATTGATCAAGCAATTCAAGGAGGAGCTCAAGGCACACAAGGTCCGTCGCCTCACATTCATATGTGGTCGGAATGACGGCTCGTACCCCGGCTACTTCACCTTCAGGGGACCTGAGTACGAGGAGGACGACAGCATTCGTCATATCGAACCCTCCCTCGCCTTCCAGCTTGAGCTCGGCCGTCTTTCGAAGTTCAAGATCAAGCCCGTATTCACAGAGAACAAGAACATCCATGTCTATGAGGGCATTGGCAAGGATGTCGAGAGTGACCGTCGGTTCTTCACGCGCGCCGTTATTCGCCCAGGGAGACTCCGTGATGAAATCCCGACTGCCGAGTACTTGATCTCGGAGGCTGATCGTGTTATCAACGACATCTTTGACGCGCTCGAGATCATTGGGACTAGCAATTCGGATCTCAACCACATGTTCCTCAACTTCACTCCTGTTTTCCAGCTCCAGCCCAAGGAAGTTGAGCACTCGCTACAGGGTTTCTTGGACCGGTTCGGCGTTCGTGGGTGGCGACTTCGCGTCGCCCAGGTCGAAATCCGCATCATCTGCACGGATCCGACAACCGGCATGCCGTACCCCCTGCGTGTTATCATCACGAACACATCGGGATATGTCATCGAGGTCGAGATGTACGCTGAGCGCAAGTCCGAGAAGGGCGACTGGGTGTTCCATTCTATTGGAGGGACCACCAAGATTGGCGGCATGCATCTGATGCCTGTCTCGACGGCCTACCCGACCAAGAACCACTTGCAGCCCAAGAGGTACAAGGCTCACGTTATGGGCACACAATATGTCTACGACTTCCCTGAGCTGTTCCGCCTGGCCATCCAGAACAGCTGGGCCAATGCTATTAAGGTTCAGCCGAAACTGGCAGATTTGCAACCGCCAACTGGTGAATGCATCGACTTCACCGAGCTCGTCTTGGACGACCACGATAACCTCGCTGAGGTGTCCCGCGAGCCCGGTAACAACACCTGTGGTATGGTTGGCTGGCTGATTAATGCTCGCACACCCGAGTATCCCGAGGGCCGCAAGTTTCTCGTCGTGGCCAACGATATCACGTACAGCATCGGTTCGTTCGGGCCGAAGGAGGACCACTATTTTTTCAAGTGCACCGAGCTGGCCCGTAAGCTGGGTATCCCGCGCATATATCTCTCGGCCAACTCGGGTGCCCGTTTGGGTCTCGCGAACGAGCTGATGCCTCATTTCAACGTCGCTTGGAATGATCCTGAGAAGCCTGAGGCAGGATTCAAGTACTTGTACCTCAATGATGAGGCCAAGGCCCGATTTGAGAACACCGTCATCACCGAGGAAGTCACGGAAGACGGCGAGAAGCGCCACAAGATTGTCACCATTGTCGGTGCCGAAGATGGCTTGGGTGTCGAGTGCTTGCGCGGTTCCGGCTTGATTGCGGGTGCCACGAGCAGGGCTTACAACGACATCTTCACATGCACGCTCGTTACCTGCCGTTCAGTGGGTAAGTCTTTCGTCCCCATCAAATCCCACGTCTCTGTATTCCCCAAACTGACCGTTATTTCCAGGTATCGGTGCGTACCTTGTGCGTCTCGGCCAGCGTGCTGTTCAGATTGAGGGTCAGCCAATCATCCTCACGGGTGCCCCTGCGCTCAACAACCTGCTCGGTCGCGAGGTGTACACATCCAACCTTCAGCTCGGCGGCACCCAGATCATGTACCGCAACGGCGTCTCCCACCTGACCGCCACCGACGACTTTGCGGGCATCTCCAAGATTGTCGAGTGGATGTCATTCGTCCCGGATAAGCGAAACAACCCGATTCCTATCCGGCCCTGCGTGGACAGTTGGGATCGTGATGTCGTTTATACGCCGCCGCAGAAGCAGCCTTATGACGTGAGGTGGATGATTGGCGGCAAGGAGGAAGACGACGGCAGCTTCCAGCCTGGCTTATTCGACAAGGATTCGTTCGTCGAGACACTGGGTGGCTGGGCTCGCACTGTCGTGGTCGGCCGCGCTCGCCTCGGCGGTATTCCCATGGGTGTCATTGCAGTCGAGACTCGATCCGTGGAGAACGTCACGCCGGCCGACCCCGCCAACCCCGACTCGATCGAGCAGGTTGCCAATGAGGCCGGCGGTGTCTGGTATCCCAACTCGGCGTTCAAGACGGCTCAGGCCATCAATGACTTTAATCACGGCGAGCAGCTGCCGCTCATGATCCTTGCCAACTGGCGTGGTTTCTCGGGCGGTCAGCGCGACATGTACAACGAGGTTCTCAAGTACGGCTCTTTCATCGTCGATGCCCTGGTCAAATTTGAGCAGCCCGTCTTCATCTACATCCCTCCCTTTGGCGAGCTCCGCGGTGGCTCGTGGGTCGTGGTGGACCCGACCATCAACCCGACTGCCATGGAGATGTACGCAGATGTCGAGGCACGTGGTGGTGTCTTGGAGCCCGAGGGTATTGTGGGCATCAAGTACCGTAAGGACAAGCAGGTTGAGACGATGGCCCGTCTCGACCCCGTCTACTCCGACCTTAAGAAGCAGATGGCCAAGCAGGGTCTATCCAAGGAGGAGGCGGATACCATCAAGAAGCAGATTGCGGAGCGGGAGCAGCGGCTCCTGCCCGTCTACGCCCAGATCAGCCTGCAGTTTGCCGACCTGCACGACCGCGCTGGGCGCATGAAGGCCAAGGGTGTCATCCGGGAGGTTCTCGAGTGGCGCGAGGCCCGCCGCTTCTTCTACTGGCGCGTGCGCAGGCGACTTAACGAGGAGTACATTCTGCGCCGCATGAAGAATGCGACGTCGGTTGCCGGCAAGGCCTCGGCTGACTCGGTCGAGGCTCGTAACCACCATCTCCACCTTCTCGAAGCGTGGTGTGGCATCCCCAACTTCGCCACGGAAGACCGCGCAGTGACCAAGTGGTATGAGGAGAACAGGGCACGGGTGCAGGAGAAGATTGATGCGCTCAAGAAGGAGGCCATTGAGGCGGAGATGCGGGAGCTGGTGCGTGCCGGCACGGCGGAGAATGCGGATGCCACGGAGGCGGTGGCGTGGAAGGGGGTGCGCAACATGTTACGCGTGATGCCGGTGGAGGAGAGGGACAAGATCCTTGAGTTCTTGAAGCAGGTTTAGAGGGTGGTTGTTTTCTGCTTGGGCGGGTGGTGCGAGCTGTTATGGGAGTATCGCTTTCCCATTTGTTTTTCTTTTCATTTTTCTGCTCAACAAATGAGTTATCGGCTGGGACGGCTTATAAGTGGGTTTTGTATGGTTATGAATCGATTTTTTTGGTGCTGCAGTGAAATTGTATTCATGTCTTGATAAGTTCTGATCATTCGTACCACGGAGCGGTTTGTGGTGTTGCTTCGACGGTTTGCTGGGTTCCGTGGGCACTGATGCAGATTGGCTTCACACTCATGACAGGTGATGAATGATGTCTGCCGGAAACAGCTGGGCTCATCTGCAACTTAACATGCTGCTAAACCCGTCACAGCCATATCATGGAAGCACGGAAGTGGATGCAAGGGACACATGCAACGAACCAGGCATTACTGGAACCTAGAGCGGACGTTGAGGCTGAACGTCAGCGGGTGCACCGGGATAACGCGAGTATGCGGTAAGTATTATTGCTCTGAACCCGGAACAAGAGGTGGGACAGGGAGGCTGAAGGTGTTTCGCGGTCCACGAAGCTTAGATTATGTGTCCTCCATGCCAAAGTTGGATGTATGAAGGGTGCTTGTGAAGGGGGAAATAAGAATAAAGGAACAGAGTCTCGGCCAAGATGACTGGGCAATATCACACCCCTTTACACCCCCTGTGTGTTCATGTTCTCCGCTCTGAAACTTCACCGCTGACCCAGCCTTGGAAAGTGCCGGGTTTGTCGCTGTGTCCGTTTTGAGTGCTTACCTGATTGATGGGGCTTGATATCCCACTCATGTCAGCGGAAAGGGTTGAGGCTCCTTTGCGGATTCACAGGCCTTAGGAGACGTCAACAGCCACAATGGAATAACATGGCATCTTTCCAGGGATGGTACATTCCTGGATCTGAATCACGATCTGATATCATTGATATCGAGGCCGAAAGTGTGTCACTGTCTAGCTAAGAGTTGAGCGCTTGTGTGCCCATCAGCTGGGACATTATTACACGTGGGTAGGGGAGGACAATGGTGACAACCAACACTCCACCATCTAGAGATGCAAACTGACTGTTGAAACTCTCTTCAGTCATCGTGTACTATCTAGTCATGGTTTGTTTGTTTGCGTAGCACACGGCAGGACCTTGGGTGGTCAGGTAGTAATGATGTTGGGCATACGAGAAGCGATTTCAAGGGAAAGATCAAGAAAAGGAGGCAGAGGAAAATAGAAAGGTAAGGTAGAGAGCATTGATAGAAGAAGAAAGAAGATAAGGAATAAGAATGGAGATTGAAGCTCAAACGACTAATTTTGGTAGATACGACCTCACGATCTAGCGTATGGTAACATGATTTGATGCATACCTTGAAACACACGCTATGTACATGTAGCAAACAAACTATCCCTAGGGCTGGGTTGTGAGTTCTACACCGATGCTCAGCCACTCACCCTTGCGCCTTGGAAAGCTTTCTTCTACGGATGTGTTTGTCATCCACAGAACGCCAGCTGACCAGGGCACACATAAGGTACACAATGGAGATGGCTTGAGGGAACAAACATGGAAAACGGCTGTCGCTTGTAGCGTCTCAATGCCACCTACGTGTGTCCGTGTTCATGATGTCCATATAAGCAGTCGATATTGGTCGTGCTATTCTGGCGGGCCCGGCGGCTCAACATCTCTGAAGAGGTATAAATGCGAGCTCAGAAGACCACTACACTTGTCCTCAGCATTCCAGCTCTCATCACCATCTCAACACAAACAACAGCCCCAAGATGACTATGTCAGACACTGGGAGGCGGACTTGGGTCCCGTGTTCATTGCGACTGCCGATACCAATGGATTTGTCGTCTATTGAGGCCAGAATTTCCCTCTTCTTGCCTCGGCGCTGAGGAAATTGCCGATGGTAGGTGATGGATTTTAGTTCCTTCTGGATGGGAAAGTTTGCTGAAACTCGTCTCTCTCCAACAAGTCTTAGTCTCGAATATGGGTTAGAAAGGGTTGAAAGGACGGAGTCAATGTATTTTTGTTCCTCGGTTGTTGCTGTACTGAGTGATAAGCAGTAGAAAGGATGGCTCATGGCAAAGAACAGGACAGGACTTTGTTCTGCCGAATCATTGGTTTTCTTACAAGTTACCTGCCAGCTACCTTGTCATATATACCAACCGGGGGTAAGCGAGTGATGATGGCGTCAAAGGAATTGTGACAGCTCCACGGTTTGGGTATCAAGCTACCCGAATCATGATCATTGCCAACCTGCCACAAGGGAAGGGTGAAAAAATTGGATCTGGGACCCCAAGTTCCCCGGCCCAATACAACAAACCAGGTTCTCAACTTGAAGTGGTCCGGCACTCGATCCTCTTGAACTGAGAATTTCGGAGACGATGCCGGACGCGAACGCTGGGGAGGATCAAATGTCATCGGATACACCCTCCTTTTGGCAGGACTGCGGGAGCACTATTATTATCGTTTCCTCCGTATTGTCGCGGGATGCTGCTCGAGTACGCCCAACGGGCGCCCGGCGAGCCGTGAGCGGCAATGCTGCGACCAGGGTACGATCAGCCTGCATGCCTGTGCGTCTACTGCGGGAGGACAAGGACGCTGCCGCTTGAGGAGGGGCCTGAGTATTGCGGCGGATTGAGACGAGGAGAATCGCGAGAGGAAAGGGTGGCTGGTAAAGGTAACGTGCTCTGGCCCGGATGAACATGATGATGAGAGTCATGGGCATGCGCGGGGTGAAGCTGGGTGGCTTTGCTATGAGCTCAAGGGGGGTGGTTGGTGTGCAAGGTTGGATTGGACATTCATTAGTTTGTCAACGAGGTTCATCAGCATGTGTAAGTTCGTGTGCTGGAGGAGGAAAATCCAGCCTTGGATTGGGTTGTGAAAGGTGAAAAGGGTGCCGAAGTAATCACCAGAGGAAACCTTTTGAAACCAGGATGGAAGTTCCCTGTTCCGTACGCTCAATAACTGAGCAATTCATGGCATGGCTGCTGTCCCTGCATCAGCGCGTCCTATGTCCTATGAGATCAACAGGGCCGCAACTCCTAGGCTGAAAAGGTAGGTCTGAGAGCGACTGACGTGCGGGAGTATACGACGCCGGAGCGGTCAACATACCCGTATCAGAGAATTCACCGTGAAACGCCTGATCGTATTCGTACAGTATCCTGGATATTTACACCCACATCCAAAAGAAAACTCGCAGGTTCCACGGTGCTCTGCGGCCAAGCCCAAAGCGGCAGTGAGTAGGCCACAATGTGGAGGGGTGCGTTACCAGACTAACGAAACGTCCGCCTTGCTCCATTATATCTGTCCCCGGGCTGCACAGAGGCCAAGGAACTATGGAAGCCTCGCTCGCAACCCCGAAAGAGTCGCCCTAGCCATCCGCCACCCAGTAGGGCCACCCGATGCCACCGGACCAGCCGCCCAACCGTAGAAAAAAGGCGCGAGAAGAGGTATAACGAAAATACTGACCCGAAAACATAGCAATTGTACATCCTGACGAGCGGCAAATGCCGTCGTCGCAGGTGGCTGAGCGCCCGTCCCGCGCGAAAACCGTGAGCTTCGATCCCCGCCCAGAGGCTCCAGAGAACCCGAAATCATTGGTACGTCCCAAAAGTTTTGTTTGGGGCGGGTATCGCAAACTCCTTGTCGTCGCATCAACTCGAGGAGATCTAGGCAGTCGTGCTGCTGTGCCTGGGCCGCTTGCGGGCGCTGCCGGGGGCGCCGGGGTGCAATTTTTCGTTGCGCTCGCGCTTGAGCTTCTCGTCGAGGACACGAGCTGGAAGGAAACAAGGTTAGCAACTACGAACGACAGAGTCCTGGAGTAGGCAGACATACTGAGCACGTCGTAGCCGAACTGAGGGAACTCCAAGCACAGGTTGCGGAACTCCTCCTCGGCCTCGGAGCGCAGCGTGTGGGAGCGCGTGGCCCAGAAGTTCGCGACGGGCACGCGGATGGCCGTGTCATCCTTGGCGGTGTACTGGTAGACGTAACGGGCGTAGGTGATCTCGCCCTTGGCGGTCGAGTTGACGCAGTGGATCTTGCTCGACGCCAGGTTCTTGAGGCGCGTGAGGCCAAACTTCTCCGCAAGGGTGTAGACCTTAGCGTGCTTGAGGAGCTGCTCGCCCGTCATGTCCACCTCGGGGATCGAGGGGTCCTTCTCGAGCGTGCGTTGCCCGGGCACCTTCCTGGGGAAGTAGTCGCCCGTGTAGAGGAACTCGAGGAAGCACCCCATCGCCTCGATGTCCTCGCCGGACAGCTCGATTTGGCGGGGCTGTTGAAGCAAAACCAAGAAAAGTCAGCCAACAGTTACCACCAACCACAGCCCCAAGTTCAGCAAATTGACACAAGAAAGGTCAGTTAAACATACGCTCCCATCATCCGCAAACTCAGCGCAAGCCTCGGCAAAGTACGGGCTCTGCACCAACAGGCCCTGATGCGCCGTCAAGATGGTCTCGTTCTCGCCCGTGCCAATGATGAGCGTGACGACGGGACTGGCGAGGTACTGCGCAAAGACGACGCGCGGTGGGACCGGGTCGCTCTCGCCGCCCCCGGCAAAGGGGAGCTCGGAGCCGTTGGGATTTTCGGACTCGCCGGCAGCCACAGCGGCGCCGCTGCTCTCGGTCATCTCGACGTCGTCGGCAGCGGCAGCCGCCGCCGAGGTGCTGGCGGCCGGCGCATCCTCAATCATCTCCTCCTTGAAGCTGTCGGCCACTTGGTCCGTTTGCGCGAGATTGTGTCGCAGTTGGCTATTGGTACAAAATGTATGCGGTCGACGTGAAAGGACTGCTGCAGCGATCGCATGAAGACAAATCGAATTGGTTGCGCGGGTAGCGCGAGCGGGGAGTGCCGAAAAAACAAACCTGAAATGGAAATGGGCCTCAATTGCAGAAATGCGCCATTGGAAAAGAAAGCGATTTGAGAGAAGGTGGGGAACCGAGCAATGAATCTCTGTCTGTGCAAAACATGCTGTTTTCAAGGGAATTGGGACAGGAAAGCTCTTGATGGGAGCTTGGATCTGGTGGTTACCATGCCACTGGAGGTGGACGGGTTAGCTGCCCGTCCGGCTGATTGATACCTGAGAATTGAGGAACCTAAGCGCCCCATGCAAGAAGCTTCGGCCACTGGCCGTTGCGTCCTTGCCGGCTTGGCAGAGATCTTCAGGGGTTCAGTTGCGACAACAGTACGGATCCGTACGGACGTACGGAAGTAGGAAAATCCTGAGGACCGAGAGGCGCGTCATGCAAGTCGAGTGCAGGACACCTTCAAGAGATCTAAGACCGATTAAACTATATTTTATTACGTTGCGCTACCTTGGCAATAGCTTAGTGAGGTCGGCCGCTCAAGCTGTCTATCCCGGACAGCTGCGACTCGTGAATGATCCCCCAACCACCAAAGCTACAAGATACACAGGTATATATGTAACATATGACGAGCCTACGCCCCGAAATCCCCTCTCCTGTCAAAAACCGGACGCTACCCCATGGAATCAATCGTCTCCCAAAGCTCTCGCGCTCGCCCTCCGAGCCCGCCCACTACGGCGCAGTCCAGCAAGGACGGCGTTCTCAGCCTCAGCTTGGGCGCCGATCCCGTCACCATCATTCCCTCGGCTGTCACCCCGGAGATGAAGTCCCTCAGACCCGCCATTCAAGCTCAGTGTCTGCTCCATGTTCTCGCTACAGCCCTGACTCAAGCGCTCCCGCCATGGCTTCCGTCCTCTCGCCCGGGCTTCGTCCTCTGGGTGGAGGAAGCGGTTAACAATCCTGTGGTCCAGAATCCGCTCCTCCTTGTCGTCCTTACCCGCTGGCGCAGTCTTGGGCCAGACGTACCCGTACAGCTTGGAGTGGCGCTCGCACCGGGGGCAGTTGGACCGCGTGTAGTAGGCGTCCTTCTGCACAAAGGCCGTGCTGCAGTTGGTGCAGTGGACCCAGGCCGTCTGCGGCTCCGAGAGCAGCAGGGGGGTCAGGGTGTAGTCGCCTGGTATGCGCTGTCTCCGCACCGGCTGGGCAAGGAGGGGTTGGATAAAGGCTCCGCGCTTGGCTCGTTTTCGATAATTCGCATTGGGGATCGCGGAGGAAGTGGCCGACGCCGCCTCCTCGCTGGGCTCGGCCGCTGGTATCGGAGCTGCCGTGGCAGCCGTGCTTTGATCCTGCCGGATCCTCTCATCGAGGTTTTGTCGGGTCATTTCTACTGCCACCGCGTCCTCAGCGTCCAAAGAACCGTGGAGCGGGTCGCTCGATGATGAGGCCATCTCTTGTCGCTGCGAGGTCATGTCGCCAATCATGGCGCCAATATTATCTTGCAAGGTCTCGGATTTCACAACCTCAGTCATTTTTTCGTACCCTGGCTGAGCCTTGGAAATCGACACAGACCCTGCTTCCGTCGTGCTGATGTCGTTGACCGGCAACAACGGTTCTAGGATACCTGGATGGTCAAGTAAAATCCCAGGAAGGGCTTCCTCTCCTGCATGAAGGGTTGTTTGGGAGCCGGCCGTCTCCTGGGTGGAGGAGGATGTGTCCGGCAATCGCTCCTTGTCCAGCGCGTCGGGTGTCTCGACGCTCTGCTTAACCGGCGATAGCTCCGGGGATGGAATGTGCAGCGCGGGCTTCTCGTCTTCGGGGGAGGTTGCATCTGTGACGCTTTCCTTCCCGTCCTCAGATGTCGACGAGGTGCTGGAGGTTTCGGTTTCCAAGCCGGACCTCCAAACTCCTTCCAATTCGATGGGAGAAAGATTGTAGTGATTCTTCTTCAGACGCTTGGCCGGTGTGGTTGGCGGGGAGCTCAGGCCCGCTGCATTCATCGTCCGTTTGTTTGCGAGCGTCGTCATGCCTACCTGATCGGCATCAACCGAGTCTGTTGTGGACGCCCTATTTGTCAAATTTGTCTGGCTCCTGCTTCCCCGGAGAATGCGAGGGCGAATGTCTGGCGTGACAGACGAGGTGCGAGATCCAGCGACACTAACGCTTCGATCCCGTCGTCGACGGAGCGAATAGCCATCGGGTGTACCAGCCACGCCTCCCTCGATGCTCGTCTGTACCGGCACGACGCCATCCACCGGCCTCCAGCCGTTCTCCAGGTTGTTCTCGCACGTCTGGCAGAGACATTCGCAGTTGTTCTCCCCAAAGTAGCTGTCGCTGTAACTGACCGTGATTTCCTCGCCGAGTCCAATGTCCCTGCATGCGACAACCTCAATCCCTGCTTGGCCGCGCGTAACGAGCCTGGCATTAGGATTGCAGTCGTGATTGGCGAATCGGGCGGGCCCCATGAAAAGACTGGTCAGCTTGCTCCTGCTGCTGACGACGAGACTGAAGTCCTTCTTGCGCAAAGCCAGTTGCGCCTCCTCCTCTGGAGTCACCGTCACCTGGGTTCCAGCCAGGTACTTGATCGTCTCATTGCGCCTGATGAAACGCCGCGCGGTGATGCTCGCCTCGTAGGATGAGATGGTGTAACGGTTTGTCGCATTGACCTCGAAGGGACAGTCAGGTTGATAGATGCACATGTACCGGCGCAGGTGCGCCTTGAAGTCGTCCTTCTCCTTAGGCGTCTTGAGGAACCGGTGGAACTTCTTCAGGCCGTCCACAGCGAGCAGCGCTTCTTCGGCGGCCGCAAGGTCCTGCGCAACAATGAGATGAGTCTGTATGACTTTGGCGATATCCTCCTCCCGGATGCCGCGCGAGGCGTGATACGCAGGGCGATTCTTCGGAATTGTCGTCCAGTAATACGCCTGTTGTTCACGGTTAGCGCTCACAGAATTGGGAACGCGGTCTCAACGAGCTTACGTGGTCAATCAACGCATCTGTCAGAATGTCATCATAGGCAGCGAGCTGAGCATAGGTGAGCTGTTGCTTCTTGGAGGTCGAAGACGCCGTGCGAGGCATTGTGAGATGGTGAGGGGTAGGGACTCGCAGAATGTTGCTGGGGATCGGTGGTAGCGAGACAAGGGCGCAAAAGTGAATGAGCGAAGAGCGGATGGTTGGAGGGAGGCCACCGCTGCCGGTAAATGGTTATGTTAGGGCGCGGATACGCAAAATGTGATGTCGCGGCGAAGAAATGAGCCCTAGCGCTCCATGCTTGGTCCGCTGGTACTGCGCAGGTCGTCTCTTCATGTGGTGGGGGGGGTGGCCCGGGGCGCGAGCGAAATGCGTCGTTGCCTCGAAGCCGAAGCTGAGACTTCGCTGACCTACGGCTGCTAGCCGCCTTGAACAGCTGATCCCGCTCCAGAGGACAGCTGCAGTCAGCCTCCCACACGAATTCTCCAGCTGCAGATGGTGTGCCAATAGGTAGGCACCTTTTGAGAGATAACCGTTCAAGATCGCAGCTGATTCACAGCGGGTGGTCGACGGTGAGGTGGATTTGACGTCGTACGCTGCAACAATGGAAACCAGACTATTAAACAATCTGCTTTATCGGTCGGCGTTCGCGCTCGGTACTTTGTGCGTAACTGTTCGAAGTCGGGCAGGACGGCGTTGAGGTGATGGTCGGTTGTGACCTCCAAGTGCAACGTGGGAAAGTTGAATGCCAAAAGTAGAAAGATTCATGTGGTCTCGTTCAAGTGCTGTTGCCCTGGAAATTGGGAGGCTAGGCGAGCTAAACACCGGCGGACCTGGGGGGAATGAAGCATGCGACAGCCGCATTGCGCTGATCAGCTCATTGGCCAGGCTGTCATGTCTTGTACCCACATCTGGAAGAACGCCAAGAAAGCAGCGGTGCTCACTTCCGAGTTAATCAAGGTGCATACACCGCCCTAGTTACATAATCCAGCAGCCTTCTCCCGCCAGCCGCGAACAATTTTCCCGCTCCGGCATTGGCCAGGAGCCGAAGTGGGCTTCAACGTCCGGTTTGAGGACGGTCAACTCCTTCTCCTGCCAGGCGCCGCGTCAGAGCTGGATAAGCCAAGATGATCCAATTAAAGGTTTGTACCGCTCGTCAGGCAAGTTTTTCCTTCTTCTAACTAAGAACAAAACAGACGATATTGAATTGCATCGACAACTCTGGCGCGGCCATCGTCGAATGCGCCCAGATCGTTGGCCAGAAGCGACACGCCTCCATCGGTACGTAGCCCCGGTCCGTCCGCGACCAACTCCTCCTCCTACTTTTCCAGCCCATGAGTTAATCGGCTCGTCACCGACCGCAGGCGACAGGATAGTGGTAGTGGTCCAAAAACAGCGCGGCGCCCAGGCCGAAGGCATGGCCGGGTCCTCGGGCGCCAAGGTCAAGCGCGGCGACATCCGGCACGCGATCGTGGTCCGGACGAAGCAGAGGGTGCAGCGCCGAGACGGCAGCGTGATCCGGTTCGATGACAATGCCTGCGTCCTTATCAACAAGGCTGGGGATCCGATCGGCTCACGCATCAACGGCGTCGTGGGGTCGGAGCTGCGGAAGAAGAAGTGGAGCAAAATTCTCAGTATGGCGCCCATGCAGGCATAGTTCTTGTTGGTTGGGCGAATGGAGAACGGGTGGACGTTATTCAGGGCATGGATGGAGGTATACGTTGGTCTTGGGCTGGCGGAAGTATCCTGACGGCCGGTTGGGGCAGACGTGGGTACGACGATACAAATACTTTGCAGCACAACTGCCAGAGAGGCTGGCATTAAAACGGCGTTGGCGCGTCGTGTATACTTTATTGTACAACCTACGATAGAGAAAACTTTGATCTCCCACGATCTCGTTCCATCCAGTGCCCGAGACAGCGTCGAGTAGCATACATGCAAGGACCCTATTGAAAACGCTGGGCCGCACTCCGAAGCCGATATCCATACCGCGGACCTCCATGTCGCTGAGCGCCAACGTGTGCCGACGTCTTTCATGTTCTAGCCGCCTCCTTGCCACCACTCTCTGCATGACCGCTTGGTTCATGTTTTGTTTCATCGGTGCATCCTCCTCATCGAGTCGGTGCTGCGCGTCTGGGAGGTTTCTTCTAGGAGGGCTCGCGAACGCTCTTTCGCATCGCCCTGACCTTCTTCAAGCACGGCGGGCGCGAGAGAGCAAGGCAGTTCATGCCTTTGATGATTGAAGGTATGGCAAAGTCTCCCTATTGAAAGATGTTGCCGCAGTCGCTGTTGCAGCAGACATAGAACAATTTCTGATGCGGTTAGCAACATGGGATTGCCAGGCTTTGAGTGGACGTTCTCACCATTCCCGTTTCCGCGCTGCGCTGCTGTGACTGGAAGAAGACAGACTCCGTGTGGTTGCAAGCCGGACAAGTTTGTTTGGCTCTTGGCAGCTAGGGCAAAAAGAAAAAATGGTCAGCTTGCTGGCCAACATCCATTTTGAGCAGATATCGCCATCCAATTCTGTCCGAGGCCGCCAGGTCTCAAAACACCAGGTTCCGCCACAGGCCAATTCAAGTCATGTCGTAATAACGCAGTAACGATGAGATCGAGTATGTCGAACAGCTGTCGTACATGTCGTACGTCGTTTGAGTCGTCCAGTTCGTTTTGAGTCATGTGAGCAGTGATGAGCCTTTGGAAGTTTAGCCCTGAGCCAGAGCAGGAGCGTTCACAACGCCGTCCACACCGGCAAGGAGATGCTCTCAGCTTTCAGGTCCATGCCGAGATCCAAAATCCCGAAACCGAAGAAATCCTCCATTCGACCCATTAACGCACCCAGCTCATCCAGACTCTCGCCGGTCCAGTGAGCAATTTCCACGTCGTCGAGGTCCACGTAACGTTTGCTGTAATCCAGGTCGGCGTGTCGATCGAAACTGTGGACACTAGGTGCGTCGAGGCCCAGGTCAGGTTGGCATTGGTCTTCCAGGAGCATCAAAAAATGGTCGCCACAGGTCTCGCAAACAATGATGCGGCCGCAACCAAAGCAGGAGGAGACGCAGGCCAATGATGCGGATGAGGAATGCGACGGCCGTGACGACGGTGGCGAACTCGACAGCCTCGATGAGACCAACAGGCCAGCTGCGCCAGAACCCTGGTGTCCAAGACCCTCCTCAGCACAAGAAACAAAAGAGCCACCCACCGTAGGATCGCTGGCGACATCCTGTGTCACACCCGCCGTCTCGCCCGAGGCATTGTTCAGAACGTTGCGGTAGACGCAAAACGAGGTGGCCTCCTCGGAGTAGTTGCACGTGCGGCAGGTGTACATGAGCTTGCGCTGCGCCTCATCCTCCTTGGGGTACAGCATGTTGCTGCATTCGGAACAGAAGCGGAACGTGATCTGCTCGGCCTTTTTCTTACCGTCGCCCGAGGCGGAGGCTGCCGGTGACGACATGGCTGGTGTTGGTGTCTGTCTGAAGGAACCCTGCTTTGAGATGTGTCGTGGCTGGGTGAGTGCCGCGATGCCAAAGCAGCAAGATTGACCGGGTCGGTGTGCTTTGCGGCGCGAAGTGAGGAGAGTCTGTCAGGCGAAGGTTGACGAGTCGGTCTTTGTTGATAAAGAGTGGCAAAAGGGAGGTGTTAGCTCTGCGAGTGATAATGCAGGTAGTGAAGGCTGGAAAATGCCAGAGCGTGTGGTGCAGTTGCAACACGTTCTAAATGCTTGAGAATTTACCTTCTGAAAGAGAAATGAAAGGGAAAAGGAACTGCCACTGCCGTGAGGGAATATGGAAAGATGCAAAGCTTCAAGCAGTCGTTGCTGGGTGATCCACGTTCACGTCTGCTGAAGTCTGATGTCCGTTCACACAGCCCGAGAAAAGTGGAGCCATTTTGCAATTGCCTTTGCAATTGTATGCCGACTTGGCACGCCACAGTTTGTACCGTGCCAAATTTGGTGACCGTCACCTGCACACATTCCGAGGACACAAAGCGCGGTGCACGTTCGCTCAAATCGGTTTGACAGTTACAAATCACTCTTGAAAGCCACATTTTCTTCATCAATGGAGCCCGTGCTGACTGGCTGGTTAAAATGATGCCAAAGCCACTTCAACACTTACCCAGCCACCAGGTACCTCCGTACAGATGTTCAACGCCAACTTGGCCAAGTCATCAGCCCGTTCGTGATCTCGAGGGCTGCTCCTTCCGAATCAACGACCGTGGATTCGCAACAGTCAGCCCCCAAATACAACGCTGCTTGCAAGCTGCAGGTTCTCGTGATGAAAGATGCATTGAGCGGCTCCCACCCCAATGGAACAGGTGACGGGGACGCAGGCCAGCGATGGTGGGGTCCCCGACCACCGAAACAGGGGCTCGGTGCAACCCGTCCACCGTTGCCCTGGTGCGGAGTGCAGCAGGCGGGAAAGGCGGAGTGGGAAGCTGGTGGGGATGTGCCGAGAGCGCTTGGGATTGGCAGTCATTGCAACCTTGTCGCTCTGCCGACCCCTACTTAAGCACCACGCGCGTCATCTGGTGTGCTCTTGCAGAAAGATCCTGGGAGGGTTGTTCTCTTTAGCCTGCTGTTCTCCCTGTTGCTCTTCGAGCTGCTTACTAAAAGACCCAGCCTCGATTCTTTTTGTCTGTCTGCTGTTGTCCGCTCGATTGAACTCAATTTCTCAGGTAGTTAGTTACCTGTCGAGTGCGCATCCCGAGGTAACAATCTGAAGCAAGCCATGGCTGACGTGAGTGACAAGTTGCCCAACCTCGACGACACCCTCTCTCCTGAATCCCCAACGTTAATGCGCTAACTTGCCTGCCTCCAGCAATCCGAAACCGGCCTGCCCCCGAACTGGGAGGTGCGCCACAGCCAGTCCAAAAACCTCCCCTACTACTTCAACTCGGTCGAGAAGGTCTCGCGCTGGGAACCACCCGCGGGCACCGACACGGAGAAGCTGAAGATCTTTATGGCTACGTACCACAGCAGCAAGAACCTGGCGGCGCCCACGGGCGAGGACCGGCAGCCGGGAAAGATCCGCGCGGCGCACCTGCTGGTTAAGCATCGCGACAGTCGGCGGCCCTCGAGCTGGCGCGAGAACCAGATCACTCGGAGCAAGGAGGAGGCACTCGAGATCATCAAGGCGCACGAGGCGCGCATCAAGGGCGGCGAGATCTCCCTCGGTCAGCTGGCGCTCACCGAATCGGACTGCAGCAGTGCGCGGAAGCAGGGCGATCTGGGCTACTTTGGTCGAGGGGACATGCAAAAGGAGTTCGAGGACGCTGCGTTCGCCCTCAGGCCAGGCGAGATTTCCGGCATTGTCGACACGGCGAGCGGGCTGCACCTGATCGAGCGGTATGCTTCCCCTTCAAAATTAGAACTCGACAGGAAGTCACTGACAATGAGGCCTAGGCTCGAGTAAGGTTGTTGAAGGGGCAAGTAAGCAACACAACGAACATGATTGTTTGGTTGTAACATACCTCCGGACGACGTTCCTTTGTTCGACAGCCTCGATCTACACTTCCATCAAGGGGCAGCACCAAGGCGATGTTGTCGGTCCGATGTGGACACTACAACAGCAAGCATTTCATGAAGGTTAACAGCAAAAGCAAGCATATTTCCAATGGTCATCTGGCCGATTTCTCCAAATACACTAGGATTCCCTATGAATTGTGCAAGGTGGCCATCCACATCAACTGGGGGACGCATATGCGCCAGCGTTGCCCTTCTCCATTCAGCACGCCCTTTTGCTTAACAGGCTCTCTCCACGTACATAGAATCGGCCCATGTGTCCCTCTACTTCCTTCGGCAGGGTATATTAAGATTCTTGACAAACATGTACCTCACCCAGCGACACGACCCAAGATCCACGCTGCAAGCGGCGGGATACTTGAGAACACCACCGTCATGATGCCCAACGCAATCATCGACAGCGCAGCATGCGGCGCCGCCTCGCTCTGCACCTCATACAAGTACGCTGTGCCCATGGCCGCCGCGTTCACCCCGACTGTGACGCCCGCGGCGACAATCCGCGGATCATTCGTCCTCTGCCGCGCCGTTACGGCCGCGATCTCCGCGCTGTGTCTCTCCGCTGCTCTTTCCTGTGTGGGTCTCCGTGTCCATGCCTCCGTCCCCCTGTCTGTGTCTGTGTCTGTGTCTGTGTCACCACCACGACCAACACCCGTCTCCCTAGCAGCCCGCTGCGTTCCCGCCCCAGCGTCTTCACCACCACCACCAACACCCGTCTCCCTAGCAGCCTGCTGCGTTCCCGCCCCAGCGTCTTCACCACCACCAACCTCAACTCTCCCACCACCGTCCCCAACCCCTTTCAACCTCCTCCCCACCCCAAAACCCCTTCCCAACACCCTCCTCTCCAGCCACGCACCCACCCCAAATCCCATCCCCATCTGGTACACAATCCCGCTCCCGACAACCATAGCAGCATTCAACCCGCCATCCCCCTTCAAGATACCCATGACCGGGTTCGCCAGCGCGATGGTGACGCTCCGCGCCGCAAACGCAAGCGCCCTGCTGGGCGGCGCGACGCCCAGCGCCGCGCTCGCAAACAAGGGACCGCAAACGACGTTGCCGAGCGCGAGCAGCGCCGAGACCGTGCACACGGTCAGTCCCGCGCGGGAGAAAAGCTGGGACCGGTGCTCGTAGAGTTTCAGGCCCCATGCTACGAGCCCTGAGTTGAGAATTGTTATGGCCAGGTCGCCTGCTGCCATTGTAATCGTCGGCTTTGGGCTGGGTGGTGGTGGTGGCGGTAATGTCAGGTTTGGTGAGGATGGGGATGGGGATGGGGGGAATGAGTTCGTGGTGGCGGCGCGGACGATGAGGGTTGATAGCGGGGTGTGGGCTTGCAGGGTGTCGAGCATGGCTGGCAGGGGGCGGTTGCTGAGGGCCGAGTCGGCGAAGACGTAGGCTATCATTACGAGCGCAGTCCAGAGGACTGCGTTCGAGAGACCCGAGACGACGGTGCGCAGCCAGGGGGCTAGATTTGGGGTGGATTTGATGGTGGACTGGATGGCTAGGGTGGTGAGCCAGACGGCGAGGTGGAGGAAGGTTGCAAGCGGCACGTCGTGTTGGGCGCAGTAGCGGAGGGGAAGACCGAGGGTGAGAGTGAGCAGCCAGCAGAGGAGGAGGATCGGGTTTCCACAGGCCCAGACGAACAGCGGACGCTGGTTTGGCGGGATTTCGGTTCGTTGGTCGGAGGGGGATGTCGGTTCGTAGACTCCAGAGGACTCTCTCGAGGAGTCGAGACCAAATATAAGGGAACTTCCCGTGGGAGAACCCCCGCAGAGCGGTTTCGTCGACTTGTGCTGTTTCAATCCCTTTTGGTCCTCGGCTCTCTCAACATCGGTATGTCCGTCAACCCAGAACTGCTTGTCGTGACGGACCATGAGACACTGAACCGGAAAGGCGAGTAAGTAGGCAAGAAAGGTGTTGAGCATGCCCGTCAGCACTTGCAGGCGTCAGTCAAACTTCCACTGACACGGATACACCTCGTCTTACCAAAGCAGATGATGATCATGCCATTGCTGTGGGTGTCGGATGGAGGACCATGGCACAGCATGACGACGGGAACGGTGAATCCGATCGACATATGGCGGTTCAGGAGCTCTGTCTGTCCTGGTCAGCAAGTAAGAGATCTGCGCCTGTTGAAGACAATACCTACAGGCCGTTTTAACCGTCTTCTGTAAAAATCCTCGAGTCCTGGGACGACGCATCCGGTTATCGAAAACAGCAAAAACACTCCCACCATGGCGAGTATTGGCGCGGGAAATTCGGACTTCTCCTGATCCAGCCCAAGCTGAATGCCTGCTATCAACAATTGGGCGACGAAGCCAACAAAAACAGCAACGAGCCCGTGTTGAAGCCGTGTGCGTAACTCGAACCCTGGTCGAGCGAGTGGTGTTGAAGCATCAAGACTTGTGGGTGGCGAGCACACGGGCAGCGAAGCCATCCCCGTGCCGAACCCGGCACCACGGCACCGGCTCCGGAGAAATGTGAGTTCGGCGCGGAGCAATAACTGGACGGCAGGTTGTTTGCTTCTCGCACAGGTACACACATACAAGCAGTGAGACATGGCTCTGGGCGAAACCTGGAAGCAACATGAGGATGGCGACAGTTGCACTTATGGGGACAGCAGCGGAAGCAGGTCGTGGTGTCTGGGACACGCACTGCAACCGACCCTGCGTTTGTATTTCCCCGGCCCATCTTCACTTAGCCGTCCCGACGGTGAGGCCCAGGGAGAGCCATTGGGGCCCATCGCATCCCCAGTTGAAGCGCCCTGCAACGGAACGCTGTGCCATTGCTGATCAGGAGGAGTTCGGAATACTCACCGCAGGTATTGAAACGCCCCTCAACCGAGGAGACTGGGAACCCGGGATCCGTTCCGGCCGTCAACGAATAGGCTGTATGGATCGGGGTGTCGCAGTAGGCTGTGTCTGAGGCGTTGGGCCCACGACATGTCCGTAAGGATCGTCCTGGAGCGACACGTAAACATGTCGGTGTAGACCGTTCTCTGTCTGGCACGGAAACCCAGCTTGAGTGGACCGATCCCGGCTTGCGACCGCTTGCAGGCTTGGGTCAAACAGAGCGTGCACAGTGAGCAAGGAACAAAGCACTGCAAGAGGAAGTCGGCGTTGTTTGAATGCTTCCTAACGCGGGACGGGAGGTGGGAACAGTCTGTGTCGCCGACCCGACTGCGTCTCAACTTCGCGAACGAGCCTCGGTTGTCGCCTTGACAGGTGACTTCTCGTCGTGTCGCGGCCCGATGGGTAGGAACATGAGGAGTCTCAGATATCCAAGGAGGTCTACCAGCCCACAAGCTCATAGAGCGCCTTGTTTCTTATGCCTTGTCTGTCTTGCATGTCAGTCAATGACGGGAAAGCCCCGCAAGGAGGGCCCGGCAGAGCAGCCGAGCGGCCTTGGCTTCGGCATATCAACGCCACAGCGTCGCTCCCGCAAACGGCTTGCTTGGCTGCCCGTGATCAATCCAGACCACACCGCAAATTCCAAGAAGAAGCAAGCGACGGCTCATGTAAGATCTGACAAAGCAGCAGTTGCCAGCGCTCTTCTGCCTGTTGTTGTTCGGTCTCTTAGACGCGATGGTGGTCTGCCAGGATGTCGAATCAGGAAGCTGAAGGATAACCAAGTCCCGAACACGTGTGGAGGGAGCACAAACGAAAATAGGCTCAAAATGCCAGCCAGCAACGCAGCTGTCAGCGGTGCGGTGGTAAGTTGCAGGGCCCCGGCTTGTGTGGCGGCGGACATGCACCTTGCCGCCTTGCAATAGCGGTTGGCCGCGGTTCCAACCTCTGTCTGGCCTAAGCGTGTGTGTAGCACGGTTTGTCGAACGCACAACAGGGCTGATCAGCGGTGTTGTAGGGCCGGTTGCCTTTCGTAAACGGCGTCGGAGGAAGAAGTCACGTTGTGAGGCAGTAGGACAAGGACAAGCTCTGTCCACAACGCTGTGGTTGTGCTGCCTCGCCAACCTAAATCAGACGGAAGCCGTTCAGTTCTCGACTCGCTGAAGTCAAAACAAGGCAAAACCAGCCGTGTCCAATCTAGTCCTCCGGAGCAATTCCGTGAAAGTGCTCGGCTGGCTTTCGTCATGATCAAAGCACCCGAGCGGTCGTGAGCTGACCTCAAACACTGCACTACCAACTCCACCCACTCACTCCCCGCAGAAACATGATGCTGTGCCACATAACTCTTGATGAGCCTCGACAAAACGCGGGGTCTTTGTCGGTGTGGATTGAATGGCCGTCCATGGCTGGTTAACCCGTCATCATGTTCGCGCCATTCCTTGCCAGGGGTAAGGAAGACGTCCTGAGGGAGGTACATACTCAACTGATGTTGCTGCACCCTTCATTGAGACTCTCGACAATAGTTGCTACTTGGCCTGCCGTAATGGATTCCGAGTTGCGGCTGTGGAACGGTGCGAGCAATCGAGACCTGGAAAGACGGTCTCAAGTCCATCAAGCAAATTCAGACGGCAACAAAGGGAGGTGCAGTATCAGAGCTCGCGTCTGGCAGGCCATCAACAAGAGCAACCCCTGCTTCCATGCCACTTTAGGTCCGATGGCTTGCAGACGGCGGGTCAACATTCGAGGGCCGGAGTCGAGGCACGAACTTTGAAGCAAAGTCGTGTGCACCAATGGTGATTCATGGTAGAGTCCCGGCGATGTCACTAGTCGTCCACCTTAAGTCGCCAAGTCGCCAAGTCGCTTCGAAGCTCGGGAGACAGCAGTAAGCGTGACCGTCGAAGTCGAGGTAGGATTGCTGTCTACGGACGTAACGAAAAGAAGGAAGGGGGCGAGCTTTCACGAGTGTCGCTGTTGTGGAAGGAAGCAAGCCTGGTTTGGCCGACGTCAGGTCCAGTATGCCGAGGCTTGGCGCTAAGCATGGACCACATTGCGTCCACAACTTGCATTAGCGCGGGCAGTCCCGGCAGATCCATTCAGGGGTCAAAAACATCCACGCCAAGGTCGGAAAGCCGGAATTCGGCGACTCGGCGGAAATTGTCAGGACTGTCTCTCACAACCGAAGGATATCATCGTCTGCAGAACCTGGCTTTGATGCTGTGAATCGACCCTTTTCCGAGATGGATGCCGAGTCATTGCTTAGAATCCTGCGGGCGTACGACGCATCCGTGGATGCATCAGCAGTGAGAGCAGCCGTCTCCGGGCCAAATTCGACCGACATTGAGCGCTGGGCCGCAGCCCACCTCTGCCCAGACACGCTTCTGACCGTAGACGAATTAAACCAGTACGTCATTTGGTACCTTTTTTTTTGGATCTCGATTCTCATAATGGCCTCAGATATGCTGCCCTCGAGGACGCGGGCCTTGCCGAGAGGCTCGCCATGTCGTCAGACCTCTCCGCCGCTCGTGTCTTGAGTGAGCGAGAGATTAAGGAGGCCATAGATGAATTAAACCGCTCGACTCAAGCCATCAGCCGGCATGCGGAGACGCTCAAGCAGCAGCAGCAGGCGTTGGACCGCCTCGTTGACGACAGCCGCAAAAACAAGGAAGAGCGAGCCGCCGTCGAAGAAAACCAGGTCCGGAAATGGCAGACCCAGCGCAGAGACTTTGCATCAGTCGTGTGTATCGCCTAGACTTTCTGTGGTTATCGGGGACATTGACATTAACAGGACACCAGGCAGCTGAACTGTCGCAGTCTCTGGACTCTCGTATTCACGAGCTCCAGCGTACGACCACCAAGGCTGACGGGTCAATCCAGCAGACGGTGGAGACCCTGTTCCGTTCCGACGACAAGCTGCTGTCCAGTCTTCAGAAGCTGGCATGGGAGCTGGAAACTGAGGATGCCGAAGAACAAGCCGATGTCGCCGTGCTGCGTGAGACCTGCGCCAGGTCCGTTGTCCGTCCCCGTTTACCACTGTTGAGCACACACTAACGCCATGCAGGCTGATCAAGTTCACGGTCGAGGGAATCCGGACTAGGCTTGATCGCATTTATCTAGAGTCCCTTGAGCTTCCGGTTCAGTCGGGGTCCAGCAGCCGAGTCACGGCTGACGAGGTTGCTGCATTGCAAGCGGAACTAGAATCTCTCTATGCCGAGATTCTTCCAGTGGCACAGATGTCCACTGAGCAGCAGTTCCTGGAGCCTGCGCTGAAGAGTCTCGCCGCAAAGAACGGCCAGCGATTGGCAAGGTCTGCTCTGGCCACCAGCTATGTGAGTCGCGTTAAACGCCCAAGGGGCCTTCCCAGCTGACCGCCCAGATTCACGATTGCCTCGACTATCTCATCGACCGCGGACAAGACCTTGAGGCTCGGCTAGGTGCCTTCCAGGCATATCGACTGGCAGCCAATGCCGTCCTAGACATTGCCGAGTCAGAGTTGGATATGCAGGCCGCGGCCTGCACCAGTGAACCTGCTTCACAGAAAGGCGCCACGCAACAGGATGCCATATCCCCAGTCCGCCCTCGACCCAAGCCGCGATCAAGGCACTCGTCTGGTGCGCCCGCCATTGGCGAGGAGTCGCCCCTGGAAGAGATTCTCCGCACCCTTGCTATCAGCTTGCCGCAGCCCGAAGATGAGCCAGTCAACGTCCACCAACAGATCATGGAGCTGGCGTCGACAATTGCCAGTCGTCGGGCAAAGGTCCAAGATGTCGCACGGAATGTCCAAGACACTTTCGAGAGCGCAACCACGAAACAAGTCGCTGACGGAAAGTTGGCGATTCAGCTGGTCCGCGATTCCATCCTATCTGAAACCCCCTTTGGCGAAATTCGGCTCGTGGATCCCGAAATTGACGGTTCCATCACCGTGCTTGCTCAGGGGCTGGCAGCCGTCGATGAGAAGCTCAAAGACGTTGACAACGGTATGGCGAAGCTCAGGGGCAAGAACCTAAAGAGAGATGAACTTATTAGCCGCTGGGGTTCATGAGCGCCTAGTTCCCTCGCATATAGCGCTGTTCGTTCCAGCATGAATCCCCAAAACTAGATTTAAAAGTCAGCAATGCATCCGTCGGTCGCCCTTTTTACAGGACATCATTGCTGTCTTGCGTGTGGTGGGGAGGGTTCATCCGTCATGGAATGCTCTGGCCATATGGTCTGCCGAGAAACTTGGCGGGTTTGATGACATCACAAAACACTCAATGCCAGCAGGGAAGATAAAGCATGAACCAGTGGATTAACTACTGCCTCACAAGCCTTCCGAATCGTCACTCAACCGCAGAAACCTTGTCGAATCTCCCTTTTCACCCAGACACCGATCGAGACTCGCATCAATCTTCTGCATCATGGACAAAATGAAGGACACGGTAAAGAAGGGGCTGGATAAGGTTGTCAAGACCGATATGGAGCGTACGTTGTCCGTTTTGTCCATTTCCAGGCTACGAAAACTCAGTCTCTGTCCACAGCTCGGGAGCCGGGGAAGGCAACTCTCGATGCGGCGATGCCCAGTCAGCAGCAGCCAACAAGGACGGCGGCCGGCCCTGACCCAAACTTCACCACGGCGACAGACGGGGGCAACCCGACAGGCTTGTTAGGGAAGAATGCGATGGGACAGCCGACGAATAAGCCTAGGCCTTGATGTGGTCCAGCCTGGTGTATGCCGAAGGGTTTCTCTGCCAGTGTGGAAAGGGTATTCAGGTCCGCTCAGGGCGGAGGAATGGTGTGGAAGTTCGGCGGTAAACCAATCCATGATCCCTTTGTATGCAGTTCTGTCAACGTTTTCGGGGCTATTGCATCACGCATCCTTGGTGAAATGAGTGGAATGATACGCGGAGAGACCTGTGATGACCAATCCTGTTTTGCAACCCTCACGCTCGACCTCCAAATATGTCGCCCATTCCCCCCAACCTGTCAGAAACCTCTCACACAGGGTAAACATGACTCAGAAACCATTAAGAGCTGCTAAAGAAGAATCATTTCTTTTGCCATCTATGGCGATGTCGGTTCAAGGAAGCCACACTCTGGAGCGAAAAGGCCTGGCCCCGGGCACTCTCCTGTGAAAGTCAACATGCAGTCTTTCGAAATCGCTCAACGCACGGTGAGGTGGCCAGAACCCGTGAGGTTGCTGCACCGACAGAATATACGATGCATTCCCTTGGCTTGAGGTACCTAACTCAGGTATCAACACAGCCCATTGCCGGGAGGGTTCATGTTGACTGGGGGGCCACTCAGGCTCTACACGTCGCCCCTTTGTTGTTTGTTTGGTGACTCCTCAGGCTAACAGCCATTGCTGGGCATAGGAGACAAGGAGCGCCAACAAATATGTTATAGACAAAAGTCAGCAACTGGTACCGATTTGTTGTTTGTTGAGTCTTTCCATTTGTGGTCTCCCTTCCTTTGTGCTTCGAGCATTCAGAGGCACACAATGCCGAATGACTAAGTTATGTGAAGCCCAAAGTGCCGATGGCTGACTTCAATTTTCAAACAACAGTAACATATAAGTTATGGCAAAAAGCGGACACCTACCTAGTAGCCGATCTAGATACGTCCATCTAAACCATATGCAAAAGCAACAAGATATCGTAGTCAACAGGAAAAAGCCAAAAACTCCACGCCGCCCAATGCCCTGACAGGACCCAAGTTCAGGCAACACGACGACAAACCCGCCCGAGGAACCACACAAGCATGAGAGCGCCACCAATTCCCTCTCCCAGGATCCTGCTTGTGGCGTTTCATAGACTTCCTTCGTTGTTTTAGAGGTATTTCTCCACGATCCGCCCTGCTGCGGTGACCATCCCTCAAGCCCATCCTTCAACGGGGACCCTTCTCGATTCCGTTTCCCCATGGGCCTTCACGAAGCTTTCGCCTTCATACTGTCGAACTCTGCATCGCGGCTGCAAACAAGCGAAGAACAGCAAAAATTCCATCAGCATATAACACAGAAAATCGAAATCCAAACGCAAAAAACAACTGCCATACATGCGCGGATACATGACTCCGCTCATTTGCTACAAGAGCATGCACAGACACCAAATAATCCATGGGGGTTGATGTTTGACGACAGAAAGACACAAGATCGGTCGCTCTCAGCGGGGTTTAGGGGTGGGATTTATTCCTCGTACCTTCCCCCCGTCAGGATGGTGGGCTTGCTTCTCTCGAGCTTCTCCTTGAGGAACTCGTAAACGGTGAAGGTGACGGCCTGGCCGGGCGCGACGCGCATTATCCTGGGCGTGATGCCCTTGTAGAATGCGTGGACGCCTTCTTGTCTGTTGTTTTTGCACATGTGTCAATATTCCCCACGAAGGATTTGTTAGAGGGAAAAGGAGGAGGGCCGGGAAACGGACTTGAACATATCCCCCGTGATCCTCGTAATCCGCTGCAGCGCGGTGGTGCCCTCCTCGGCCTTCATTTTCTGAAGGCGCGTCTTGATGGTGTCGATGGGCGCGTTGCTGAGCGGACCCATGGCGCCCGAGACGAGGCCGATGAGCGTGGTCTGGTAGCTGGGCAGGTTGCCGCCGCGGTGCTCGGGCTGCCACTGGTAGAGCCACTCCTTGAAGTAGGTGTAGGCGGTGAAGTTGACGGCCTGGTTGCTACCCTGGCGCAGCGCCGTCAGCGACACGCCGCGGTACAGCGCGCCCGCGCCTTCCTCCTTGACGATGGTGTACAGCGCGTGCGCCGCATTGCGGTACTTGGGCACGTCGAGAGGGTCGGCCATGCTGTGGTGCTGCGCCTGCAGCCGGATCTTGACGACTTCCATTGGGGTCACGACGGCGACGGCCTCGGTGACGCCCGCGGCGAGGCCGGCGAAAAAGAGGCCCTGGCCCGAGAGCACGCCCGTCTCTTTGCTCGCGAGCAGCTGCTTATACCACTCGAACGAAGTGAAGCGGATCGCCATCTTGGGGACAATGCCCGTGAGCACGGCGCCGAGGCCCTTATACAGGCCCAGGGGTGTCTCCTTGCGCACAATCTCGACGCCTGTGGCGATGAAACCGCGCTTGGGCATGCCCGGTTGCCGGCCTCGCCGAGAAAGCTGCATGCGCACTTTGATGGTGTCTGCACGTCGCATGTCAGCCAATCCATGACCTGGCGCAGCAACCCCTATCAGCCTTGAGCAACCACCACTCACCCAGAGGATGGCACACCAATGCCTCCATCATACCCGCACCACCGCCAGCTGCGAAACGATCCAAAGTGTCAGTATTACGCATAGCAGCATGCGCTGGCCGGGAGTGCGACGGTAGCTGGGGCTCACCAATGAGGTTAGTCGCCGCTGACGGCGGCTTTTTGCCGTCCTTGTTCACTTTTGTCGCCATGTTCCCGAGTGTGCCTGGGAAATTCGCTTCCTGCTTTCTCCTGCCCGAGAGTCCTCCTGGATGAACTTCAACAAAGGTGGCCGAGATATCGCCGTGACAGAAACGCCAAGCCCCTGTCTTCGGATGCCGAGGTCGGCTTATCCCCTGATGATGCTTGCCAATCCCACCGTGGAAACTGGGTCTAAGTCCTTTGGTTGAGTGATCGTGGACCGATGTGTGTGAACCGCTGGCGTCAAATCTAATGGCGGATGGTGATGAGGATCTGGAACTGTGGTGGACAACACCACATGCAATTGGGGGACCGGTGAAGATGAACAACGGCGAATGATCACAAGCTGTATGGAGACGGGGTATCACCAGATGGATAAGGAGGTAATGAAACAAGACGAAGGGAAGGACGAAGGGGAAAGAATGGGTTGTCCATTAGGGAGACACCAACCCCAAATATGACTCTTCAGAGCCACGGCAGATCGGATCTCAGACCAGAACAGGAGCCGAGCCGAGTGGGCACGAGGCCGAACAAACGAGGTACATACGGTACCTTGCTTGCCCCAGATATCGCTGGAATGATAGACCCAGACCTAGAACCCGCCCCTTGCGTTCGGCACATCAAGGAAAGGAGATCCACATTGATGGGTTGACTCAGGGGGGCCTACTAGCCAGAAGATTGGGTGAACCTTGGTCAATGGTTGGAGAAAAAGCTGGAAAAAGGCCAATAAAACGACAGAAACCGGACAGCAGCAGGAAAATCCATTGTCGTGAAAACAAAGGGCTGATGTGCAAGGGCCGTGACGGGATGTGACGGATGACAACCAGTTGTCTCTGTCCGGACACATGGGATAAGCTGTGACGGGCCCGGCCTTCGGCTTAGCGGAGCCAGTGTCTTGAATCAAAATGCTTGAGAGTTGCTGTGGGGCAAGTCTTTTTTGACTGTTCCCAAGCCCTCCCCAAGGTGAGCATTTTATTGGAACCACCAAAGCCTCCATGATTTTGATACTATTCCGCTCTTGCGAGAACTGGCGAAAACACGGCAACCTCAAATATCAGCTGGCCCTCGTGACGGAGCGCCGTTGTCGCCAAGGTAGAAGGCAATTCTGCTCGTTCTGGCTTGTGATCTGACCGTGACGTCGATACCCGGCTGCAAGCCGAGATGGCTTGTGATTTTGCGGGGAAAATCTGAGGGGCGGAAACCCCACACCACAGCCGTGAGCTCGGACGCTTCCGGGATCGACCGCCTGCCGCAAGCAGCAAAGCCGAGGTCAAATTGGTTTTGCCGAGTGGCTGCTCGGAAAACGGACAATCAATCAACCGAAGAGAACCGCAAGAGATTGAGCGATCGGCATGGAGAAACCAGAAAATGATCACAAATCCGGATATCCGTATGGGAACACCGTATATAGAGTACAACGTTGATGGAACAAATCATCGAATTGCAGCAACGGGTATTCGATGCCTGAACCACAAACAAAAGCAATGTCCGACTCGCCTGCTGAAAGCCCCCTTCTAAATGAGCTTTTTAGACACTTTGCCTGCCACGCCAAAGAAGGATACGCCAACCAAATGTCCAGACCGTCGCCAAAGCACCCCCTGATAACTGATCCGTTCCGCAAATGAGCCCGAGAAACAGAAAGAAAAACACACCACAAACTGTAAAGAGAGAAACGAGCCCCTAACTCCATCCGACCCTGGCTCCCCGTCCATGACCGACCGTCCAGCCGTGGTCAGCTGTGACCTGGGATGGGAGTGTCCAAGACGCAATGCCCATTCGCACTCCCGATATCCCTAAACGAATAAATGCGCACCTCCCCATCCTCACTACCGCTGGCCATGCGGCTATCACTCAGCCCAACACAAGTGACCGGCCCGCGGTGCCCGACAAAGGTCGCATCACATTTCCCGCTGCGCGGCTCCCAGCACTTGACCATGCCGTCGTTGGCACCACTAATAACGCGGATCGTGTCGCCCGCGAGCGACCAGATGCCCTCGAGATGCCCGAACATGGTCTTCAGGCACCGGCCAGTCGCGCTGTCCCAGAGCCGGATGGTGCTGTCCAGGGCGCCCGAGAGGAAATAGCGCGGAGGTAAGGGACGCAGTGGATCCGAGGCGAAAGACGGGCCGTACAGGGAGCGGATATCCCCATCGCTGTCGCGGGACGGCGAGCTGCTGCGCCGTTCGGGATGCATGAAGGACCTTGTCGAGGTCCCGTCGCCCCCGCTGCTGGCGACGGATAGCGCGTCGGTGTTATCGCCCGACCCATTTGCGGCGCCGATCAGCAATTCGTCATCCGGCTCGTACTCGGGCGAGAGGAGAAGAATTTGCTGGACATGGCCGACGTGGCCTTCAAAAGTTCGGATAGCCTGTTTGGTGTCCAGGTCCCAGAGTTTCAGGGTAGTGTCATCCGATGCGGACATGACTGTCCGGCTGTTGATGTCGAGACGGGTGCAGTTGACCCAATCGTCGTGGCCCTTGAGGCAGAATGCCTCCCTGGAGTTGAAGTCAAAGATTTTGACACTCTTGTCGGCCGAGCCACTAGCTAATAGGTGTCCGTCAAAGTGGACACTGATGACGCCGTCGGTGTGGCCTTGCAGTGTGCAGATGCACTCGCCGGTGTGCCAATTCCAAATCTTGATGGTGTCTACGCCAACGTCAGCTAAGGTGTCAGCCATTCCCTGCGCAGGGGCCCAACGTACTGTCCAAGCTCCCACTAATCAGCTTGGAATCGTCAAACTGTAGCGCACGGATTCCTCGCGTGTGGCCCCGAAGGGTACAAATCTCCTCGCCAGTCTCAATGTTCCCTATCCGAGTCCAATTAGCCTCCAGTCGAGCGGGTGAAGATTTCCAAGGCGCACATACATATCTTGATGGTGGCGTCGTATGAACCAGTCGCGAGGATGTTGTCGTCCAATTGGAGACAGGTCACGCCGTTAGTGTGCCCCTTGAGCGTCTTGAGCGAGCATCGTCCGTACTTCCAATTGTAGCCAACCTGAATATGGTGAGCATTTTGGTGTCCAAGAGGAGAAATAAGTATGCTCACCTGCCACCGGTCCCTGTACACAGCCTTCCAGCTCCGAGTGATTGTTTCTTGATTCTCGAGACGACGTCGCTTCCCACCCGAACTCTCGTCCATCGACTCGCTTGAGCGCTTCCCTAAAGTCGAACAATCGGTGTCTGCGCGCGACGGGTCGGGCAACTCTTGTACCCTTCCATTGGAATTGCTGTCCTTCGCCAGCTGGCGCGCCCGCGTGTAGTTCCGAAGCTTCTTTCTCTCCAGGAGCGGCAACCCCCAGCCACACTTCGTGCACTTCCTGTTCACATGCTGCTCGCACATGCGGACCCATACTGCGTCGTCGTCGGCCAGAAGGCGCCATCGTTGGCTGACCTGGGCTGCCTTGGTGAGGCTCACGGTGTCGAGATAGCACAGGATCTTCTGGGCGATCTCGACGGGCAGAGCAGCGATGAAGTCAATCTTGAGCGCCTCACTGACCTCGCGAGAAACGAGCGAAAGCTGAGGGAAACAGAGCTGTGCGAGGACGCCCTGCAACATCAGCTCGCGGTGACGGGCCGGCGCAGCGGAGAACAAGGACCACACGTGGGTGATGGCTTGTTGGTCTTGGGGGGTGAGCTTGTCCAACTCTCGCTGGATCATGACCATCTTGGCCTCGTCGGCGGATCTTCGACATTTCGAGTCAGGCCTGTGGCGGTAACAGTACTTGGTGTTGGGGTTCTTCTCCCGCGCCGTCTGTTCGTTGTTTGACTTGCCAACGGGCGCATACAGGCTGGGGATGTGTTCCTTCAAGAAGGGCGTGACCGTCTTCCCAATCAGTGACGACGACATGTTGTGCATGCTTTCCCGCGTCCGCTGTCGTTCCTCCTCGGGGCGTATTCGAGTCTCGCAGTTCTTCGCAGTATCCACGGATCCCCGCACGTCGACGTCCCCGGCTCTGCTGAGAGTGACAATCTTATGTCGCGGTGTGGACCTGTCTGTCAGGAACGCACGATCGGCGTCATTCGTCCGGACATCGATGCCATCATGCTTCGGGAGTGGCGGATGGCCATGGAATGGTGTGGGAGATTCGAGGTGGTCCATCTCGGGAGAAGAGCGAAACGCAAGCAGGCGGGCGTCTTGCGTTGGCAATGAGTTAAATGGCCCCTGCAAGCATTGGCCTCGCTTGCCAGTCACTGTCAAGCTGAGCCGATGGCGTGCTGTCTCAAACGGCTGCTGAGAGGCCGGTCGTGGCCAGTCGTGTGCTGCGCTCTCGGGGCTGGTCACAGGGTGGCCAGGCGGCCGGGTGAATTGCGACGAGCGGCACGGAGGCACGCAATGCGCTGCTGTCGCTTCGCAATCGGAAAACTTCCGGAAAGCTGCCGGAAAGCAAGGGAGCTCAAAGGAAAGTCAGGGTGCGTCGAGTGCGGCAGCTCTTGGCCACATGTAATGCGGGTCGCTATTTGATATGGATACAGCTGGCGATAATCCGTAACGATCGCTGGATCGTCCGCTGGGATGTGTCGCGCCTGGCCTGCTGGCACTCGGTTTAAATGACTATCGTTCGCAAAAGACCACGAATGCCTTTGCCATGGGTTTGAACTGTGACTGCTGCATCAAGTGCCTTGGGATGGTGTGCAACATGCGGGCGGAATGGCGAAATCGGCCGGTGGAGCTGCTGAGTTGCTTTGCACCAGAAATGGCGTTATCGAGCTGAGTTTGGTCTGTGCGTCCCCGCTACCAGAGCTCTGGGTGCGGTGTTGCCACTTTCGAGGGAAAGGGCCCTGTTGGATTTGACAGGTGGTCAGGGAAGGCAGTCTAGGGGTGACACCTGTCGTTGAGCTCGCCGTGCCCCACTTGCTTTGGCATTTGAGCTCTGCATCGCGAGAGCTCTTCCAGTTTCTCTTCCTTTTCTCCCATCTTGCGATTAGCAGAATAGAGTCTGCATTTGCAGTGCCCTGGTGACTCGCCCCAATGCCACTTGTCTCTCACACTCTAGGACTGTTCGAAAGCTCTGTCAATAAGTGTTCGACCCTTCACTTCGGGCCCCCAGTACGTTCAGCATCGCAAACAATCAATCGGTGATCCACCTTCGAATGCGGGGCCGTCGCCGGGAGCCGCTCACGTGACAACTTTCTGATGCTCTACCGACAGGTACGGATAAAGGCACTATACGGCAAATTTACGAGTTGGCTAAACTGCACCAAGAAAGAGGGAACTCGGTCGATTTCCTGTGGATCCCAGCGGAAGCCAACTTT
>NW_026944226.1:152455-187396 GCF_033297405.1 Parathielavia appendiculata
TGAGATGGGAAGCTCTGAGGGAGGACATGTTGCAATGCACAGTGGCAAGACGAGGGAGCCTCTCACTCTACCTGGGAGGGAAAACACCATCGGATCCAAAGATGTGGTCGCCAGACATGAAAGCAGTCCGGGCAACGATCAAGTACGCAATGGCGACAGGGAGATTGGATCTTGACGAGGAACGACGAAGATTGGGACAATCACAGTAGCGGAACTCCACTAACACTACACAGCCTCAGCCAGCAGATCCCGCTTTAGCTGCTGAAGATAGGACGCTGAACACTTGGAGAACGCAGCCTCCAAGTCGATCTGCTAAACTAAGTCAGGAGGCAACAGGTGGCGTGAGAAAAGGGGAGAGAGTAGAGGGCTTGTACGAGTTGATGACCGAACGTCAACGAATCGGATGTAGTTAGCGTGCCAAGGCCCTTTAGGCTTCGTGCCTCCGGGCGAAATAAATTCCATCCATCCATCCATCCAACCAACACAGGTGGCCGGCTGTTCTTATACCGGGTACCTGGAAGCCAGTTGAATGCCGTCTTGGCTTTGGTCTATCTCAAACTCTCTGACTGAATCTTGTCTTATGCAGTCGAACATCGGACAGTGTCCTACTCTTACTGATATACTGGTGGACTTGGATCCTTATGACTAGCTTCGTTGTGCCGCGAAAAGGTCACGGTCAGCCGACATGAGAAGCAGACCAAGACGCAATGCAACGGTAATCCTGCCATTCAAGCACACTGCATGATATGAGGACATGCTGCTGATGGACGACGCTGGATCCAGATTATGAAGCACCGTAAGGTAAGTAAGCTCGAGGTAAGTTGTGACTTTGCTTGGCAACGACAGCAACAGTTCTCGGTCAGGTGCCTCTCACCGTGGTGAGCGGGTTTGGATGGCGTCATCCTTGGCCTCTGAGTCAGCGACTTCGCCGCTTTAACCGGCCCGCCCGGGCACGCTTAGCTGAACGGTGCATCGCCCCACTCCAGCCACCAGCTGCCCATGGCGTCGAGTGTTCCAAGAGACAAGCGACAAATTTGATCGTGAATACACGGAGACTTCAGCAACAACGCTCGCACCCAGTACATAAGCAAGTCTGGAAGATATAATCCCGCGAAGCCAGCTTACATGTGATATTGTTCCCCAGTTGGCCTGCGGTGGCAGGTTTTGTCCTCATCCCGGGTAAATGACCTTCGCTACCAGAAGCTGCTACGGCCGTACCGTGATTGAGTTTGCTGATTCTCACAGTCATGCAGGCAACGTTTCTGTTTTCCCCAGGCGCCATCCTCTGTCCTCTCATCGGCATGTTGACATAATCGCTCGAGAAACAACAGGATCCATTTGGCAACTTTCGAAGCCTAATGGCTGATGTCAGACGGAGCTGGAGCAGTTAAGACTCAGTTGATTATAATTAGCAGATAACGTTGAAACGCTAGTGGGTTCATGTCGCATCTCACATCTCTAATCTCGCATTCCCGTCAAACGTCGGGGGCTTTTCACTTCCGATACGACGCACCAAGCCACACGTGGTGGCAGTACATAGCTCAAAGGCCTCGGCAGACTCCTCGACGAACCGTTTTAATCTGCTATGCATCTTGCATTCGACGGTTTATCTTTACAGCCTGCCGCTGTTTTGGAGTTCCTCGACGTCCTTCGCTCGCTCACCTTGCCTCCTCGCGGACACCCTGAGGCCCGACATGAATGAGTTGGTGCTCCAGCCCATCTTGAAACTGGGCGTCGATCTCGGTTTTTCCTGCGCCTTGGCTGGAGTGGCTGGACTGCTTTCTCACCATCTCTACTTCATTCGTGGGTTTCACGTCCTCAACGCCACCAAGATTACGTGCATCCACCTCTTTGCTTTTGCCCTCCTCCTTGCCAGAGCTGCAGCCGAGAATGGATTTCTCCCTGGTGCGAGGAGCGCAGTCGCGATATTCTCCTCTTACCTGGCTGTCTTGTTCCTCAGCATAGCCATCTACCGAGTCGCCTTCCATCCACTCCGCCGATTCCCTGGGCCTTTTCCTGCGAAAGTGACCAAACTTTATGGCCCTTGGCTGGCCAGAAATAAGCGCATAGGCGACGAATTTCGCGTTCTTCACCAGAAGCATGGGCATTTTGTGCGAGTCGGTGAGATGATCAGCTCAGAGTTGGTCTAATCCGCCCCGGCTAAACTGTTACGCCTTCAGGCCCAAATGAGATCTCCATTTCGCATGCCGATGCGCTGAAGCAGATCCATGGGCTGCAGACCGCATGCTCAAAAAAGAATAATGCCTCATACGAAGCAATACAGTTTAGGGGGGAACACAATCTTGACTCTCTCACGGATCATGCTGAGCATCGGCAAAGGAGGAAGGTCTGGGATAAGGCTTTGAGCAAAGCAACGTGAGTAATGGTTCCGATCGGAAGCACTACGAATCGCTATTAACACGTCAATCTAGCGCTCTTACTTATGAGGCTGAGACACGGATCGTCGTCAAGTCATGGCTTGACCAGCTCGAGAGACTCCACGGCGCATCAGTCGACACTAGCCTGTACGCCAAACACATTGCGTGCGACAACATGGGCCGCATAGGCTACTCCAGAGATTTCCGCAATATCCAGGGCGACGGGGATAGTCGGATGTTCGATATGATCGAGATCACATTCCGCACCATGTCCAAGCTGGGCCAGCTCATCTGGCCGCTCGTTCTGCTCTTCTCCCTGCCCAGGTTTGGCTTGCAGAAAAAGTTTGAAGAGCTCAGCGTTGCGTTGGTGGATGAGCGACTCAAGGTGAGTCCAGCTTGATCACAGATCGCTCGAACGCGTCAGGAGCTCGGTCTGATCCCAGCAGCGGCACAACGACTCGGAAGATCTACACGACATTATGAGGCTTTTCATCGAAGACTTCCTGTCCAGCAAGCCACAGGCCTTTTGGAACAGGAATATCCTCTATGCGGACGCGCAGGCAATCATGGTTGCCTCGACGTAAGTGTAACCGACGCTCCTAGACTGGCACTCCCCATCATCTGGCCGCTGACTTCAACTATCTCATCTCCCAGGGAGACGATTGCATGCTCTCTAAGCTTCTCGTTCTTTTTTGTGGCGCGGGACGCAGCTCTCCAACGGCAGCTTCGCGAGGCCATTGCTCCTGCCTACGGCCGAACTCTCCCCGGAGAGTTCACCATGGCCGATCTCCAAGGGATCGAGTTTCTGGACGCCGTCATCAATGAGACACTGAGACTGTGCGCCCCCGTGCCACTAAATGGTCCCAGGTCGACTCCGCCACAGGGCATCGAGATCGGCGGCACCTACATTCCGGGGAACGTCCACATCTACACGCCTCCGCATGTGTACCACAGAAGTCAGTTGAGCTTCCGATAATCTCCCTATAGAGACGGGAGTAAGAGAGGACTAACCATTCAATCCAGATCCTGAATACTTCCAGTATCCTGACGAATTCATCGTCGAGCGATGGCTGACCCGGCCTGAGCTGATCCTCGACAAACGCGCATTCCTTCCGTTCAGCCTTGGTGAGTACCTAGTCAAATCACGAATTCGATGTGACAAACACTAATACGTTAACTACGAGCAGGCCGATACGACTGTGTAGGCAAATCGGTAGCGCTCAACGTGCTCCGGCTGACACTCGCCTACACGGTCTGGCATTACGACTTTGAGCTTGCCCCGGGCCAGAGCGACTCCGCCTTCATGAATGGCTATGTGGATCAGATCGTTGTGAAGCCTGCGCCGCTGAAGTGCATTTTCACCAAGTGGAGTCGGCCGGGCGAGCGTGGCCAAGGCTCCGCGGTTGAGGCGGGAAAGGAGTACCCGGGAGCTGTTCAAGATGATGATCTGCCGGAGTTGCGGCAGCGATTTGGTCGGGCTCAGTCTACGCGATGAAGTAACGGCTTCGATAGCTGCCTCCAGTCATTTGGCCTGTGGATCAGATCTAATTTGGGGCTCTCCCCAAAGTAGTTGCCGATTGCTGCCTGGGTGAGGTTTCAGGGACCTCAGCGTACATGAGAAGGCATCAGGTTAATGGAGGAATTTATGTTTGTTCCCAGCGAAACCTCGGACCTCCTCGCGGCAGTTCCCCGACACACTTTGGCCAGCTTTGAAGGACTGGACCGTACCAGTCCAGTCCGAGATGACCGGGTGTGGACCTGGGGCATGCTTCACTCAGAGATTCGCCCACAAGAACGTTATCAGCAGCTCAATCATTGACCACACTGGCATTCCCTCATGGGCCCCGGCTAGCAATTGGCTGGGGCATTCTGTTGGTTGCTCTTGGTGGGTGGTCAACCGCGGCTTCGCCGGTATTCATGAGAACAGGATGCATCAACGCAGTCAGATACCTGCGAAGAATTCCGGCACAAGTCACTTGAGTTGACGCTAATCTTCACATCAATTTCAGCTAACTTACATACAAAATATAGGGAACCGTTCTATTCTTTTCAGACTTCAGTATAACCTACCTGTAACGCCTCCCTCACCACTCACCTCTCGGCCATTGAGTTCCCTCGCATTATGGCAACCTCCCATCGAAGACCCTTGCTTTGTCAGGTACAAGTACCTACCTTGACTACCTTAGGTACTTACCTCAAATACTACCTCAAATACTACCTCCACATGCAATCTACCACCCCTTCTCGTGCTGCGGCCGGGACCACAAACGCCTCCAACCAGGCCTCACGCTCTCCATCCCATGCGTCGCCCAAACCGCCGCCCCAAACCTCTCGTGCAATACCCTCCCCACCGCCGCCTGCTCTCCCACAGCGCCCTGCAATCCGTCCCCGTCACACGATCCACCATCTCGTTCCACGTAGGGCCATACACGCCTGGCTCGAAGAGCACCGTCTCCGTCTGCCAGACGTATCACCACGCCATGGCGACCCGACAGGGCGGGCAGCAGGGCGGGATGGAGCCGCCCTCGGGTAGCGTGGGCGAGATTGCGGGAATGCATGTCCTGTGACTGTGACTTGTGGCTGTGATGGTGACTGTGGTGGGGGTAGTATGGTTCCATTTCTGGAGCAAGAAAAGCTTCTGGGGAAACGGCGGGAAGGATAAGAGGGCGCGGGGTGTGGCCGCATTGCGGGCGGACGAGGACTGTGTTGCAAGCCTGGCAGCGGGGGTGTAGATTGCGGGCGTGGGAGGAGGTTGTGAGGTGGCCGCAGGGTAGCACGACGGCGGGTTCGTGGTTGTAGAAGGGTGTGTCGTCCGGGTGGGCTGGTCAGGGGGCCAGGGGGGGAAGGGGAGGAGGGGTGGGTGAGGTGCAGTTTGATGAACCGCCAGAAGGGGACGTCAAAGCAGGGAGACGGACTTACCACGGATGGGGGAAAGCCGGGCGGAGGTTGAAAGTCCAAGTCAATGTCGACGCCGTTGTAAATGGGCTCGGTTGTGTCGTGGCCCAGTCAACTTCGACTTGGTGCTCAGGCTCGGATGGGCCCGGAACAGGGGCCAGACTGGCCGGGCCTCGTTCGATGCGATCGGAACTTCGGGAGCGAGGATTGGAGTGGTCTGGTTGTCCGGGATAGACCAGCGTCGGGAAGCCAAGGTGAGGGCTCTCTAGGAGTCAGAGTGTTGATGTGCTGGGGGTGTCAGAACTTACCTGCGGTGTCAAACACGACGTTTGAGCGTTAAGTTCTCAGTCTCCCGAGGGTTTGCCGGTTGGAAACGAAACCCGCGGTGAACGACTGACTTCCAAGTTGGTCTTCAGATGACAAGTGGCCCATGATCATCAGGCTTATATGCAATGACGTTCTTTGGTGGCATGGCCTGTTCACAAGTTCACTTCGACAAAGAAAGGCATTGTAGGATTCCTTTGACCGCTCATAATCAGCTTGTGCCAGTGGCGATGCCTCTCGGGAAGACTGAGCCGGGTAAAGACAAATCGAGCGAACAAAGGAACTGAAGCCAGCCAGTTAATGTTCAAGACAAGATCAAAACAATTGTTAACAACTGGAATGAGCTTAGGCTGCTTGTGATTTGGCCTGGAGACCCACGAGGCAAAATTGGCTCTATTCTACAATCGAAGTGTTTCATCATGCACTGTGCCCATTGTTCCCTTGCGATTATTGCCATATTCTTCTGAGGAAAGCCTAAACCCAGTCGAGCAACTACCGTCCTCGCCACCCTTGTAGTCGATTCCCCTTCTTGCTCCAACATCGCCTGACTTGTCTCCTTTATGCTTTTCCTTTCGCCGCCTCCATCATGAGCGTAAATGCCAGGGACACGATTCCCCCGATGGCTGTTGCCGCCTGGTCGAGCTCGCTGAGACTCACACCCGTGTCAGGAATCATAGGGACGATAAGCGCTGTAAAATATATGAAACAAGTCAACGTTATCATCAAGCCAAATACCACAAGAAGGCCGACCAGCAAACAGAACCTCTCAGGCTCTCTTCGATATGGGATCTCATAAAAACCGAGGGCCGGACGAAAGATGAAAGTTGCTATGACCCCCGATGCCAATGCAGAGCCCTAGAACAAGACGTAGGTCAAAGGAAAATCATAATAAGCCATGAGTGCCCACAGCCAATTCCAGCCCATGAACTGTAGAACCAAGAGAACCAAACTCGACCAGCAAAACAAAACACGACGAAGATGAGCCAGCCAACCGGACCTTTGAACCGGCGCAATTCCCCACCGTACCGACTTTTCAACGAGGGGAAGCACAGTAACAAAGAGACATGGGAAAAAGAAAGCGTTGAAGCACCTTTACAGGACCCTGAAACCCAACACAGAGCTGGAACACAGTTATGCTCGGTAGAGTGTCATCAACGAAGTGCCCTTCTGGCACGCCCAGGTCGAGAACCGTGCTCTCGAGACGGCTTCGTTAATGGGGAAGGCAGCGAGACGCACCGCCATGTCGCCAGCGACGATGGCGGGATAGCTGAGCGCGGCGACGAAGTCAGCCAGATAGGCGGACTCTGCTTCTCGGTCGTAGGGTGGTGTCGGCACTCCATTTGACCATGATCGAGAAGACAACCATGTACCAGCAGAAGATGACGCCGAGCCCGTAGGATGAGGAGTCTAGGAGATAGGGGTTGGGGTCCGTGTCTCCGACGGTTGAGGGATCCTCGCGTTGGCGGCGCTAAAGACCCAGTCTCAGTAGTCCTGTCGTCTCATGTTTCCGCGGTCGTTTCGTGCCGAGATGTCGCCTCGGTTCTGAGAGACTTGGAGGTAGGTTGATGATGACTCGGAGATTCAGAGACAAGAGGAATTTTCAGCCACTCAGTAATCAAGACATCCGCCCAACCCTCAGCCTCACGCACTGTCCCAAGCCACAAACATGCCAGCTTCTCGAAAAGCTACTGTACGAGGCAATCGGATGTGCCACAGCGCCTCCTCCTCTCAGCTCAGGGGTCTCGCTGGTTGGCCTGTTGTCATGAGGCGCTACTGCAAAACCTCTGGGTTCACACCGCGAATCACAATTGATACATCCGGGCCAGTTCCTCCAGCTTCCAGGTCGACGTGGAATCATGTTGGTACCGTAGTGACATCTCCACACGGCGCCGAAGTTACGCATTTTCCGACTAGCGGTCGGGTGTCGCCCTCTGGAAGGTCCCAGCTGACACGCGGAGCGCTGTACTCGACGTTGGTCGACGACAACTCGGTCTTGAAACAAAAGCCTGAACATGTTGTTGGAGCAGGTAAATATCTTACCTTACTTTATGTAGACATAATGCTTGAAACAAAGAGGCAGCCAAGATCACTACATTGAATGCTAAGAGGCAGCGGCTAGTTTTCAGTCATAAACGAGAAACTGTGTAAGTTAATCTTCTAAACAAAGATAAACCCGAATCAGCGAATATCTCTGTCTCTAGGTACCTGTTGGACCTTTGTTCTTTGGGAGGTTAACCTCCATTTACATCACGTTCAAATCCTATACCTTACTCCAATGTGCTTCGTCTCGCCCGATGACGCCACGTTCCTAGGCTTCCAAGCATCCCTCTCCTCCTTGCTCTCTGCCTGATAAGTCTCCGTATCGCCACCTCCGTCCTCCCCCTCAGGGATCTCCCGTTGCCTGCTGAGACCACTTTTGCAGAAGCCTCAACCCGATAGTTTGACTTATACGCGGCCTCAAGCTTGCGGCAGCCTGGACAGCCCTCCTTGGATAAGTCGGGGGTTGGGCTTCCGACACCAGATGCACAGGCCCTTGGCATGTAGTTCATTGTCCTTTCGCCTTTCTTCCCCGGCCACCAGCAGGAGCGGAAGGGTGTGCAGTGCCCAAAGAGATGCCTGAGTCAAAGCATGCATTGGCAGTGGTAGGTGGGTTGGCGGGGATCTCTGAGTGAGTCATTAGGAGATTCGTGTTACTTTTCAAATACCTGAGGTCAGAGCCACTTCCAAGCAGCCACGGTGGTGTGAGTCCCAGCAGAGACATAAAGGCGGTAATACAGGCGGTTGGCTAGTGGGTTGAGCTCAAGGTCAGCATCATGTTTGCAGAACTGGGGCTTCAGCTTCAGCTCGTGCTTAGACTGGGAACCTCCGATCCATGAACGTGTGCCGTCTCCGCATGAAGGGAGCCTTGCTTGCAAAAGGCGCACGCTCCGAGGACTCGGACTGTGCCAGCGCTACACCGACTGCGCTAATCATGTGAAATGTTCTGCAGGTGTTGGCAAGTCGGTCAACTGCCGAATCTTTGATCTGTTGTGTACTCGGATGTGAGAAGTCGGCCGTGGAAAACCCTCTCATTGTGCGCATTGTCTGTCTGCAGAAAAGAGACGTTCGGTACGCCGGTATCGGTACCTGTAACTTGGACGATGGGTAAGGTAGCCAACCAATTCGTCAAACCACTTGATCTCAACGATTACACTGTTAGAGGCAGGAGAAACAAGAGGGCATGTCTCCAAATATGTTCAATAGAGCAGTATAGGGCAAGGTATAGGAAGAAGGAAGGAGGACTCGTATACCCCGTGATATTGGAGAATCCTTTAATCTCAACCCAGCTTGGCGTTGTCGCCGCTCTTTTCCGCTTCCGCATCTTCACCATCTTCTCCTGGCTCCAGTTCCCTAGCCCCGAATCCTCTTTTTCCCCAGCAGACCGCCCTCTCGTCTCCCGCAGCCTCTGGCGGTATTTGGTCGTGGCGGCCGCCCTCAACGGGAGGCATTTAGGACAGCTCTTGTTCGTGAGGTCGGGATTCGGGTTCTTGCACCAGATGCACAAGCCCGGCTCATGAAGCTCCCTGTTCTTTCGTGCCCTTCTTCCAATCCCTTTAACAGCGATACTCAACGTCTCGCCGGGAAAGGATGCCCGGTTGGCGGTGTTGCCTGAGTGCGCCATGATGCCCTCTGTGGCCCGGCTGTATCTTCGCTCAACTCAATTCGTCGAGCTCTGAAGAGTCTAAGGTAGGATTGGTAAAGAGAGGAGAAGTGTTATCAGACCTGTCTGGGCCCGTCTGGACCGATCGATATGCAGGAAATGGTGCAGATGAGGTGGGGAGAACAGCGGTATGCCCATGAACAGGAGGCAATATCGGAGCAACTGGGCGAGCAGGTAGCTGATGCTGAGTTTGCAGATACTCCAAGTTATGGCATTCAAGCGGCCTCGTATTACTGCTCACGGGAACTGGATTTCTCATGGGAAACTGGGAGAACTGGTTGGCTGGGCGAAAACGAGACAAGACGACTAAGTTGGTCCCGTACTCCCGGAACTGGGGTTTCATGTCGAATTGCATGGCATGCGATGTTTATGGGCGCCCTGGGGTTGTCTGGAGGCTTGCCGGAATGCCGGCACCACCCTGCGGGTGACTGGGCCCCCGCGCGGGGCCGTATTGACAAGACGGGGAATCTGGGCCGGTCCGTCCATGGTGAAAGATTGATGATTAACTTGGTCCTGGTCTTGATCAGAAGTGGGCAAGAAGAAAAGCATCATCTCCCACAGCTGGCATTGCAATGGTGCGCTCGGGGAACCGGCCGTCCAGCGGAGCGTCAAACCCTGCAGAGTTGGTGATTTCCATTCGAGAGTCTTTAAGAGTCGGGTCCATGAAATTGGTGAGGTGGGTTCCTGGCGGTAAATCGTCGCAGGCAAACTCAAGCTGGGCTCGGGAGCCCCATGGTTTGACTGACGATGCTCCCCAAAGCTTCGAGCAGGCTGTGTTTGGTGCCCAGTTAACGGGTGATAAACCAGTACCTGCCACAGAGGCACACAGTAGTTGAAGGGAACACAACCCACCTGGTAGGTTGGCTGGAAAACGATGTTTGGGCAGTTGGCGGCACTGTCGTTGATATCGTCGAAGGGCCTGATGCTGCCTGGGAGGATCGTCAAGGTTGGCGATAGGAGCGCGAGTAGGCTCAACGGTGGCCGCAGCGGGACCCGCAGGTGAATAGAGACCGTAGTTGTTAAAACCCGCCGCCAGATAGTTGGGTTCAGCTTGCGGCAGCTCCGGCGCGTTCACCTCTTCATCCTGCTGCATGGAGTCGGGGTGGCCGGCCAGCATGGCTCCCAGCGCCTCTTCCATGGCGTCTCCATCTGGAAGCTCCCACTGCCGGTTGAGATTGGTGCCATCGCTTGTTTTGTTTGTCTCGGCGCAATCGTCGCAATTTCATCGCGAATACCTGCCCGACTGAGTCACATGCATGCGGCGCAATTTCTGTCCGACATGTTGCTGGTTGTGATTCGCAAATTTGTGGAGGATGTTATGTCCGGTTCTGTCAGTAATGAAGGATTTGAGATTTGCAGGTGAATTTCTGTCGAAATTCGAGCGAGGGTTGGCAGAACCGGCGAAGGTCTTCCCAAACAGAAATACGTCCACCACAGCTTGTCTGGGCTTTCTCGTGGTTTGGGATCAACTCAACCAAGCACTGTAAGCCTCGATGATCCGAGTACTCGACCACATGACGGTGCCTCAATTCCTCGGACAGCTCAGCCATTGTCATGGTATATGGCCATTGTTTACTTCAACTCCATGCAAAGATGAGCTGCCCTCTTCTAACAGAGATTAAGGTAGTCAAGGGCTCCGCTTGAAGCTCTTGAAACAATGCCATTGTCCTTCTATTTAGCTCAACCATTAGTTAGAGATATAAAGGGCTATACCAATATCATATGGACTTAGAAAATTCATAAATGGGCTTGAGAGCTACTTTAACTGCCTATTGAGGCCCAGCTTCGCGCCTATCGAGAAAGCCTGGCAGGGACTAAAGCAGTACGTACGAAACGGCCTTGTTGGGAAGACTCTATTGTAAAGGAGGGTGCAAAGGAGGGTTGAGACTCAGTGAAGCAGGAATCCATCAACAAATGGGTGAACCAGGTACCGCTGATCTTGAAGGATTATATCGCCTTAGGAGGATTTACCGGCAATTGAAACACAATAAGTTGCGTCAGATTAGAGTATTCCGCTAACGTTAATGTCGTTCGAAATAAGTTTTGATGGGGTCTTTATAGAAAACAGCTTCTTGTATACAGGGTCAGGCTAGGTACAGTACAGTACCTTATATGGCAAACCCGGAGGTCTGACTGTCACCAGTTTGCTTGTGCACCAATTCAACACCAACATTACCAGACTGGCATTCCTGAGAATTATTATTGCAAGATTAGAATTGGCGACTCAAAACATATGGCTGACATTCCCCATGGCCGACGAAAGGCCCAGATTATTTGGAATATTCAGAGGTACGTTTACGATGCCGCTTGCCAAGACATCAGGGGCAAATCCCCTCAACCCCTGATTGACATCTAAACAACCATCGATTATGACAGAAACCTCAGGATCACTGAACAAGCAAAGCAGCAAACACGCATCACTGACTGTGTCAGTGACCATTCACGGGATTCGTCATCTAAACCATACTATCGTATTCGCAGACAGTCCAGCAGATCGCACTGCACCGCGACCAGCCCTTGACAAGGACCTCTGCCCTCCACTATTGCATCCTCATCCATAAGGACAGCTTGGGTGTCAATATTACATCATTCTATAAGTCCGAATCATGCAGGATTCAGATCATCGAAGGGGTTCGAGAACAGGGAAGGCATGCGTGCGTCGACGAGCATGTGCGCCGACGAGTATGAATTATACACGAAAAGAAGGGAAGAAAGATGCCGACCCTTGTAGATGCCCACGCCCCAGATGCAGGACATGTATTCAAATATCCACACCCGTATGACACGAAGAAAAATGAAAATACTAGAACGCCCATAGCCACCAACTCTTGAAATAGTAAGGACCTCATGGCGGCGGCACCTTTCTATCCCCGTCCTGATAGATTTGCGGCCTTGAAATCCCACCATTCCCATTCACATGCGCATATCCCTTCTCCGCCAAGCTCCCATTCGCCTCGCCCTCCTCGTCCCCAAACACCTTACTCTCCAACCACTGCGTAACCCTCGCGCACGCGCTATCCACCCACCTCATCCACGCCCAGGCCGAAACGTACGTCAGAACGGTAAACACCAAAACAGCCACCGTCTTGTACGGTCTGCCCCGCGGCAGGATCCACACCGGCTCCCTATCCGTCCCGTCCTCGTTCTTCCCCGCGGGCTCCCACGGCTCTCCTGTAATGCCATAGACAATCCAAATAGCGACGGTGCGCAGGATGGTCCCGTGGACGAGGTAGACTGCAAAAGAGTGATGGCCGAGCCAGATGAGCAGACGGTGCGAGAGGAGGCTTTGCAGCGCAGGGGACAGGAACAGCGACACGGCCGCGCACATGATGAAGAAGGCCGACGTCCGGCGGTGGGGTTCGCTGTCCCTGGGCACGACGATGCTGCCGCCGTCGACGAGGTATTTGTGCAGGAAGCGAGACCAGGTGGACCAGTCCTCGTGCTCCATCGGGTAGGAGCCGATGAAGCCACCGATGAGGAGGAGTAAGGGGGCGACCACGAAGGTGAGCAGGCGCTGGTGGGAGGAGATGAAGTTTTGGGTGGGTCGGTGCTGGGAGAGCTCGGCGAGCAGGGTGCCGAGGGCGAGCATGGCGCCGAAGGTTTCTGTGGCAGGAGTCAGTAAGTGCGGTCGGCAGCGCAGGGGCGGCAAGGGTTTAAAGGGTATCGTACCTGTCAGGGCGTTGACATTCATCAGCCAATACATGATCAGGAGCAGATGGACGAGCATCCGATACTGGAACCGCATCCCAATGGTGGCCGCCAGCACGATGTAGACCTGGAACGCCCCGATCAACAGCGGCCTCATAGCCCACTGGTGGCGATCAAAGATATTCTCCGTGTTTGTCCACGTCGTCAGCGACGTTGTAAACAGCCGCCTGACGTTCTCCCTGAACGACACATGATCCGGCGCATCGAAGCGGACCCAGAAGCTATTGCAGCGGTTGGCCGCCTTGTAAGCGCCCAAGCACGACACGGCGAAGCTGATGAAGGTGGCTACCAAGGCCGGAAGGACGAGCCGTGGTGGGCGGCGGAAGGCGCTGCGGGCGATCGACTTGAGCGCGGCGGCCGTGTTCCCTTGTGGGTAGGCGAGCTTCAGGGGCTTGTAGGCGCACACGAAGCCCGTCAGAAAGGCGAAGATGGGCACGCCGATGCGCCCCTGCCAGGGTATCCGCAGGTACGGCAGCTGCAGCAGTCTTGGCGTCCCATCCTCGGAGTCGGCGGGCCAGAAGAGGGCGAAGTCGAACGCTCGGGAGACGTGAGTGGTGATGACGAGAACGGAGGTGACGCCTCGGAGGCCCTGTGGATGGCAGACAAATCAGATACCGGCTTGTGCAGGGTGGCATGATGAAGTTGGAGGTAAAGAGCGGACCTCAACCCATTTGATACTTCTTTGGTTTGGCCTTGTACTCATGTTGTCTGTTCAACAGCCTCTTCGGATCCAGTCCGATAGAGCACGAAAAGAATACAGGCCACGGATAAGGATGGTGCCGCTGGTCCTCCCTTCGATGGTTCGGAACAGAATTGCCAAGTCTCGAGAGAAAATAAAGGAATTCCCAAGCGATGCCGAGACAGTTCCAAGGTCTGATCCAAGCCAGCCGATGCAGTAGTATTCTACCGTAGACAAGGTGGGGATCAAAGGGTAGCCGCCAACCATCGGGGCGGATAATGACAGAGGGAGACCGGAAGTCGAAGCAGCGTTCAGGGCATCTGCCGCCGTGCAACGCGTCAGCCGCCGGGATTGCTGAAACGAAAAACAGCCCTTGGAGCTTCCTGAGCAGCGATGCTCGCGCGATCCAAGGCCGGCGGGCTTTTTGGGTCTTATGGCATCTGTTTGACGTTTTCACTTTCCTTCTGCCCAGGATCCCTGGATTCCATTCCAGGCACGCGGCTCTCAACTCCAAGTCCTCCGCTGCTATCCTTGCTGGGAGCCCCACCATCACTTTCACGCTGGACATTGCCAAGAGGGCCAAAAACGATGCACTCGAGATGTGTTTCTGGAGTTTTGTGGAGTCGGGAAGCCCCGTTCATCAATGATGCTAAACATCCGCTGCCTGCGGCAACCACCCCCCAAGCCGCATGCCGATGAGGATTCATCAGCGATCAATTGACCAACTCATCTCAGCATCTGAGATGTCATGAAAGCTTGGTGAGCTGTCGTCTAAGGTACCCCTGCCGCTCTTCATCACCGTGCAGCAACGGATTTATCTGTCGTCATTTACCAGCATTCGGTCGAAGTGACAGAACCAGAAACCTTCCATCAAACGTTGCGATTTCCTTTCATTCCCCCTCTGAGAACTGAGAACACCCCCTTTTTTGTACCTGCACATAACTATCAGCCTACCCAAACAAGCGGAGCTTAGCAGGAGCTTAGCAGGAGCTTAGCAGTCCGCTTTTGGACTTGATGAGATGTCTCATCTGCCCCACCGTCCCACAAGCCACGCAAGCCTCTGGGAAGATCACCGTTCTGCAGCTTTGTGGAATCTCCAGAGGGCATCACGTGGACATCTCCGGATCCCAGGGGACTGATGCTAAGAGAACCAACCAGGCCACAATATCCATCTAGCGCGGCTCTCAAAGCTTGGCTTATCTCGCTTATCTCGTTTGTCACTCCACACCTGGGCTTTTTTCTGGTTCTGTGCCGTCCTGCCGATCATCTCACATCTCATGGACAGCGATGCGATTCACAGTTTTATCATCTTCACCACAGGTTCGGCTGGGCAATACTTGGACATCACTCTGAAAAACAAACTAAAAAAAGAAGCAGAGATATCTGACGTGAATCTCGTGATGTGTCGATGGCTAACAGGTGTGCGATACACAGATTGGGAGCGGTTGTTGAGTTTAAAGGCTGACTGCCGAGAAACGTCTGCACCACAAACCCGATATCATGGACCCGCCGGGACAATGAGCCGCATCTCGCTCGTCGGGGGGGCATAAATCGGACAACGGCAAGACCACCGGCCCAAAAACCGTCAATGAAGCGCTCGAGTAACTTTGGACTCACCGCGGTACGTTATAGCTTGATGCCTTCCAGTTGCCGATTGTTCCAAATTCGTTCGAGATGTGGAGCCGACATGCTCCGTCATGTTTCAGTATCCCCTCTTACGCATACCTTTTCCCCTCGGGTTAGTGATCATCCTTTTGATCCTCAGGATCGATCATCAATTAGGTACTCCGTACACGCGCATGTGGCACGTTCCAGACCCCCGACCCTACCACAGTACATCATCCCCCACAACACATCAACTACAGTACCTAGCCTGCTCTCGTCAAACGAGATACCCACATCGGCGGTGCCCACACCCTGGTTGCCGGCATCCAGCACCCTCATCCCAATGGCGGTGTATGTTTCGGCTCATCCGTGAGGGAGCCACTTTGAGCCTCCTATAAGGAGTATAGCCAGGGAAGCGTACAAAAACGTACACTACACGTAAGTCTCCAGGGGGGCAGATGAGCAGGTTTGGCCACTTGCACCAATCGCAGGGCTGTCTCGTAGATCGGAGCAAATCCTGTCAGTGACTTCGGATTCGTTCGGCAGTACTAAACTAAACGACGCAACTGATGTACTCGGTATCATGTTCTATCACAAATACATAACAATGGAGATCTTGTGGAAAGGAGCAGTTACAGCGCGCTTCAACACCTTACGTGTACGACATGACGAGTTTATTCACCCACATCCCTCCGCGCGGGCCTACACCTCATCCGACTTGACCGAAAACTGCACCCCCTGCGCCAGAAACAGACTTTTGACATTCTCAAAGTGAAACTCGAGTGGCACCGCGCCCTCGAGCACCCACGTCCACGGGATCTTGCACAGCAGCACCACCTTCTGCAGCTTCTGCAGCCGCATGCGCACGTCGCGCGCAAACTGCATGAGCGTGCGCAGCGCGCTGACGCGGTAGTGGTGCTGCGCCTGGTAGTGGCGGACCTTGCGCGCGGCGTCCCACTCCGGCATCTCGTCGACCAGCTCCACGTTGGACCACCACCAGTCCTCGAGCGCCAGCTCGACGAGGTTGGGCGGGAGGAGGTCGACGAGTGGCGTCTCGAGCACGGCCGAGGGTTTTCCGTACAGCAGGGCCATTTGCACGCAGAGGGTGCGCAGAGAGGTCATTTGCGCGAGCGAAGTGAGTCGCCCTTCGGGACCGACGAGGCTCTCAAAGCCCGTGATGTCCTCCCAGCTGACGTCGAGGTTGCGCAGGTGCTTGGCGTGGTTGGCGAGAGCGATGTCGAGGGCTTCGGGGTGCGCATTGTGGCTGTTACTGTCGTCGATGGCTTCGTGCGGGAACTCGCCACGGGGGGCCATGTAGAGTGTCTCGAGCTGCGGCGCGTTCAGCAGGAGGTGGTGCAGGTCGCCCGGGTAGGCGACGCTGTTGTGGAGGTAGATGTGGCGAATTCCTTGCAGGAATGGTGGCGGGGGGTCGCTGGCGTTGTTCGGGTTGAGCATGAAGAGGGGTGGCTCGTCGAGCTCGGTGGTCCAGACACCGTCATCGCTGCTGACTTCGAGCGTGGTGAGCTTGGGGAAGCTGGCGAAGAGCGAGGCGTATCGCCGCGGCTGGGCCCCCCAGACCTCGGGGATCTCGCACTCGCAGTCCTCATCCTCAATTTGCGCAAGCAGTTCTGGGTCGCCCTGCAGGAGTAAAGTGTGAATGTTTTGGAAGGGGGTGGCTTGAGGTTCATCACGGAAGAGGTTCATGACTCCTTCGATCTGGAAGCATAACGCGTCATATTCAGGTTGGTCATCGCTGACGGGCACCTGCAACAGGACGGTCTCAACCTTGATCAGAAACATCAGAATGAAGCAAACCAGTCCTTGTGGTACAGCGTCAAAATCGCCCTCGCTCAGGACCATCTGTGGGAGATGACACCGTAGCATGAGAAGGAAGTGCTGCGCAACATGTTAGCCACACGATGCTTGTCAAACCCAGCACCATCTTTGGAGTACTATGGGCCAGAGCACTTACGTGAACAGCGTGGATAAGCACGCCGTCCCCCTGGGCCACCTCGAAAGTATCGAGGTAACTTGGAAGAAGTTCGCGGATTTCCCGGATGACAGCGAGGTCTGACAGGGTAATGTGGCAGGATAGATAGCGCGTCCAGAGGCCGTAGTCAGGCTTGCGGCAAAGGGTGCGGAAAAACAGGAGCAGTGCCTTCTCGTCCCATATCGCTACGCGGCGGTAGAGTAATGGCCTCGCCGTCTCGGAGAGGCGGCGAGAGACGCGGCACAGGCTGTGAAGACCGCGCCGACATCGCGTGAAGTCGAACCAGGGCTCATCAACCATTAGCTGCTTGTAGGCGACAGGGCGCGTCTCGCCAATCTCTGGCGGCTGCGGTAGCAAGTGGTCCAGGATCAGCGCAATGATCTCGGGTGGCATGGTCTCGAGCCCCAGCGCATGTGTGCGATATCGATCCTCGCCAGCCATGGCGGCGACGTCGGCGGCCTCGTTGGGGTGGCTCGGACTCGGCCTTTGTTGGACGCTCCTTCCGAATAACGCCCTTGCCTGAAAAGGTCCCTTCAACACCCCTACAGGACGGGTGCAAGGCAAGTAGAATCGGGTACGACCGTGGCCAGAAGTCAGGTGAAGTTTGAGCGAAGAGGTGACCGTCAAGAAAAGCAGAACCCCACTGTGGCACCGTCCCGTCCTGCTGCCCCACCATGCAGGTTCCAACGGGGCAGCGTGGGAGTGGAGCGGTAAGTCATGGCGGCTTCGGTTGTTGCTCGAAGCTCGCAACCCTAACCCAGCAACCTCGCTCATTAACTCGGAGGATGATGGGCAGCCTGAACATGTAATGGGGAGGCGATTGGGAATGGGAATGATGGAACAAGAACTAATGTGAGTTAAGAACGATGCGGCCAAAAGGAGAAATAGATGGTGCTGGCTGCAGAGCGTTCAGTTGAGGTTGGAATATCCCTCTTGCCGTTTGTTTATGACTGGTTAGACTGGCTCTTTTCTCATGTAAGTTGCCCGAGATTCAGAACTTGGAAGTTGCCTCGCTCCCATCAGTTAGTCCCTGAATTCTTTTCTTATTCTTCTCGTCACATTTTTATCATAACTACAAAGGCTCCGCGGGCCACAAATCCCTTGGACTTAGTCTCGAAGCCAGCATCGAGATTATCGACCTTTACATCCCCCCAGTTTTGCCGACGAAGACGATGACGGGACTGTGAGGTCCCAGACGACTCTACAGCACCTCCCCGCTCACTAATCGCTGCTCTGTCCTCAACGGCCATGGAAAATTTCAGGAGAGCCTCCCCTGCTATCGATTGTAAGCGCTTTATACCTGTAAACCATTGTCCTGTCCCTGCAACTCAAGTATTAACACGTCTTCTCCCTTTCACCACTTGTTTACGCCCTTAACATCCCTTTTATTATACTACTTGATCTGTTGCCTTACCTATGTTCTTCTTCATTCTCTTGTTCTGTCCTCTCTCACCCAGGCTTCTTATCGTTCTGTTTAGAATCCTTCAACTCCGTTATTTCTGGTCCTTTTTCCTCGCTTCATTCCCTTGCATTTGCAGATTCGTGAAGGAACCAGGGCTGTCGAGTAATATTCCGAGATGTGCCTTGAAAGGACGGGTTGAGCGTCGCATTGAAATGCTGAGTAAGAACTGCAAGTGTACGGTCCTGCCGCATGCAAAGATGGTCGTCGACATTCGATTGGGCGCGAAGCGTCGGCAATCAAACCTCATTTTTCCCCTCTGACTCAATTTCCCAAAGCTACGCGCCGTGGGACATATCCGTGACCGTAGAGACGTATCATCACCAGCCAGTCAGCCCTCTCAAGCCTCCCGAGTCGCTTCCTAACTTCCGTTGGTGATCGTTCAAACCCCATTTCCGAAACCAGCCGTTGTCCTTTGCCGACCGATTACCGGTGATGATCGATCTCACCACCTTTCATTAATTAGGTGCACCCGATTTCACCCTCACGCATCACAGAAAAAGAACATCAACCACGTCAAAGACATGAAACCGAAACTTCTCTTCCTTCACGGCTCAGGCACCAACGCCTCAATCTTCCGCATCCGTATGTCAAACCCATCCTGCGCTCATATTCTGATTACCTGTAATCCAGTCGTTCAGGCCGCACTTCCTCGGCTCCCACAATGCCACAATCGCACCTTGCACAAATTTCAACCGGCGGAGAAACAACATCTCCATCAAGCCCTTTATCATAAGCGGTCTTCAAACACAATCCTGAACTAACCGCACATGAACCGATGTGCTCAGAATCCCGCAAACTAGCCCACCTCCTCAAACCACACTTCGACCTGCTCTATTTCGACGCCCCAATTCCATGCGACCCAGGACCGGGCGTCCTGCCCTTCTTTGAAGGCTGCGGACCATACCTGACATGGATGGATGACGTGTCCGGGCCCAGGGCCGAGGAAGCCTACTACGAAGGCGACGCCATCCGCGACCTGGCAAGAGAGGTTGAACAGATGAGGGTTGTCGGCATTGTCGGGTTTTCGATGGGGGCCAAGGTGGCTATGGGGGTTGTGCGTCTGTTGGAGGCTGAGGGAGGGGCGAACATCAGGGTTGTCGCGGCTGTTTGCGGTACTGTGCCGTTTCAGGGTGGGTATATCAGGGGCCTGCTGGATGAGGCTAGGGAGAAGGCGTATCAGGGGAGTTTGGTGAAAGGGGTTGTGCAGGCTGAGAGTGTTCACCTGATTGGGGATGGGGATCCATGGCGGGTCCAGAGCGAGAAGCTGGTTGGGTTTTTTGCGGAGGAGGGGAGGCGAGTGATCCGGTTCGAGGGCGAGCATCACATGCCGGCTGATGACGCGGTGAATCGGGAGGTGGCAATGTTGATTTTGGCGGCTGTCGATGAGATGTGAGCGAGGACGAAGAGAGAGCTGATCGACTTGCGTTGTTCACTTGATAATAGGCACGCTACCTGGGCATATGGGGCGTACTACTGTGACTGTTTGACAATATCATGTTGGTTTCAGCATGCTCTGACTCTCAATCTGTTATTGACAACGTGCTCTCCTATGATATCTAGCGGGGCCATGCTTCCTTTACCGCAGAGACGGCGTATCATGGTTCTTCATCTGCCTCGTGCACTTCTGTACTCTCTGCATAGCTTTGTGCCCTCAAGCCTCGGCCGTGTCCCACAAATCGTGCACTTCTCCCCAGGCAACTTCGGAGATAACGTCTGCAGAGTGCACAGTACTTGTAATTGGCATTGGCCACCGGTCCTGAGCAAAGGGAGCACTCAGGGCCGGGCAGCACGGAGCCAGTTCGCAGGTCGACACGACTCAGTTTCCAGTGCCGTTGATAACCCTTCCGGAGGCTTTTGTCTTTCCTCACGTAGGGATAACAGATGAGGGTTTGACCTTTTTGAAATACTCTCGCTCTGAGTAGATTGCAAGAAGTGCAGCACAGCTTGCTCTGACAGGCATCACAGCGCTCCCCTGCCCTCGCAACACGCGATGGGTCATAGCGGCAGCACCGGCAGATGAGGTAGTGGTCACAAATGACTGACCGTTCCACAACGCTGAAGTGACGGGATAGTAGGTAGCGCATGATCATAATCTCCACCTTGTCTTCCGCAAGATCTGACAACGTTCCAGGGAAGCATTTTGTTCATGCTTTCACCGCCATCTCATTGCAGCAGGTTCTACAGTAAGGTCTGCCGTCTTTCCATGAGTCCACCTTGATGCCGTCGAGGTTGGGTTTGACTTTGACCGTCCACGGCTGCGAGTCTACCGGACCGCGAATCGAACACTCAAACGTGACGACGTTCTTGCCATGTCCATGACTCGTGTGATGCTCGTCTTCTTGATCCATTGCTGCCGAGTCACCCTCAAGGCTTGAGTCTTCGACGTCTTCTTCGGCCTCATAATCTTCAATCTGAAGTACTTCGCACAAATTCTCATAGTCTGCTTCGAGATCAACCTCTCTCTCTTGCTCCTCTTCGAGTTCGAGCTTTTCCCACTCGATCTCAGATTCCCGTTCAACCTCTGCTTCTCCGTCCCACTTTCCCATCTCTGGTTTGCACTCCGTCCCGTCCGACTGAAAACCTGGGAACTGTGTACGATCCATCGTGAGCTCCTCAACCGGAGCAGCGAAAGTCGCTGTCGGAGAAGCAGGTTCTTCAGGTGGATTCGGCTCACCAGTATGATCAATAATTTTTGGTTGTTCCCTGGGAAGCTTTCGGTTGCGACGCAAAGGTGTGTGCGCATTGCGACTGCGAGGCTAAGGTACCTTATCAAAGGTTATTATGTCGATTACCGAGCCTCGAGTTCTTCAAAGGCCTGAGCAGCAACTTGGCCATCACCGTAAGGTACCTTATCTTACCTTTAAGTAAAAGAGGCTTTGCTCCCTGTTGCACAAGAGACGTACGATGCTGTCTATGAACAGCAAATTGCACAGGGCCAAATCTTGCAAGACACCGTCTTGCAATATCTGCTTCTGTCGCATTGGGTGTCTCTCCCAGGCTGTTCCAGAACACGACGAAACATACAACATCTGCAGGACCCCAGGTACAATCCAAGGCCCACGCTTATACAATGACATTGTCCATTGAACATTGCCGGATAGCAGTGGCTACAAACCCAAACCTTACAACCATGTTCCATTTCTTTGTCTGCCTCGATGGAAGTAAATGCGATTGTCTAATTACACAAAGTCCTGACTCTTATGGACAACGCTTCGGGTGCGTTCAGATCAACCACCCTTGTTCATATACTTTACCTATTCCTGCAACATAGAAATGCCTCACCTCCCACCCTTCTCACACAGACACAACACGACGGTTCGCGCCCAGCCATGCGGGTTGACCATCAGGTCGAGAGGGCGTCCGAACCGAGTGTCAACCTCTTGGCAGTTTTGGATACGAGCCCAAGGACTGTGTGGTATTGTTCCAAAGATTGTCTACCCCGCAAGCGGGACAGACGTTCCGATATCTGGGACAGGTATTCCCCATCTTGGCACGAAAGGTGGCATAGGCGAGGATGAAGTATCTAACCAGCCAAACACCACGCTCACCGAAATTCGTATTGGACACGCTGCATAGAGCTAACCTCGAAAACAGCTGCGGGTGGCGCATGAAGCCTGAGGGAGGTACATCCCCGGAAAGGTCCTTGTATCACCTAAGTTGGTTGGGTAAGGTACCTCAGCTAATAGGTGCTACTGCCAAAGCTCTGTCTGGCTAATATCACAGCGCTGCAGCTTAGTTCGGAGCTGATGAGGAGCCGAATCGGAACAATATATGTCTCGGAATTTAGAACTCTCCAGTGCCACGACAACTCACTCAACAATTCTTCTGTTATCCAACCCGGGCGACACCCACACAGCAAGGACGATGCTTCTCCGCCAGACCATCCCTCTTCTGCTGGCCGCCAGGCAAGTTCACCCCCTTTCCCCTCATACCCCCAATCACTGAAGCAGTCATTGACCTTATCCCAACAGTGCCGCGGCAACGAAGCCCAAAGCCTGCAACCCCCCGTCCTTCACCACAGTCACCACCACCGTTCCGCCATCTTCTTCCAGCTCAACCTTCAGTGCCATGATAACGAGCTACCCCAAATCATGCACCTACCGCCCAACCCAGACTTTTTACTCCTCGAGCGGTTGTGCGCACACCTGTGCTACAGGTTTCTGTGTGATTGACGGTCTGTATCTTCCCAAGTCCCGGCTTCCCTGCGCTCTCCTCCTTCCCACGTTTTATTCAATTCCATCCTTCCACCATCCCGCTATCTTCCAAAGCCCTTCCTCGACCATCCCACCATCCTCAGAAAATACCAGAACTCGCACTTCACCTAAAGACAGCCGAGCCGAGAAGGGACAGACACTAACGTGCTGACGCAGCCCCCGCGACCATCTCGTGCGGCTGCCCCACCGTCTGGATTGACACGCAGACCGTGACCGTCTGCCCGACCGCGACACCCTGCCGGCAGTGCTACACGGGCTGGGGCACGTTCCTGGTCACCGAGTCCTGCGCCGCGACTGCTACGGCTTCTTAGGGTAGGGAGCGCGAGGCTCACTGATGGCTGATCTGGGTTGGGTTTCGGAGTGCTGATGTTTTCGATTTAGTAGGGAGGTTGGAGAAGGTGGTATGGGAACTTTCGTTGGGGCAGGTGGATGTCGGTCTCAGAGTGAGCTGTTGCTATCAGCGGTGTTAAGGGTACCTGCGTGTGGGCCTCGAAGCATATTCGCATCATCAAAGGAACTGCAGGTGCCGTACATTATTGCTGTAGGGTGGTCAACTCGGATACCGTAGTGTAGATTTCGGCTTCTCGGATGTTGGTCCGTCCTCGCTCATCGGGAGAACTGGCCTATGCGTAGGTCGGCTGTTAAACAGATACGTGGCAGCGATGACGGTGGCAGCACCGACGGTGGCCTGGGATGTTTTAAGTCAGCACCCGTTCCAGTACCACGCTGACAGCAAGTTGGAACCTACATGGAGCGGCATCGTTGTCCGGAAAATAAGCGCCGTCGCCGCATAGCTCACGACGATGCTCAGGCTCGCGGCAAAGTTCTTGGCCACGTTATCCGCATAGGCAATGCACACAGCCACGATGAGCCCTCCCAGGGCCTGAAGCACGATGGTGAGCCAGACTACCGGGTTGTATCCTGCGAAGAAGCCGTCACGAGCAATGGAGCTGCCGTCTTGCCAGAGCACGCCGATGAAGAGCGCCGGAAAGAGACTGAACAAGGAGAGCTGCACGTTGCGGGTCCACAGGGACACGGATGCCATCGAGAGCTTAACGAGCTTCTCAAAGTAGACGCAGGTTAGGCCCGAGGTGAGCGAGGCGCCGACCACGGCCATGAGGCCCTTGGAAGCGTTGGAAGTGGGCATGGACCCGCCGCGGATGACAGATGCCAGCTGCTCTAGCCAATTCTCAGAGATAATAGCCCGATCCGAGACTTGGACGAGGGCAACGCCAAGGGTGAGCAGAACAAGGGAGAGCCATTGCCGCAGAGAGATGGACCTGTGTAGCAAGAGGATGCTGAAGAGGACGGTGGTGAGAATCTTGAGTTGGTAAGTGACCTGGAACGTGACGGTGTCGAGGTTGCTGATGGCTGTGTACACCAGCGAGTTTTGCAGCGTGTAGAGGGCTGCCGGCACGATGAGCTTCCAACTGTCTGGCGAGAAGATGGAGTGGCAGAGGTGGAGTGTTATCGTGGATGTTGGAGCATCTGGATGCGACGTGAAGGTGTCATGAGCGGCAAGCATGAGACTTGCTAGCAATTTGATGACTTCTACCAACATGACGGCGGTCGAGGCTTGGTATCGGGGCTGGCCTCCTGTTGGGTTGTTGCGGGAATAATGCATGACCTGGCATTGTCATCTTCAGCCTTGTTGACCTTCCACCTGGAACAAGGGGGTTAAGGAGACTGCACCATCACAAGTACTGAGTTCTGAACGACCAACTGCGACGCCGTGTTAGCTGGGTGAGCACCTCTGGACCCCAAAAAGGATCACGCATAGACTGACCAAGGCCAAGGACAAGCGTTGGACCGAAAGCTGCCACCGCCATGGACGGCCGGACGCCTGCGAGAGGCGCATTGCAGTCCCGAGTATGCTTGTGTATTGGTGTGAACAGCGCCGGGCCGAAAGTATTCCTAGTATGTCATGAAACATGAAAATCGCTGAAGCAAAGGCTTGTTCCAGGCGTCTTTACTGGCTCAATATTTTCAGCTCGGGCATCGGACCTTTCAGCGTGGCCGAGAGCAGCATCGGGAAGGCGCCGGGATTTGAGCGGTGGAATCCTCTGACGACCATCTTGTTCCACGTCGAGGAACAGGGGTCATCAAACGACAAGAAGGGATGATTTGATCAAAAAAGCAGGGCATATGGTATCTGTAATCCAGTTAAAACCGGTTGTCTTCAGGTGCGGATGACACAACTTGGCTTACAAAGAATCGGCCTAAAATCCGGACGAGAAAGGGACGTTTGTGAATGACGCTAAAGTGTTCGCGCCGCAGACTTTCCCAGGGCAGCCTTTTCTTTTCTTAGTGAGTTCTGAATGTACACAGTGCCAAGCCGACTTTTCCACCCTGTTTGGTCTTCGAGGGTGGCCCAACCCCTCCAGCATGACAGACAGCACTTAAGACGGCGCATCCTCCTCGGAGACTGTCATGGTTAAGGGTCCGGACTCCGGCCACAGTCGGTTCCCGCGCCGACACAAAGATTTGGACAATTAACACCGGCCGAGATGCTGCACTTCGCCGCCAAGCCCTCGACGCTCTCGGTCCGGATGCTTGGCCGAGTCCCGCGTCGTGCCTGGCGCTGGCTTCTCCGCGTTGCCCTCGTCGCCATTCTGGTCCCTGTCTTGCTGCAGTGGGTGATCGCATACCTTGTCGGCAGCGATGCCAGAATACTTCCTCCAGAGCTCCTCGCCACGAAGAACCTGTTGATTGTGACAGCGCATCCCGACGACGAGTGTCTTTTTTTCTCGCCCACCATCTTGGGTCTGCTGGACAGGAACAGAGACACCGTGGGAGGGCTATTGGTCATGTCCACCGGTAAGATGGCGCCATGCTAAGCACCGAATCAGTTACGCACTACTGACCTGGGAAATGGCGACCACAACAAGGCAACAACTACGGCCTCGGCGAAACGCGCATCCGGGAGCTTCAGGCCTCTTGCAAGGCATTGGGCATTCATGCCAAACGATGCGTCGCGCTGAACCACCCGGAGCTGCAGGACAACCCCAAGGTCTGGTGGAATGCCGACCTCATCCAAGCGGTGGTGCATGAGAAAGTGGTCGAGTGGAAGATCGATGCGGTGCGTCACTTTTTCGCCGTCCCCACCTCACCCAATGAGCTCCGCTTCTGGGCCCCTTGCTAGACCCTGAAGCTGACTACGTGTACATCGCTTGCAGATCGTGACTTTCGATGAGGGTGGAGTGTCAGGCCATCTGAACCACAGGGCCGTCAGCGCTGCAATCAGGTAATAAGCAACCAAGTGCAATTACCACCGATGGGCCGGCGGAACTCCTTGTTGACAGCATTTCTTAGCCAGTATGCCGCAACGAACCCTGACGCGCCCGTCATATTTACCCTGACGACGGCGTCTCTGCTGCGCAAATACACGTTTCTTGGAGATCTGCCTCTCACCGCGCTGCCCTTCACGTGGCGCATCCTCAACGCGCTCTCCTACCCCGCGACGACCGCAGACCCCAAGGACGGCGACCGAGTCCTCGTGGCCAACACGTGGGTCCGCTACCTCAAAACCCGCCATGCGTTTGCCCAGCACCCAAGCCAGTATACTTGGGATCGTCATTTGTATATGGTGGTGAGCCGCTACGTTTGGTTCAACGACCTGAAGCGGGTGGAACGTGCTGCAGAGTCGGGGTCACAGCCACAGCCTTAAATGACCATACGTCGACATCATTTCGGAGTCCCGTAATCCGTACATGTGCGACAGCTGCGTTGTGAGCCCTGCTTGATGACGCTGCACGGGATCTTCGGGCTGCAATCGGATACCTTCGCGAGCAATGGATTGCGAATGGTCTGCTCGCATCGGACCAGATTTGTCACGCGACCCTTGTCACTCCAACGCACAAGCTTTTCAGTTCCCCCCTGGTCTGGACCACGGCAACCGTCTTGGCATCCGCTGGGCTGGATCGTCCATAGCAGTCGCCCAATCGCCTCCCCCCGGGCGCCTCCAGCGCGCCAATCTTACACAGTATACGACACACGGTGGTACTTATCAAGCCAACACCGTCATCTTCGCGACACGAAGAACACAGACTGGTGTGATCTCTGAGGGTCCACAATCTCTCCGAAGCCCAATATCTCCCTAAGTATGTCTTCCGTCAACCCATATGCAGCCGTTGAAAACGGCTTGTTTCTCAATCTTGCCTCTTCCACTACACCACACTTCTTTATTTTTGCAAAACGGGCATGGGGATAATAACGGCTCCGAGGCGTGCCCGAAAAACGCACCCTGGCTTCACCGCCGCTTGTGTTGTCCTGCTGCTCGTTAGCCTCTGGCTTGCTCACAGTGTTCTCTACGACGCGTGGACGCTTGCCGCAATCCCATTACTATGGACGCGCCACGCCGAGCGCTTCTACATCTCCGCGCATCATGACGACTTTGACGTGACCTTTGCGAACTACAGCATACACCAAACCAGCGCCGCCCCGTTTGGCGACCAAGTTCCCCCCGTCCTCCATCACATCTCCCTCGGCTCCGGCGCCGCCACGCATTCGAAATGGACCGAAGTGCGGCAAACTTGCTTGGATCTGCACCCAGACTGGGAGGCTTTCCTCTGGACAGATGAGACCGCCGATGCCCTCGTCGCCGAGCATTTTCCTGAATTGCGAGAGATGTGGACAACATACCGCTACCCTATCCAGAAAATCGATGCGCTGAGGTACATGGTGCTGTACCATTACGGAGGTAATCAGGCCACATCCGCCTATTTCCTTCATACGATCCGTCAGCTGATTTGAGGCTTTCACAGGCGTCGTCCTGGACATGGACTTGCAATGCAAGCGCGCCTTTGGACCCCTGCGGCGGTTTGGATTTGTCGCACCAGCCGCCCATCCCACCGGCTTCTCGATCGGCTTCATGATGGCGAGCAAGGGCAACGCTTTTGTGGGCAAGCTGGTGGAGAACCTTCGACGGTACAACAGGCATTGGCTGGGCCTGCCTTATCCGACGGTCATGTTCAGTACGGGATGCCACTATGCATCGTAAGTATTATCCGGGGAACGATGCGACTCCAGATTCGTTACTGACCAACTTTTTAAGCACGATCCACGCCTTCCAACAAAACCGTGCCGAACTCAAAATCCTGGCCGGCCCAAGCGGAAACCCCAGGCTGCATAGCCTGAATGGCCCGGTCTCGACGCCGCTCTTCAACCACCTCGGCAGCTCCTCGTGGCACTCCTATGACGCCGCGATGATCGTCTCACTGGGCAAGCGACACGATGCGAAGCTGCCGCTGTTGCTGATCGGCGCCGTTGCCGTGATGTTCTTCGCCATGAAGCGGATGAGGAGGCGACGGATGCTGAAGGTGTAGCATGTGGTTGCTGCATGTTTTGTGACAATACCTTATACTTTATATGTGAAGTGGCTAGGGAATGGGCTATTAGAGGGGCGGGCGTAATGGCGTTTTACAGATACTCGAACTGCAGTTCCGCTGGAGCTGATACCCTCGCGGCATGGCTGTTACCAGTACGAGGAGCATGACACCGAGGCATTGATTATGCGGCACCGGGATTCGGAGCAGAGAGTTGCTAGCGGGACGAGCTGAATATCTAATGGCATTAACGAACCTCGCACATCCTCCGAAGCTGTTCTTGTCAATTCAGACCTTCTCCCTGAGCTTCACTGAAGAAATCCAGCAGCACCCTTGATATCGTCACGCACGCCGAGTTTCTCGGCATCTCCGAGGAACTATGAATAGCCGAACTCAGCCTAGCTCGTCGACACTAGCATCAACGAGCCCAGCGCGCGCTTACCACTTGCGGCCAGCCTTACAAATCCAATCACCTGGTCACCCTCGGATGATCCGGCTGTGACCCAACTAAGCGAACCTGCATGTCAGACCCTAAAGATCCAGTCCCCGAGCCCAGACCAAGAAGGAATGGGTCCCCGCTTTCGCTAGCGATCCTCGGCGATGCCCTAATGCAGAGCAAGGACTTGGCCGAAGCTTATCCCGATTCTCTTGGCCCTTTGCCTCGCCGACATGCCCGCAGTAAAGTTTCCAGTTCGGTCAGGGGGGAACTGTTCTTGATGAATCAACCCATGATGAGGATGTAAGGTAGGCAAGCGCGGGCTCTCCCTTTACTTCTCCAATACTACTACTAACGACTGCATCATCCAAAACAAGCCAACGACTAAACCATGGCCATCACACAAAGCGAGCGCCTCCTCTCGACTACCTTTACTTGTCACCCGGGTCGATGGGAGCCGGGAACCTGACCTTGGCATACTGCTTCGAAGGCGGCGCCAGTGACCTGCTGGAAGATGTGCTCGAGCTGGGGCCTGGCAGCCAGCCACCTGTTGACGTTGAGGTTGGTGTCGACGACGACGTAGCACATGTTGAAGGTGTCCTATGATTGGCCTTGTTGGTGGCCCACTTCCAGGTGTTGCCGTCGATGTGCATGTAGACAACGCGGGTGCGCGGCTGGTAGACCCAGATGGGACGCTCGGCCGACCCTATGATGTTCACGGCGATGGTCTGGTGGACGCGGATGGTCTCGGCTACCGAGTTGTCGGTGCACTCGGTGCTGAAGCCTGAAGCTGACGTCGCTCAGGAACTTGAAGAAGTCGGTCAGGATCGCGTCTAGCTGCCTGGTGGCGGCATCGGTCAGGCTGAAGCCCTTGAAGAGCTCCGAGAGGAAGGCCAGGTGCAGCTCCGTCTTGGTCATGCTCCGCGAGAAGGGGTGCTGCGTGCCGCTGCCGTGGCTGTACATGCCTGCCAGCGGCGGGCCTTGCGCACATGATCCTTGTCCGTTTGGGGGCTGTCGTCGCTCTTCTCGGGCAGGATGGCCACGTCCTGGGACATGGGCACCCGCCCCTTCTCAACCTCAGCCGCGGGGCCTTCGGCGGCTGTGGCCATCCGGTTCCACAACTCCGAGAGGCTGTCCTGTGAAATGCCGCTGCTACCGGTCCCAGCAGCAGCCGTGACGCGGCTGTCAGACGCCGCCGCGAGCTCACGCGCTACTGAAGCGGTGTGCCAAGGGTCGCTGGTGCGGGTTATGAGATCAACAGGGGCTGGAAATTGCCAAAGTCTGGGGCGGTACGGAAGGCCATGACGGGCGGTGGAAGTGTTGATCCGAGGTCAATATTAGTAGTATTGACTGGAAGGTGTGGACAAAGGTGGTGAAAGCAGATTGGGAACTGGTTACGAGTTTGTGCGGTCGATATTCAGAAGGCAACCATGTGTTCAATCAACATGGCAAAGCGGTGTAGGCGACGGTCATTCTTGTGTCTTTTTCTTAGGCCAGGACGGCAACTGTATCAGGTATGATACAATCTGGCTGGCGGGTTCCCCGTCTGCTTCTTCTTTCTTTGTTATTCTGTCAACTCCCTAACGGACAATGACCTCGTTTTCTTGAGCCAAAACTTGATTTCGATCAGGATCGACAAAGACTCTCTGCAACCAGTATGTAAGCCACTTGAGTGCAGGTGGCGTTGGCCTTCGGTTGTCCTTGCTCTGTCATCGGTTTTGTCCTTGCTCGGACCATCGGTCCACGAGGAGCCCAACTTTTCAGTCTCAGCGTCGAGTTTGAACGAGCAGATCAGTTCGCCCACATAATGCTTTCATGTCTTCCACCTTGGTAAACATGCATACACGTCCATGTGAATGGACTGGACTGTCCAAGCCGACAACCTCACGATTCCCGGTTTTCCATCCTAGGAACCAGGGAGCAAGATACCCCTATCCCCAATCAGGTCAGGAGCAGCAAGGAAAGCCAGCTGAAGTCTAGTCTCTGTAGGGTCGACCTGTCCAAGTGGCACGCTGGAAGAGAATGGGGAAGTCCTGGTATTCCGCGTTTAGTTTCGTCTTACACAACATGAATCCTGAAGTAACGGTGAGGTCCAAGACACGGCCATGACCGACATGGTCCGGTGGAGTGTGCGGCTGAATGCCGATGCTTTGATGGAGGGGAAGACGGACTTTGCCGATCAGTATCCGGACTGATGACCGCGCAAAAAGAAAAAAAAATTTCTTTGGATAACGTAACTAGTTATCTTTTGGATCATGGATAATTTCCCGTTGAATACTTTCCTTCTGGATATTAGCGGCATCAAATATCAACAGCACGGATATTGGAGAGCCACCGTAGATGGTGCTGCTGCTGCACTAAGCATTTTCAAGACGGAAAAAGGGGACATGAAGCGTGGAAGGCCAATTACTAAAGATTCCGCATTCTCCATATTGTTCAAGGATAGGCACAGAGCCGTCATCGGAAAGGACTCGCGGAGTTAATGAGAGTCCATGGCTGATTTCAACGCGGCATAATCAAGGGATGATGACGGTGCTTCGGTCACAGCAGTGAGGTGTCTGGTCTTGTGGGGTCGTGGTGAACTGGACAACTGGCCATCTCCATGGTTCGATCTTTTGATCCGCCTGTTGTTTGTGCAACTATATGATGACCGTTTACATTGACAGCCGTCACATACGACCATACCTGGTAGAAAGCTCGGGATCCCGTCCGCTCTCCCTTAGATAAGCTACCAAGGGCCGGATCAGTAGTTGGGTCGGTGACGACCAGCGAATCCCCGGTGTTGTATGTTTTTGGGCTTTCTATCTTCATTTTGGCTCCATCGACAATCTTGGGTGCCTGATATCATTTTCCATGATCCATATTATTCATAGCTATCGATTACTATGCTGGTGAGAGCCATGTGTCTAGTGAGTCTGTGAGAATCTATCCCTCGCATGTCATCGAAGACCACGTCATAAATCATGATTAACTATCCCATAACTTATCAAACTCCACAAACCATGCAAATCTGCCGCATCTCGTTCATCAGCATCAGATCGACGTATGCAGCAGGAAGTCATCGTCATCGCTGTCCTCATCGCTTGAGTCGCTGTCGCTACCATCGTCACAGTCGTCGTCACCACTGGCGCTCCCCTCTTCATCGCTGATATCCTTCATTCTGGTCAACTCGAGAACCTGGCGATCAATATCACCATTCTTGGAAAGCAGCTCGCCAATCTCGTGAATCTTTGGCCGTGCAGCTCCATCTCCAATGGCAGCTGCGATGGTCTCCCGCTTTGTGTCCTGCATCGTCAGGATGGCTTCGTCCATGGACTTCGTGACAATGAGCTCCACCGTGTGTACCTGCTTAGTCTGGCCAATGCGGCGGACGCGTCCAGAAGCCTGGGGCTCCAAACCCTCGTGCCACGAGTGGTCATAGACAATGGCCCGGTTCGCGGCGGTCAGATTCAATGCATTGGAGCCACATGTGACCGATATCAGCTGGGCGAGCGTCAGCAAAGAGCCACTCGGTGGCGGATTGGAGGACGAACCATGATCTTGATATCGGAACTCTTTTGGGAGGCCTTGATGCACATGTCTTCGTGCTCCTGCGTCCTATCCCCGCAGAGTTAGACGAACTTGAACCCGCTCTGAAAAGCATCCACACGAGAATGGAGAGAACCGGGATTCACTAAACGAAAACTGGTAGCATGGTCAGCATCTGTTGAAAGGGGGAGCTGGGAAAACGGCGCCCTACCGCCTATAGAACGCTTGAGGCCGAGGCGGAAAACGAGCAGCAGGTACCACGGAGGAAGCATACCTTAGACAGGGGCAACAACAAACACGCCAATGCTAAGAATGCCTAGGTCATGCCTCGAGTGTCTGGTAATTCGTGCAAGTGCTCCGCCCCAGAGCGGCCAGTCCTCCGTTCTCCGCGATGGGGCCCAGTTCCCCGTCGCCTTCTGCCATGTCCCTGAAGATGTCTTCATAAACCTGTCCCTGTTGGCATAATAATGACTGGCGACATTTAACTCAAGCTCCATGGTGGTCGTGTTGAGGTTGAACTTGATGCGCTCGTCCGGTTCGGGCTTGGATTTTCTTAGAAGCCAGCCAGTCTATAGAAAGGCTCCAACCGCCGATGCTGCCCCTGGTGTTACCGCCTTGTCCGCCGCGGAGGAGGAGGACGCCGGCTTCCGCAAAGACGAAGCCCAGTGCTGCGGCTCGACCGAGAACATGACGATGCGAGTGTACGACTTGAAGAGGTAGATGCCGCCGCCACCACCACCGGTGATGTCGATGAATTTGAGATGATAGATCACCACGCCCCGCTTGAGCTCGGGCAGCGGCTGCTGCAAATTGCCGTGCTCGTCGTCCGCGTCGTTCCCGCTGTCGGTGCGGTTGGTGCTCTTGAAAGGCTCGAGCGCGGTCGTGAAGCGGGTGAGCACCTTGTCGAGCTCCGCCAGGCGCATCTTCCCAACCCGGTCCAGACCGCTGAGGATGCGAGCGAGGACCATGGCGTAGAGTTCGGCTCGAGAAACCTCCAGGTCCAGGCCGCCGGTCCCGCATCCTCCCTCGCACTCAGTGTACATGGACGCCAGTGGGCCGTCGGTAATGGCATGGATGGTTGCCTCCGTCTTCTCGTTGAAGGCTGCCACGTCCTCGCTGAGATTTTTGAAGTTGTAGTGGCGGTTGGTGCTGGTTCCGTCTCCGTCACCCTCTCCTTCGCCGCCGCCGCTGTAATCAGGCCTCAACCGGACGAGGTCCATGCTCGCAAAGATGCGTGCCAAAGCCGACGCACCTGGCAGGGCAGTGAACATGTGTCCCTGCTCCGGGTCTCACCCCAAAGGTTCGAAGGCGAAGAAGTAGGGCGGAGGGGCAGTCTCTTGCTTGATTACGGCTGTGGGCTGGGCTATGGCGACGCGCAAATGTTGCTTCAGGTCGGCCATGTCGTCCAATGCTTCCTTGTCTTGCAGCATCAGGACCCGAGGAGAGATCAGCTGAGGTGCTCATGTTTGGCGGGTTTCCCTTGGTAAGCGATGGCTTTGCTGAAGGGTTGGCAGTGTGTGATGCCGAGGTCGCAAGATGGCAAGGAGGGTGCGACACAAAAGAGCATGAGAAAGAAGAGTGAAAAACAAGGGGAGGAAGCTAGAGGGAGGCCGCACGCAGGGTAATGTCCCCGCAATGCTTTCTTCCAGACAGAATTCCCGTCCTTGTCAAATTGATAAGGAGAATCATGCTGGCGTGCGTTCCGTAATCGTTTGTGTCAACCATTGGTGGAGGACTGTGTTCATCTCTATTACAAATGGACAATGACATGTGGGATTGCTCGGGTTTGCTATCACCCTTGCTGCTCTGTTTCAATTAAGGCAGCACCCCCTGCGTGCTGCGTTGGGGTTTTCAGCCTCGATCTGCTTTGGGAGCCCGTATTCCTTGGAGGAGAATGCGGAAATAAGGTAGTAAGGTACTCTGAATTGGTCCGAGTCGGGCCTTTGAAACGGCCACTCTAAATTCCAAACCAGCGGCATGCTGGCTTAGTTAGCGTTACAGTACCTAGTACTGTACCTCAGTTTCTGGTCGTTGACGGGCAGGAGTGGCCTATTCGAAGCCCGACGAGCACCGCTGACATGAGGGAGGCAGACTGGCGTCCTAAGCTAACATGAACTTAGGGAAGTAGGTTACTAAACTTAGTATTGGCTCGAGACCTCGGCGACTAAGGTATCATCGATCCCAAATGGACGTATCCCATTCATCAGTCTAGCCCTTTGAGAAGGGTCATTGTGCTGAAGGCCAATCGACTTACACTTGTATTAGACGAAAAATCTACAGTAATAACGTTATGGGGCGCTTGGCATTATGATCACACACACAACCAGTGCCGCAACCGGCTCGAGTCTTGTTCCATTAAGCTACAGTGGGCACGGCACTCAAAGTCTAGACGTGTGGACCCAACAGCGGAATCGACCCCACAATGGAATTTTGGCACCACCATCACCACCATAATAAAAGACATCTAGCTCATCCAATTTGCAAGCAATCTACACACAAATCTGATGGTTCTACTCCTCTTCGGCCCGGCGAATAGTCTCTAAACTACACACAATTATCTCCTCGGCCTCCTCGACTGCGTGGCTGTTCTGTCGCGTCTTCCTCCTTTTCTTCATCGGGGACTTCATCGAATCCTCCTTTGCCTGGATAATATCCTCGATCCTCGCAAATTTATCATTGGCATTCTCTTTTACCTTCT
>NW_026944226.1:188601-196003 GCF_033297405.1 Parathielavia appendiculata
CACCAGTCGACTACATGCCTCTCTTGCACAGGACTGAGCCGTTGTTCGTGGATTTTGGCTTGTTGTCGAGGGTGGGCGCCATGAAGCCGTCGGTTCAGGGTAGACTGTGGGATGCTGTACTTTTCCGCTGCATCTTTCTGTGAACAAAGGCCTTCTTGAACCTCGGCTATAGCCAATTGAATAAGCTCTTCCCGGATAGCGGTCATGTTGATTTTGGCCCAGAAGTGGATGAGTTGTGTTGAGTTGAAGTTAGTCATGTCTGGAATGGTGGTGCGGTGCCAGGATTCCATTGTGGGGCCGATTCCGTTGCGGGGTCCAGACGTCTAGATTTGATTCCGCACCCCTTCCTTGAACTTCTCTGAAGTACCCCGATTCCCACTCACTTGCGGCCAGCCATCAGTCAACACGCCCTCATTCCCATTGGATTTGCAACCTGCAGCCAGCTGCTGATTAGATTCGGAAAGCGCCCTCCTTGGTTATCTTCCCGGCTTGAGAACATAAGGTAGGTAGGCAAGCTTGATCGAACTATAGCCAGTCAATCCTGCCCAAGCTGCGGCGCTGCCCTCCAAGTTGTTTCTCAGGCTCACCAGTCATACGCCACCATGCAACCAGTTGCATCAATCACATTGTTCCCGCGTTCTACGAGATTCTAGCGTCAGTTATGGAGCTTGCCCGCTTGTAGGGGCACGCAAACAGGCCAAGCCTGAACTCCGTCACAACACCACGATTCTTTGCTTTCAGCTCGGCACCCGCCATGCAGCAAAACAAATCAAGTAAACATGGCTGGCATTCAGTACATCGGCATCATATCTGCCCGGTGCCTGAGTTCCAATCGAGAGCATCATTGCCTGTCGATCGTCCTGATTTTCCTTTGCCTCTAACGTTTGACACCCGCCGCACTCCGCAGGTCGGGGAGCGCCCGGTCTAAAGCAGAGCCTAGGAGACCGAGGATGGAATGTGAATCATCGCTCCACCTTGAAAATCGCCAGACGTCACATGCCAACTTGAGTCTGGGCATGGCTCGTCGTGGCGTGGACTGTTCGACGTGGTTCTAACTCATTCATCTCGAAGCCGGCTGGAGAACTTTAAGGTAAAGTACGTAACGAATAAGGGCGCACAGGTTCGATACAGAATGGGGCCCTGCTTCCATAAGTCTGTCTGGTACGGACAGAGCAAAGATCAATCATCACTAACGTCAAGTCAGACTTCCATCGCAACCTTTCCCATTGCTTTCTCCTCTCCGCCATACCCCGTGCCAGGCCTAAGCGTTGAACATGCCGCCCGCATCTCGGCCTTTATGCAGGAGTTGCACAACGCTGCCCAGTGGCCAGGGCCATCCCCCTTTCGATGACGAGACGCTCGCTCTTCGCATTCTGGAAGCCGCCAACGCAGACGCAGACCTTGATCCCTCCCACATCACGTCGCCCTTCTCCGCCAACAGCACTGCCCCCGTCGCCTTGGACGCTGGTGGGCCCATCGCGACAAGTTTGATGGGCTCGAGAAGCTGATGCTGGATGACATCGAGTCGCCCCAGAAGCAGGTCGACAAAGGCAAGGTGCCCAAGCCTCCACCGGCCGTGTTCGAAGACCCGGTCGACGAGAACCTTCAAGGCTACGACGACACGGAAGCACTCGGGAATTTCGCCTACCTCAAGGACGGGCACTCAATCTGCACTATGCTCACCAACGTCGCCCTCATGGAAACCCACCCTGGCGGCTTCGACAATACCACCGTGGCCGCAGAGGCGTTCAACGTCCAAGCGCAGGAGACGTACAGGGCCATGGTCAGAGGTATGGCGGGCGTTTACAACTTTGGCGAGGGCACCCGCAGCAAGCACGACTTCACCGTCCCTCCCCCAGAGCCAAGTCCACGAGAAGCTGCTCGAGACCATGTTTGAGGGCTTGAGGCTGGACGACGCCCACAAGATGGAATCGACAGCCAGATCACCAGCTTTGTCAAAGCCCTCAGGAACATCACCATCGACGGTGAGCATATCAAGCTCGAGTTTGCCCTCCGCATCGAGCTCACCCCGGCCGCCAACATCACGGCCGACAACGCGAACCCAATCTGGGCGTTCGAGCCCACCACGTACCTCATCTACCTCACCATGGATGTCAACGCCTTTGTCCAATCCATCAGCAAGAGAAACAGCGAGAACAGAGTCTGGCTCAAGTAAGCGTACACGCATGTCGTCACCAAGGCCGAGCTCAACGTCGGCCGCTTCCTCAAGCTCAGGCCCAAGTACGATCTCATGTTCCAAAAGGCCACCGGCATGAATCTGAAACATTATGGCGACCTGCTCAGCAAGTCGGTCAAGAAACGAGCTTGACCATGTGTGTAACCGCGGCTCCTGGTTGGAATTGATGAGTGTGTGCAATTGCGGTCGAGCCTTGTCTGCCTGACCATCTTCCATTTTCTTCCTGTCTTATGGCTGAGCCCAGCCACTGCAAGTGGTTTTAGTTTGTCAGGTAGTCGAAGGTACCTTGGAAACCAGAGCAATAGCGACAGGTGCAAAAAAAGGTACAGATAAATCCAACCCAGCCCGTGGTGCAGCCCAGTCCCGAGGTGATGGAATGAGATCAATGGAGCTAATAAGCTCAAGTACTACAGAGGCCTTATACTTTACCTGCCTTTCAAACCTCAAAAGCCTGACGTGTCGCCCTGTCACCTAGGTAGATACGGTACTTTATTCTCGGTCGGTGACCAGCTCATCTTGTCGAGATGGTTGTACCTGTTCAGGATTCGATCCTATATGCTGGAATAAGCATGAGAGAAAAAACCACACAAGGGGGGCACTTACAAACACGATTTCCCACCCCAAGAACGAGATAAGCCAATGCATTGTTGCGAGCCCACCTCTCCAGACCACAGCGCTTGTATTGTCCTTTAACAACTCCTGAGCCAACTCTCTCGAAAACACCTCCCTCTTGAACTAGCACGCATCCCGTCTCTCAGAAACTCCCGCCTCCCAATCCACTCCCGCAGGCCAGTATATAGACTCCCCTCCAGCACCGAGGCTCCGCTCATGACAACAGCGTCGGACGTGAACAGGCCTGAGTCCACGCTCCCGCACTTGAGCAAGAGCCACCTGCATGCCCAGTGGGGGGCCATCTCGCGGTGCATAGTCCGGCCCATGACCCTGAGTTGGGCGAGGCACCTGTTTTGCAAGTGCGAGCATGACCCTGATTCTTCGCGATGCGCAAAGCGTAGAGCATAGGTACCTATGCTTTCTTACAGGTCATTGTATAGCAAGCAACCAGACCTTGAAAACAAGGGATAAAAGTGCACGTCTAGGTGCTCGTCTCGCCGATATTCTTCCAGAAACTTCACTCGGGACTATTTTACAAACTTGACATGTTACTTAGGGAACAATCCAGTGCCCCTCGCAGCGTTCTTAGGCATATTTCCGTCGTTTGGGAGGTCTGGGAAACCGCATCATGATGGGACTCACGTCACCATTAAACAGTTGGTGAACATATAAAAAAGAGTGGTACTGCTGTCTGTTATCAGACTTGATCGGACCCGGGTTTGAACCGGGGACCTTCAGTGTGTTAGACTGACGTGATGACCAACTACACCATCCGACCAATCACTGTTCGGCATTACATTGGGAAACAATTATGAACCTAGCAATCAAGGGTTGGGGATTGCTTCAAGGTAGGTATGTGGAGTGTTATGTAAACTTCTGGAGCCAGTGGAGCAAACGTGAATTGGGTTTGAAAGTCGTGAAAGTGAGTCACTGGACTCATTGACTTTACTCCCAACATGGTTGCCAACTTTGAAGTAGACGGAAATGGACTGTGTCTCAGAAAATTTACCTTAGTCTGAAAGGTTAATGGGGACAAAGGCACTATACCATGACTCGAACCCTTGCGTCATGCCCCTTTTCTGATGATGTCAAAGATCAGGTGGCACGAGCAACAACATAAACACCCCGGGGGCGCCAGATCAAACAACGATAATCGGCCCATTCAGGAATATTGAATTTCTCGAGATGAAGCATATATTAATTCTCGCAGCATCACTCCAAATGCTTCGATCGGCGAGCGCGCGCCTCCTTCGGCACTCTCTCACACCGACCAGCACCACCACCACATACATCGCCGCTCGGCCAATTACCTTTGCCACAGGCAACATTCGCAAACCTGTATCTCTTACCGGTATCAGGGGCAAACCCGGCCGCCCTAGTCCGGCAAGTTCTTCGAGGCTGATGAGCCGGCCGTCGACATGGGGCGAGAATACGTAGGCGACCCACCCGTCACCGTCTTATTCAACGGATTTTCGAGTATGGATCCTGGTGAAAGAATTGGTGACTGACGGTAACGGTTATGGGGGTATAACTGAGTCAGGATCACCACGGTAGCCGCAGGCACCTTGCTAGCTGGGTCGTGGTACATCTGGGAGGCGGGTCGCAGCTACATCGTCGGACCCGAGGTCGAAAAGTATGAACCCCACGGACTAGGAACTCATCGCGAGGGTACGGTCAACCGGGATTATGTCAACTATGACCATTGGGTGGAGATGCACCGGCGGAAGGGGAAGTAGATTGGACTGTTCCAATGAGGGAGCTTCAGCTGGGGGCGTGGGACCTTGGGTAGTAAGGTTGGTAGAAAGGGCAATTTGATACGCAGAATAACTACAGTGCGTATGCCGATGGTTGGGCATGGGAAAAGGGAGGGTTATACTCGAGTGAAGCATGTACTGGGCTGGCTTGGTATTGCATGGACTCTGATTTCAGGAATTCCGAGATTGAATGGGATGCAGCACGCAGGCCTTACCAAGATTATGTATTCACCAACCCCCAGGTAGCACCTGCCATCGTCTATCGCCGCCTTCTCCTGGTAAAATATGACTTCAAGGGGAAGTAGCGGCGGTGAAAGACATGATACGGCCCTAGTTGCTCAATGGTGTGGATGACGTTGTGTTTCGAAACTGGAAAGGGGTGAGTTCGGCAAGTTCGACGGATCATGCTCAGGTCTGTAAAGCCATGAGAACCGTCCGCTTCCCGGATAAATGTCGCGGGATCCAGAACCCAGACGCGAGACTTCCCACGCACAGGCCACAGCAACTTGCGTGGATTCGCGCTAAGGCGGACCATCGTCGTGATTTCAGCCTCGATGGAACAGCAGCCCTGGTGATGCGCGAGGAATGCGAGCCCGAAGTCTGTCCAGATACCTTGCTTCTTCACCTCCTGCAGTCCCCACCGAGCCTGGTTCCGCACTGGGGCGCCGAGCGAAGCGCCAGTGATGCTCCTCTTGGCAAAGCGTGTAACCTCTTTGCTCTCCTCGTAGGAGGGATCAACCGACAGCCCAAGGCCAACCGCAGGGATGGAACCGGCCGATGCCCCGACACTGAGCGTCTCCTCAACAGTCACACGGGACGGGACGTCGCTTCACCTTCCCTCGGGCCAGTATCTCAGGATTCTCACTGGCGTTGGTGCTGCCGGGCTTGCCGGCTTCATGACGACTTGCACCGTGGCCGACTTGAAACGGTGGCGGGCGCCCGGAGGGGCACCAATCTCTCGTCTCAGCACGAGAAGCGCGACACTCGCGGCATCTGCGCCTCCGCCGTAGTGGCCGAAGCGCGCCAGAGCAATTCAAGTAGTACTGTATTTAACAAAGGCTGTATACGCGGTCAGCATGGATTTCCTCTCCAGCTTAAGGGGACTTGGACTTCTGCGTACTTCGAGCAATGGCATCGCCGGGTATCATGCTGTCGCCATACACTCGTATATAGAGTCGTATTCGTCATGGTCTCCAAGATGCTCGATGGCTTGCAAAGTTGCTCGTCGCATTCTGCACCGGCTCGCCTGCCTAAGTGCGTCGGGTGGCCATCATTCCTCAACTTATGCGATAAAAAGGAGTGACGTTAAGAGGAGTAACCTCGTTCACCTTTGTTCAGGGCTTTAGAACACAGTCACGTTGCACCTGATGGCTTTCGCGGCCCATGCGAGCATTGCAAGGGGCCGAAAGGAAGGCACCTAGGTATGCATGTAGGTTCCCCACTACTCGATGAAGAGTTCTGGGCTAGTTAGCCGTGATATATGGCAGGGGCCAGAGAAGAATACCTGAAAAAGTAAGGTACCATGTCTTATACCAAGTCACGCATATAAGCGAGTCGCGCACTCTCCTCTACCTTGCAACAGCTATCCTCAACTGCAACACAGCAACACTAGGAACCCACGATAATTACGTCAGAAACGGCTGAATCAAATGCTTCTCCAGCGTCCTGGCAAGTGCGCGCCTTATGGTCAGGCTTGCCGCACACACCACAGCACCGATCCTTCGTACTACCCTTCCCAGGACCCTTCCCGGCACCACCACATCCAGGCTGCATTTCTTGCACTCCCTCCCCCCCCACTGCCTTCTGGCTCACTAGATCATTCGCATCTTGTACGGCAAGGATCATCCAAACTGTACACCTATTTTTTTTGTGACTCTCCGAAGCTTCTCAATGCCTCATTGGCCTTGCGGAGCGAACTGTTCTCTGACTGCAGATGGCTACGCGGTGGATCATAGCCATCGTACCATTGGTGAGCTGGTATATAGCAGCCAACATCGACGTCGGGGAGCTATGTTGTGATTGTGGCAATGCGAACCTTGATAAGCGTTGACTGCAATCGGGATAAATGGCGTTTGGAAGACCCAGGGTTGCGCAGTGCTGGGCGGTAAGTTCGGGGGTATTGGTGTATGAAGCTTTATATCTAGCTTAGAGAGCACCCTCTCTAAATTGTACGGTTCAAGGCCAGCCCTTGTAAAGTCACTCCGTATATTCTTCACAGTTATAGAGGCGAAGATGGCCTCGCGGAAGGCGCGGAGGAGCTCGAGCTTGCTGACGTAGTTGTCTAGTTGATATATGCGTGTATCAAGTCCTCAACCTGACGACCCGTAGGCCTGCTTCAGTGGCCGAAGGCAGCTAACGTCGAGTGGCCAGAGGAGATGGGAGGAGTGCGGAAGTATGTAGAGCGTAATGATGTTGCTCTGCTGGCAATAGAGCTCGAATTCGGTTAAGTGGTGGCTCTCATGGCTGTCGAGGACTAACTGTTGGAAGTCCAACAGCCACGTTTTCAAGGTATCACAGGACGAAGCGCCTACAAAGTAGAGCATGCATAAGCAGCAGAACGGGCAGTGTCTTGATTGAGCTGTAGATGTTCGATGTCTGATTAAAAACCTGACGCGCATCGCGCAATCTCTGATAACACTGTCTGTCTCTCACGTGACACCCCTGAACTGACCATTCTCGCTGCCTGTAAATCCAACATTGACAGCAGAACTAGCAGCCATCGCAATGGCCTTGGAGAGGATTCCGGCCAACGCCTGCCATAGGCACATCACCATCGTCACCAGGAACCAGTCAGCGCTAGCAGCAATTAGGCAACCGCGACAACAGTCTGGCCAAGGCA
>NW_026944226.1:196668-351416 GCF_033297405.1 Parathielavia appendiculata
CCAGCAGATCCCGCTTTAGCTGCTGAAGATAGGACGCTGAACACTTGGAGAACGCAGCCTCCAAGTCGATCTGCTAAACTAAGTCAAGAGGCAACAGGTGGCGTGAGAAAAGGGGAGAGAGTAGAGGGCTTGTACGAGTTGATGGTTGAACGTCAACGAATCGGATGTAGTTAGCGTGCCAAGGCCCTTTAGGCTTCGCGCCTCCGGGCGAAAAAAATTCCATCCATCCATCCAACATTAACAGCCGGTACTTGCCCTTTGCCCGTGCGCCGTGTAGTAGTATGACCTACGACATCAGTCGTCTAGCCGTTGCCGGTAGTTGCGATACGCCAGTTGGTGGGGAGGTTGCACTCGGTTACCTGCTGGCGAGATGGTACTACATGGCTACGATATTGAATAAAGGGATCGCCCAACCAAGTGTATTGACTCCCTGAATCACTGTTGCCTATACTCGGTTGCTAGACCGGGTCAGCGTTGCTTTATTGCGGCTATCCGAGGTTGTGACTACTATGGTCCCCCAAGATGATGCCCATTATACACCCAGTCTCGTCGAAGTTGTCGACATCGTTATTTATAGTACTATACTTGGCCTTGACGTTCCATGCGAGGTCAAACCACTTGTTGATGATCTTTGGGTCCTCGAACTTAGGCCCTGTAGTAGTTGTACCTACGTATATCGCGCGTACGGGGCTCTGGCTGGTGTTTGACGAAATTGTGCGTCAAGATCTTGCCTACAGGGGGCGCGTCGCGCACGCGTAGTAGTTGGTTGGCCATACCTTCCACACCACGAAGTCTTGGTGGGAAAGCTCGCTCAGATAGCTCAATCGGATATTGAATAATAACCTTCTCTTCGAAATTAGGGAGCCGGCGCGAGTTGGGCGTAGGATCGCATCGTTCAGGCTTGCCGGCGCGTCGATCACGGAAGGTTGAAGGTGGGATATTAAAGAGCTTCGCTGCAGCTCTAACGCTTAACTGCTTGTCAATTCGGAGGGCTCTAGTGGCCAAGATAATAACCCTCGCTCCTTTTGAAGTAGCTAGCATATTGGGTGGTGGGAAAAATGAGGTGAAGTGTAGAGAGAGCGTGTCGTCCTAGCCAGGGCGCGACTCGCTTTTAAGACACGTTACTTACTCGGTTCTAAGCCCTGTTTGACTTTGTTTAAATAATAGTTTGGTCAAGTACTGGCCTTGAGCGAGGCCTTCGATCACAGATTCGGCCCCTGAAACATGAAATCGACCCCAACGTACCCAGGACAGGCCCAGCAATACATCCCGTCGCCAACAGCCAAACCTGCCCAGCATGAGGTTTTAATCAGCAATTCGTAAGAATGTGTGGGGACAACAAGTAAATATGATGCCAGGATCAGCGAACTGGCAGGGAATCGCGTGAGAAATGTCATCGGCGGCGGTTCTGGGTTGAAGTTTGAAGGTTTCCGGGCTGAGAGTACCTAAGGTAATCAAGGTAAACAGTTTTGGCAGGCTTCTCGTCAACTGGGGTCGAGAAAGGTCAACAAACCTGAGTGTTTCAAGACTCAAACAGAACCCTGGACGCTGCGTAATAAGATACCTTATTGTGTGTCTGATGTAACTTGAAGCTCCAGACAGTCCTAATCACAGTGATGACCACGGAAAAGTAGCCTTCAGACATACCCTTGACTAGCCATGGTGCGGCACAAATGGCGAGCACATGGGGTAGCTTGCACATCATGATTTCCCACGCGGACCTCTCCTTGTTGAGTGTCGAAATCAAAGAAAGCATTCATGATACAGACACTTGTCAAGATGAGGCTTCGTGAACTACGCCTGCTGGCCCCGTCTAATAACTCGCAGAAGAATACCTAGATCAAGGGAAGATGCACTCAAGTGGTAAGTACCTTGAGCAGCGAGCCTTATGCAGGGAACTGGAGTTCTGGTACGACATCATGTTAGGAATGCACACAGTGAGCCGACATGAACGCACACGTCGTCCTTCATAATCCCAAGCCTCTCACGCCGGCCATGAATTATGTCCTAGCATTCGATGACATTCTTCCTCCCGCGATCCCGCAGGTAGGCCCTCCATTGCCTCCCTTCCCGCACCAGAGTAGGTAATCTCGGTCATTCCGAGAGTGGGCAGGTTGACCCACCTACAAACGACTCGGAAGTGAAGGTACCAAGCACCAGTTTACCTCTGGTAGCCAGTGGTACGGAAAATGGCCCAGATGGTTCAGACTCCGCATTTTGGGATTGCTGAGCCTGGTAGATGAGTCAACGTAGGGGATGAGGCTGGGTGGTACCGTAAGAACAGGGCATGGTACCTCCCTCGAGGCTTGAGTACACGCTCTCTTTATGAATCATGGCCATCACGGCTAACCAAACAGCACCTTGATATCTCGTCACAGATCTGCCTTGGGCAGCTATGATGCCTTCTCAAACTCCTCATCCTGTAGCTTCATCTGCACGCCAGATGACACAACGGTAGTGAGTTTGCAGCAAGTATGCTCAACAACCGTGTAACGGTCCCTGGTGCATGGATTTTCGAATCATGATGCATATACATGCTGCAAACGCGGTTGGGGCCCATGGGGGTACATCCGAACAATCCAAACAGGACGTTGAAAGGATCAATCCCACCTTCCCATCCACTCCCTTCTTCTCTCTACCGTACTATGCGTTGCTCCAGCCCAAAGATTACTTCTCGTCGGGCTTCTTGTCACTGGACGGTGTGTGATTCCCGTCAGAATGGACAAGGGTCATCTGCGGGGGAAGGAATGACTGGAAGCTGTCAACACCACACATGACCATCGTTGAAGCCGAGGTCAGTGCATATGATTTTCGGGCAGATCACCCGGAAAGATGAGCTCACGGAAAAGCACATGTCCCAGAAGGGGGCGTCATGAGTGTGGCCTGGGCCACCCCCTTGCCACAGCCACCGGCAGCCCCCGCGAACCGGTGCCATCCCGTAGCGGCATGCAAGAGAGTCCCAGAAGGGAAGTCTGGAATGCCTCGAAGTGTCGACCTTTTCAATCTCGGCGAAGAGGATTTGTGATACCTCTGTTGTTTGCCACTCAGTCAGTTCAAAGTCGGCAGTCATGCCAACTGGGCGTTTGTGGCGTCGCTCATGCTCAAGTGTTGTTCATGCCTTGCTACAACTGGTCTGGTACTTGGCACTTATGCACGGCATGAACCCAAGGCACGGCGCCGCTTTGCAGCAACGCATCGCCCAGACAGCCGGCCCCCAATCGGAGCCGTTTGTAATTTCGACCAGTCGCCCACGGCCAGGCCATGATTGCTTCTGCACCACACCCGTCATCTGGGGCTTGCCTAAGATCGACCGGTACAAGCCCCGATCAGATAGCCGAATCGGAGATATGCAGCCAGAAGTAGCAAAGCAGTCCTGTTTGCAGTCTGATCATTCACCTCTACAGCCTGTACTCCCCATCCTGAGCACTGACATGATTGGCCACCCACGTGGGTGGAATTCTTGGTTGTGCCGAGACAGTTCTCCCATCTGCGTGGCTAACCGCAAGAGCTTTCCAGCCATGGACATGCGGACCCATGCTCTCGAGACTTGCCACCCACGGGACCTCCGTCAGTCGGGTTTGAGTCTGTCATGACGGCAGAAGCCGGCCCGCTCAGCCGGCTGCAGTAGCTCCGTAAGCCTTGATTGCTGCTCACCCATCATTCTCACTGACAAGTGATACAAAACGGCCACTGGGCCGGCACATGCCGGCTGAGCTGCCCAACATGTCCAAGAACAACTGGAACCGGGCCGACGGTTGGCGGACGGGTTCTCAGAGCAGACTCCAGGCCCCGGATTGATGCCGCTCGGGAGGCAAGCTCTGAGCCCGTCCGAATCGGGAAATCTGTTGTCCATTTTCAGCAAGGTTTCCGTCCAAACCACCACAACGCCTCCTCGCCAATTTCCTGCGAGAAATGACAGGATATAGGAGATGGTGTCGATGGTCAGGCTGGATCTTGGGCGAGGGAGTGTCTTACACAATGGCTTGACCCCGGACGATCTTCGAGTCCAGCCGCCAGCGGCCCGTCGCCACCCCGTGTCTCGATTCTGTGTCTCATTAGAAGAAGAAGAAGACTCAAATCTGCCACTGGCCAAAAGGAACATCAGTCTCTTTTTTCCGCAGTCTCATCTCTTTGTCTTGACTTGCTCTCTGTTTCAGTCGTTCTCATCCCTCGAAGAAAAAATACAACCGAGAAACCCCACGAGCGTATCCGGAACACGTCACTGCCTGTCTCCACCCTTGTGAGTAGTTGAATGAAGTCACCGCTAGGAGACTTAGGGCATGCGGACTAATTCGTCTTGTATTATTGCAGTCATCGAACCAGTTGCTGCGCAAAGCTGCCCCTCTCACCCCAGGCGTTCCCCGTCCTCGGGAACCTACACACACCTGCATACGAACCAAAGACCATCCGCCTTGACCGCTCAACGGTACACCCCGACGAACCACAGGCGGATCAGAAACCTGGTGATCCCAAGTCCCCCCGGACAGGCGGGGTCAACACGCTGCCGCGCTCACTGCAGTGTAGAGTAAGTGGAAGCAGCGGTGAAGATCAGAAGAGAAGGGAGCGGTGGAAGGGATCGCAGCCAAGCAGAAGCCAGAAGGCGACTTGTCCGGGATCTGGGACATCAGAGAGTATTGGGCTGCCCCGCGGGCCGACGACGGACTCAACATGTTTATCAGTCCGGCCAAACCCCAGACGGACGTGGCCTCACTTCGTGACAATGTCTTCACCTTTGCAGCGGCCGACGTTGCGCCCTGGCTGTTAGAACTGAGTCAGATCAACACGGCATTGTTCCTTCACCAGCAGAGGCTCTACGACATGTCTTGCAACCAGATGTCTCTGAAGGCCGGCTGCTGGCCCCAGTCGGCGTCCAAACAGCCGCTGCCCCAACATGGCCTCCCAATGCCTGCCTCCGGGCTTTACCCCGAGGCCCAGACCCCAGCGAACAATATCTCGGTACGTTGACTCAATTTCCACTTTATCCTGAACGCGAGACATGAAATAAACTGACCCTTGGGCCCCGCGGGGAAGACCGGAGAAGGCCAGTCGACCGCACGCCACCGCACTTCACACTCCTCCACTTCGTCGTATGTCTCGCAATACTCCTTGTCGTCGAGCACAAACGTCTTGGCCACCCCCGAGCTGCTGGGTTCGCCCTATTGGCATGTGGTCTCACCCGGGGCTGCTGCGCTCGCTCCGTTTGCACACGGCGGGGATCCGGACTGGGAGCATGCACATCAAGGCGTCAACCCTTCGCTTGTCGACTATGGCCACTACGAGTTGGGCGTCCACACCAGCATGCTGCCGCAGACCGTTTTCCGGCCTGGCGGGGCACTTCATAACCTGCCGCTGGCATCGATGGCTGAGAAGGACACGAGCACCTGCTCCAAGCTGTTTGCCTCGTCCGAGATGATGGAGGCCATGGCGCTGGACGACGAGTCAGGTCCGTCCCCGTGGGATTCGTCCGCCTGTTCTGGGTATGGTCCTCGCTGCGTCGAGATCTCCGAGTCGGACGTCACCAACAGCAGCTGGGCCGAACCCGAGCCCGGCGACGGCAAGACCGTGTCTCCGAACATGCTGAAGATCCGCCATTCTCCCAGTCCGGCCTCGTCCTGTGAGTCTCTCCACAGGAGATTTCTGGGCGATGCCCACGCCAATTTGAACCAGCCGCTGGCTGTCATCGACCCGGTGCCGTCCCAAGCGGGTAAGCCAGTCACCGCCAAGAAAGCCCGCAAGATCCTCCCTGATCGGGGTCAGCGATCTGTCAACGACATGGCTCGACGACACTCCTCGGCTCTCTCGGCCCCGCCGTCCCCTCCCAGAAAGTTGACCCGGCTGCGACCCAAGCCCAGGCTCACCTCGGCCCTCTCTCCGTCGCCTTCTCCTTTCCAGCCTTCGCATTCTTCCCAAGCCCCCGCCAAGACACAACAGCGCGTCGAGCTGCCGGACCGCATGTCCAAGGATGATTTTCTTGTTAAGCAAAAACAGCTGGGCATGACGTACAAGGAGATCCGGCGCATGGGCGGGTTCACCGAGGCCGAGTCGACGCTGCGGGGGCGGTACAGGACGCTGACCAAGTGCCGCGAGGCGAGGGTGCGCAAGCCCGAGTGGTCTGAGATGGATGTAAGTCTTTGTCGGTACCAGTACCTCCTCTTAGCCCTGCCTCTGAATTGCATACCGATCACCGTTCCAGCCCGCTCGCCAGCCTCAGCACATCTTCTCGTTCCCCCTCCACTTACACCATTTCCCGCATCATTACATTAATCATCCTCACCCCTTTTATACCTCTCATGTTAAGCACACAGCCCACCCCCCCGCTTGTCCCCAGTTTCAGTTTCACCACCCCTAAACCCCTTTTTCTCCTACATTCCCCCGGATATTCTAGCGTCAACCAAGCACAAATACTACCTTCCACACAGAAACAGATAAGCCACCTTTACTCCCACCCCCACCCACTCCCTTAACTAACTACCTTACCTACCTACCTAACTAACCCCCTCATTTCAAACGCGAATAGCTCCGCCTCCTAGAACGCGCAGTCCGCACCCTGACCCTGACCCCGGATAACCCGACCAACACCTCCAAGGTCCCCTGGAAGAAGGTGGCCGAGTACATTGTCGCGCACGGCGGGTCGTACCACTTTGGCAACTCGACCTGCCGCAAGCGGTGGGACGATTTGGTGCGAGAGATGGCGGCGGTGCGGGGGAAGAGCGCGCGGGAATGGTTTTTTGAGGATCATGAGATGTATGAGCATGAGCATGAGCTTGGGGGTGATGCAGGTTTAAAGGGGGGTTATGCTGGGTTTCGGTTAGGACGTTGAGTGAGGTGCATTGTGTCGTGGGTGGGATGGGTGTTGGTTTTGTGGGTACAGGTAGGTACCTAGTTTGGATGGTGTGGGGATCGGAGTTTGTTTCGTACATATCTGAGGTCAATAGGGGGAGGCGCCGACCTAAATCTTTTGCAGGACAAGGTTTGGAGTTCTGGAAAATGGGGTGTGGAGTTAATCGTAACCTCGAGTTGGGAGGAGCACGGGATAGGACCTGAATTAGAGTGTGTAAACTGAGATAGTAATAACAAAACTAATTGACATCACGGAGCGGCAGTTCTCTGTTGTCTCCCTGCAGCCCTAACCTGGGGCCTACACCACACCATTGATATTACAATATCATCTTCCTACACGAGGGCCTGGGTATCAAAGCACTTCTTGATATCGCCCTTCTATCGCTTCTTTCTGTAAAGGAGACCTAATGGTATCTTCCAAGTGCCTGCTCATGATCTTGTCGGCCAAGGGGCTCAGAACACCGTAGTTGACTGGAGTCTGGTGTTTCCGACGCTTTGTGGCGTGGAGAAACTTGGATGAGGACAGGAGGAGATGAATTGTCAACCTAATAACCCTGAACGCCATAAGCGATTAGCGTAGTGCCTTACAAGCAGAAGATAGCTCAGCCGGCGAAGAAACCAATGTAAACACCGGCGAGATGGGCCAAGGGATGATCATCTTCCCCTACCGCTTACCGTCCGTTCCTTACCGCCCGTTCTCACCGTTTTCCACACCGACACACTCCTCACCATGTGGCTAGCCAACTGCCGTACACATTATGGCTCTGCGTACGGACCCACATCACTCGGCCGTACAGCCAGGAGCTCAGTAATGGAGACTCACAAGGCGAAGCTTAACTGTGAAGACGCAAAAGAGGGGTCATAGAAGCTGGCAGCACCGTGGAATCCAACTATACTAAGTCACAACCGACTTTCCTAGCTGGTATACATGCCAAACCTCAGCTTCCAGAATCCTGCTCAAGTTTCCCCAGACCTATACCTCGGGTATAGTTGCCACATCTCATCGTAAGCCTTGCAAGTGGCTGAAGAAGATCTTCACACTCCCTTATCCTTATCATCTATTACAGACACAACCAACACCTTCCCTGGAAACGCCTGCAATGGAGGGAACCGCAGCAGTCCCCGTCCCTCTGATAGTCTATCATTGAAGAATCAATCAAGCTGAATTCTGAGCATGTAGCTTATACATACCCTCTTTCCAATCTTTACAGGTAGGATGCGGTGTTCCGTCGGTGTTTCCGAGACGTCGATGATGACAGGTCCCGCATTAGCTGGGGCTTCAAGTTCCTTTTCAGGGTCTTGTACAGCAACGATGATTTGTCCTTGATCGTGGGACTCGACTGGTGCTCCGCACACAGCCGTGGCAAACGCGAGCATGAAAATGGAAAGCTTGGCGACAATTGTGACGGTACAATCTCAGGTCGGGGAAGGAATGATTGATTCAAAGGAAGGAAAAGGAGCAGACGCCCGGCTGCATAGAAGAGCGATGTGGGCCATGACGAACAAATAACAGAATCATTGTCGGAAGGAACGTCCTGGTGGCTTTTGCTTTCGAGGGGCTCGTTTTGGATCGATGTTGGATGACCTGGATATGCTGTCCTGCCTGTACCCCGTAGCACACTGGACCTAACCCTTGACAGTCCTAGAATGTCCAACATAACAGCCCAAAACAGCCCCCTCTATGTTTGCCATCTAGCCGTCCGTTGTTGGCAGGAACACTGGCCAGTCTCCTTGTCTAGTCTTCAAACTCGCCCATCTTTTTATTCGCCGAGGAACCTGCATAGATGCAAATCACGTAACTGACCAATTTGCACAGCCGGTGCCAAAGACCGGGCCACCGGGCGGGTCTCACGGGCCTGCTATCGGGGCCTGCGCCGGGGCTTTGGAAACCATGGGCTGAGTGGTATAGAGCAAGGCTGGAACACATAATGCATCTCAGGGCGAGAGAGGTTGGGGGGGGGGGGGGCGGTGGAGTCGGGGATGTTGAGTTGCATGTAATACAGTTACGTGGTGGCCATAATTCATGATTATTGGACGGGATGGCGGAGGTGTTGGCTGCAGATTTTGGTGTGGTTAGTGTGGGAGGCCCTTAGCTTGGAGGGACTAGTCTCCGTGCCAGGAGTGAGATACAGGTAACCAGGAGTTGCACTTAGAAGAAGGACAATGGGATGCCTGAGATAGAAGTCCGGTATTTGATGCCTGTTGATAGCGAGCCCTTAAACTACCGGTGCTTATACATCCGCTCCCACACCAAACCGTGCGGACGGTGCCCGAATCGTCGGCACGCCTATCCGCCCCAAAATCTCCAGCAACTGCTCCGGCTCGGCCCGCAGCGCATCCCACTCTGCCTGGCTCTTAACCAGTGCCGTACCCGCCAGCACCGTCCCGTTCAACGCCAGCTTGCCCAACACCTTCCTCTCCCCATCATCCCCAACGGCAGTCACCGCCTCCCCCTCTGTCACCCGCGGCGCGATCACCATGATATTCCTCGTCATAGCAAGATTATAATCCACCCGTGCCTCCCTTTCCTCTCCCGTCTGACCATCCACTTCGGGCCCTTCAGTGCCCAACACAGCCTCACACGCCCGCCGATACAGCCTGCCATACACCCCACTCAAGTCCACACCTTTCCCAATCTTCTCGGCAAACGTCTGAAACGGCACTCTCCCTCTGACCGAATCATCCATCAACCCGCCCGCCAGCACCGCCCACGCAGCCTCCTCCTCCCCACTCAACCCCTCCCGCATCCAATCCACAGGCAGCATCTGGATATGGCGATGCGGCTGGCTCGACCCGGACGCCGCGCCCGAGTTGAAGAAGACGAACAGTTCCCCCGACCCATTCCCATCATTTACGACTCCGCTTGCTGCAATCTTGGTGTCGTTATCGGGGGCACGGGTATGGTATTGATGGTAAGCCTCGATACAAGCGTACGCCGCCTCTAGGTCGGCTTTTTCTAGCAAGTGTGTCTGCTCCTTGAAGGCCTGCGTCGCGAGGATGAAGTGCTCGGGGACGATGGCGAACTTGTTGAGGACGAGGTTGTGGGAAGGAGGTAGCTGGGTGATGAGCATGGCGGCGGGCGGGTTGTCGAAGGGGTCGAAGAAGGGTTTCTTTTCGGTCGAGCTTTGAGTTTGAAGCGAGGCGTCGGTGGAGGGGGGGGGTGGTTGAGGGGCGCGCGGTTTGGAGGCGAGGGCGGGGGAGAAGCGCAGTTGGAACTACAGTCAGTGGAAGTGTCGTAAGTGTCTTCTCAGGAAACAGTAAGAGGGGGATTGGAGGAAGGGCGCACTGGTATTGAGTTGACGTTGACGAGGGTGACTTGGGTCGGAAAGAAGTGCACATCCCCGCTGGCGCGCGCGCGGTTGAAGGTGGACCGTACGAGTTCCGGAAGGTTGGCGGGGGTTTTGATAGGCGCCATGCCGTCAGGTATCGCAGACATTTTTGAGGTCAGCCTACTCCGTGCAAAATTGTGTTGCAGAAGGGGAGAGTGAGAATTGGAACTGCGAATAGCTTCAATGAGGTCATAGAGGGCCCGTGCGTTGCCCCTCATGCCCCTGCCAAGCAGGGTCCCACAGTGGTAAATCTGCTGTTGAGAGAGAAGGTGTATGGTTTATTTCCTCATTCTATGATACGTCAGTCCCTCCAGTCCTGCTCTGTAACTTCAAATTCCCGGCAGTCCAACAATCTCCCGCATTGCAGGAATCCACCGCGGAAGAATGTACGTGACGTACAGCCCTGCCAGGGCCACCAAAAGGCCAGTGAGCTGTCGAGTTGTCACGTTAGCACAAGTTTCTCGGACAGGAGATACCTTTTTCAGACATCGGGTTTGACTCACCTTCTCAAACCACGTGTGGAAATAGATGGCCGTCATGAGCAACATCCACCCACACAGGCCAACCACCGCCGCGGCCAGCCGCCCCCCTAGCCCCAGCGCATCCATCACCGTGAGCACGGCTTCCCCCTCCTGCCGCTCCCCCCTGTCGGCGACCACGCCCGCCCCTTTGACCGCCCCATCAGGCATCACCACACACCTCTCCTCCCTCAAACGCCTCGCCCGCCTGGCCACCACCCACCCGACCTCCTGCACCAAAAAGAAACTCCCCAGCACCAACAAGAAGACATGCCCACTAATATCATGCCCGCCCCTCCAACTCCCACCCGAAGCCCGACACGCAGCAGCAGTAACCACCTCCCTGACGCCACCCTCACCCTGCCCAAAAACCTGCTCCTCCACAACCTCACACTTCCCCCCACTCCACCGAAACCCTCGATCGATAATAGCCGGCCCAAAGAACCACTGCGTCACGAACACCCACCAAACCGTCACCACGCCCCACCTCACCGCAGCTCGCGCCAGCCTCCGCCCATTATGCTTGACAGTCGGATGCGTCAAGACAAACACCCAGAACGCCGCCGTCACCCACGCCCAGCCGCGCTTGACAAAGACGACGTTGAACAGGTTGTCCTTGCGCGCAAAGTACGAAGGCGCGAGCGCGTAGTCCTGCACGTGCGCCTGGCGCGCGTGGTCGTACGGCGCGTTGCGCGTCTCCGGGGAGAGTAAGCTGAACAGGGCGCCGAAGGTTAGGAGGGATGGGTATATTGCCAGGAGGGCGAGTTCGGCCGGCGTGGGGAGGTATGGCGGGTTTCGTCGTCTTTGGGGTTGGGAGGAGGAGGAGTGGGTTGTTGAGGTGGCGGTTATGCGGGCGTGTCGGGTTGTTGGGCTGGGTGAGGATGAGGAGGAGGGCGGCGAGCGGGAGAGGTCGGAGGGAGATTTGTAGCGTCGGCTTGGGGGTTGGTCGTCGGCCATTGTTTTGAGTTTCGGGTTGAACGGCGAGCTTTCGCGATTCGGAGTGCGATGTTGGGGAGGTGATTTATTTGGTCGCGCAGAAAGCAGGTGTTTGGTTTGGTCGATCGCGTTGGTTGCCAAAGAAAGTCGCAGTGGAAGAAAGGACACTTAGTCGCAGGACAAAAGGAATCAAAGCCACGAGCGCTGCGAAGAAGGGGAAGGCGCTTCGCCGCAGGTCGTGGAAACTCGAGAACTGAGCAAAAATGCAGACTCGGGTGGAGTGAGGTTGTCATGAGGTCTTGGCAGGCAACAGCTATGACGTTGTTGTTCTTTTTAGCCTCGGCAGATCCTGGCGTTGCCGCCGATGCCTCCACAACCAACACAGGGGATATGCATTAGGCCCCTGACACAAACACCAGCCCTCCAACTTGGCGAACATCACACAGTCAACGACAGTCAACAGTATTGGTGAGAGTCCCGTTTACTTTTCTAGCTTCCTTCCCTTGAGGCCTCCCATATGCATGTCATTTACCCTTCTATTAACATCAACGATGCCCAAGACCAGATCAAACCGAACTGCAAACAAAAAAACAATGCCGTAATGGCCGGTGTATCGAAGGGTATAGAACCACCATCAGCATAACCAAAAGCAAACCACATCATTCCGCCATTGCATCTCTCCCTGGGTATCGAGATCATCAACTACCGTTCTGGACCCAAGCCCTCCCCTTCCGCCACCCCTCCCTCCAACATCGCTCAATACCGGCCTCCTAAGCCGACGACTGGAAAAACGCCAGGGTCGCGCAAAAGTTATTCCTGTTATCACTGTCAAGCGCCACGCCCTGGCCATCGACCGTCAGCATGTTGACGCTGGCCTTGGTGCTCAAGCCGTAGAAGTGCACCTGGCTGCCCTGCTCGAGCGACACCATGTTGGTCTGGCACGACTGCGTCTTGAGGCAGTCCTGGGCGTAGTTGTCAAAGAAAGAGTACAGGCCCGCGCCGTAGACGAAGACGTCCTTCGAGTTGATGGCGCGCACGCCCCACGACCGCTTACACGACCCGGAGGGGTCGCTCGCGCACGACTGGGCAAAGTCCGGGTCGGCGTACGCCGCGTTGACGGCGAAAGGCTGCGTCGCGTCCGGGTTGCCCTGGAAGTAAGGGGTCTCGGTCTGGATCAGGGCCAGGTAGATATTGGAGGCGTTGCGGAACTGGTAGTTGTAGAGGACCGAATGCTCCGAGGCGGTCGCCCACCCCCAGACGGGACCCTCGCCCTCGATGAGCACGCCGCGGCCGTTGAAGACGTCGATCTGGCCGTCCTTGGCCTCGGGCTCCAGGTCATGGTCGGCGACCCAGTACCACGTGTTCTCGAGGTAGGCGCTGCCGCCGGCAGGGATGTGCAGCATCATGAAGGAGCCGAAGCAGTCGGTGTTGATGGGGTTGGTGATGTTGGGGTTCTTGGCGCACCGCTCGAGGTTGAGCTGCGTGCCGGCGTACCCGCCGATGCGCGTGTGGACGTCCCACAGCCCCGCGGCGCCTGCGGTGGTGCCCGCGACGTTCCACTCCATCATGATGGCGCCGGGCTGGGGACCGGCCGTGCCGAAGATGAGGTCCGACATCTCGACCGCGCCCTTGTCGCCGGGTTGGCCGACCTGGAAGACGGGCTGCGGGTTCGCCTGGTCCTTGAACGTGCTGTCGCCACCAGCCAGGATCAGGGGCAAGACCTCGCCCGTGATGCGGATGTTCTTGGGCACCTTGATTGTCTTGGTGATGATGTAAGCGCCGTGGTCGAAGTAGACGACCTGGTCGGGCGTCGCCTTGTCGAAGATGGCCTGGATCGCATCGGTATCGTCCGTCTTTCCGTCGCCCTTGGCACCGTTGGCCTTGACGCTGACAAAGCTGCTGACCGGCACGTCTTCATATTGCGGCTTGGTGCGGGTGAACACCTTACCAGTGGTTGAGTCAAGAAGCACGTTGGGCTTTTGGACAGCCTCCTGTGGAGCCTGGACCGCTTTGCCGGAACCGGGCCCGGCGGTTCCGTACGTCCGACCCTGGGCGAAGAAGTTGACCTTCTGACCGCCCGGGACAATCACGGCGCCAGTGGCATTGTTGAAGACGGCCTGAGTCGTACCCGTCATGTCGACATTGTCGAGGATGAGCGTGCCGTTGGTGTGAGGCGAAGCGGGGTCGTACGCCGTCTTGATACCGATGGGCGTGTTGGTGAACTGGCTGTCGACGACCAGCACCGAGCCAACCGTCTGACTCTCGGGACCGCCGTTGGACATGTCGATGCCTACGCCGCAGTTGTTTATCTTGACGTCCTGAAAGGTCCAGGCCCAGTTCCAGTTCATGAAGATGGCCGTCTTGCAGTTGTTGAAGGTCAAGTTGCGCGTGGTGAACTGCTGGTTGCCGAAGAATGCGCCGTACTGCCCGCCGTTGAAGGTCAGGTCAACCATGAAGCCGCCGGACCCATTGTCCATGAAGATGCCTTGCTGCCGGTTGCTGTCGCCGCCATCTTGACGCATGTTGAAGACAATGTTTTGCAGACTGGTCGCCTGGGCGACCTGCCAGTGGATGCCAGCGCCAACCTCGACAGGCATCGCAGTGAGGTCGATGACGAAATTACGAATCTGGCGGAAGAAGTTGTTCTGGTTGGTCCACCAGTTTTTGCCGGTGTTGTCGTACGGATCTGCGTCAATGACGGCCATGCCTGAGAAATCGGCCGACGCCTTCAGGGTCGGAGGGGAAATGGCATCACCAACGAGCTGCGTGTAGTAGAACTGGATGATGGGCTTGCTGACGACATAAGTACCGGGCGGGAAGTACACGAGAGCCGGCGTCGTCGTCTGGGAGGTGCAGCCCTGGCCGCACCGGTTGCCGTCGGCGATGGCTTGGTTGATGGCGGCCGTGTCGTCGGACGCGCCGTCGCCCTTGGCGCCATAGTCCCGCACATTGCGGAATACCTTGTAGCTGGGATCGTTGTTGAAGGCGGGCGCTCCTTGCCGTTGAATGCTTGCCAGCCACCAGCCCGGTGTTTGCCGTGGTGATGGTGCCGCCAGAGCTGGCGACCCGAGGCCTAAAGCCGCCAGGAATAATGTGGATATTGTTGAGAGCATCATGGTGTAGAACCGGCTATTTCCAGATGTCGGTAAAAGGTAAGTAAGGTAAGGTAGTCTTGAGTTGCTCGAGTTAGCTCAGCTTCCCAGAAGAAGGTGCCGCAAAATGAGTGAAGATGATGGTGTGGGAGGTTGCAAAGCAGGGGGGGATTGACATGAGGCTATGTGCTCTAGAATGTGCTTGGCCCACATGGTCGCGGGTGTAAGTTGGTGATCATTTGTGCGCTAATTGAATAAGAATAGAGAGATGCACATCCTAATGATAGTGTTGCCGAAATAGGAGACAAAGCAGGCGTGGCTCAGAACAATGAGTAACAATAGTGAGTCGGCCGCGATGGCAATGAGACGGGACGAGAAAGCTCGCTCCAGGCCCATTGTGTTGGGGCACGTATTTTCAAAAAGGGAAGTTAAAGAAAGACACTTACTTGTACTCTGAGCCTGCCAAAGACGCCTTGGCCAGCAAAGGCAACGAATGAAGAGAAGAAATGTGAGAAAGGAAGATGCTGAGGGAGGAGCTACAAGTTGGCCGACGTAGGGAGAGCTTATCAAGCTGCAAGCTGGAGGAGCTGTCTTATATTCTGTGTTGCCGGGGCGTGGCCATTCCCGTCTGCGTAACGACCCATGTCTCCCGCGTTTCTTGATGCAGCGTTGCTACCCAAAGATGTGGCGAGCCGCTGCCGCCTTCATCACCCTGGTATCCCAACCTCTGGTCACGAACCCTGGTGACGGCTCTTCATGTTGATCCCAATGTGGAGACAGCTGCGCTGCCGTGCGCCCGTTCCTGACGCTAGCCTCTCACATGCCAACGTGGGTACAAGGTGCGGTTGTATGTGGTTAAGACGAATCGATGGGCCTGTGCAACTTGGCAAAGCGCCAGTGGATTCCTAGAGATCTTGATAGTCCCTTGGTCTCCGGGCCTGAAACAAGCCTTTCTCGATCCGCCGCAGAGAGCGGGAGAAGAAGAGCAAACTTTCCCAGCCATGCGATCTGCGAACAGCGGCCAAACGCTCGAACAAGCTCGATGGCGGACGTTCAACCGATCAACTGGGCCCACTTAGTGTGGAACCGAAACATCGGACGAAGGAAGAGAAAGGTTGAGCAGAGCTGGCCACCCAGATCAAGGGGGCATTCAGGGGGGAGGTTCATGCAACCGACAACCAGCGACGCGTAAGTATCACTTTAAGGGGTGCGATACCAGTTAATTGACAAGCTTGAGACAAGCTCCATGACCTGGAGTGTGAGGTATGCGAGCATTGAGGAAGATCGACCAGCTGTGGGCATGGGATGCGGGATTGAAAAGGCAGTGATGGATTGAAAAGAATCTGGTGAACCAGTGAACGTCGGTTGATGATCGCCAAAATTCCCTCTTGGGGTGGAAGTCGAGCGCGGGGCTCGGCAAATGGTCCCGCACCCAGAGGACTTGCTGCAGAACGCGGCGTTTCGAAACGCAGTGGGGCAGCCTCAGTTGTGCGCTCTCAGCCAATCATCTGCTTGCCCCTCCTTTGCCCCCTTCCATTTCCAGTCATCCAGAGAGAGAGAGAGAGAAGGACCTCGGGTTTGAGATGTAGTCCCCGCCAGGCCTCTCGTGCTCCTTTTGTGGCTGTTACAGGGGTCCACCGCACGATGCATTGAATGGAGTTGCAGATGGGAATTCGTCCCATGCCAATCGATGGGAAATCTGGCATCACAGACCCCACGCAATTCGCGCGCCACCATACGCTGTGAGGCGGCTTTTCAAGCGCCTCAGCCGTCACACTAGGCTTGGTAAATGCTTCGTTAGACGGGCAAGCTTCCGTTTCCCCTGACGGCGCTCTGTCAAGCTGGCAACGCCGGCGAATCCAACGCTATGTAACGTTCCTTGAGCCCGTCCGAATCGAAGGCCCAGAGTCCGTGACATTGCAAAGCAAGTACCCAGGCAAGATGCCTCACATATATTAGCTCGGCATCTTGTGTGCCGAACGGCATCCCATTCTGCGCACAGCACCTCTCCGTCACGAGTCTGCGCACTGCTACGCCACCAGCTCAGCCTGGGCAACTTCCGTTGTCAGTCCTCGAAGTTGATACAGTCGCAGCAGCGACATTGACGGGTCAGGCCTAGGTTAAGCTCGGACCTAGTGTAAGCTCGGGAACAGCTCAACTGGGTTCGCTACCCAGTCGACGGGTCCCTGGCAACCATGAATTCGCCCTCAGTCCAATGCATAGTATACTCTGTATCGTCTCAACCGCCGTGGTCATGCGCTGGCCGCAGAAACCAAGCCGACATGCAACACGCCACTTTGTGTTGGTATCGCAGCTTCGAGCCTGGAGACCAGGCAGCTTCGGGCGCTGAGTACACGTGTACAACAACAGGGCTGCTGAGAGGTAGGAGTCATCGATGATCTTAAATGAACCAACACTCTTGCATCATCGAATATATGGCCATGATGCAACCAAGCGGAGTGACAAAGTTGCTGAATTATCCTGTTCAGTCGTCCCGCCGCCACAGCACGGCACGGGGTACTGGGGCTCGTGAGGCCAGCCGAGCGCCGATCCAAGACCACCGAACTCCACAACCTCGACCGGGCCGTTCCAAGTATTCCCAGCCCAACGCATCACGGTTGAAGAGACATCCCGAACGCATGATTTTTAAACAGTGAAGCTGGCCCAGCTAGCTCTATCATCCACTGTGGCAAGACATTAATCCCAGGAAATGCAATGCTCTAAGATGCCCAAGTATTCACAGAACAAGACGCAATGCCCGCTCGCAAAGCAAGTAGACAGATTCAAGAAACAGATACTGCCAACATGCCAACCCAAGTGCCGCTGGAAAACCGAACAACCAGACCCTCCAAGATAGAAACCATGTTCTCCTTCCATATACCCGGACATCCAGACGCCGCTTAGAGCTCGTCTCCATGAAACTCAACTGCAGCCGACACTCGCCAGCAAGCATCAGCCAGGCTGCGGCTTCCTCCTCTTTCATTAACATTACCCGGCTGGAACAGCCGCTCTATCACCTGCACTCTCTCGCCCGAGTGTATCCTCAATTATACCCCGCCTCTTCACTGCCGCCAGGAGCACCAGCCCGGGACGGCGAGGGAGCACTCTCCAACATCTCAATTCCCTTGACCCCGGCCCCAAAATCCAAGATCAATATTTTGGGATCCTGCCCGGAGCTGACAATCCTCCGGTAATCACTCTTCGCACTTAGCACCCAACTGGAGTGCCACTTGGGGAAATCCAATAGCGGCTGGCCCGTCTCCATATCCCAAACCTTGATATCCGAATCATAGCTCCCGCTGACCAGCCTCCCGCTGACGCTATCCACATGCAAGCTCCTGACGAGATTCTCGTGCGCCTCCATCTCGCGCACGCACTCGCCCGTGTTGGCGTCCCAGATCCGAATGACCTTGTCATTGCCCGCGCTGGCAATGTAGCGGCCGTCCTCCGAGAATTGGCTGCACGCGAGGCCCTTCTTGTGGCCAAGGAACTCGCGAATGTTTTTTCCCGTGTCGATGTTCCAGAGCTTGACCCGGAAGTCGCCGCTGCACGAGACGATGGTGTTGCCGCGCATCTGCACGGCGTTAACAGGGCCCGAGTGCCCGCGCAGCTGGCGGAGGAGCGCGCCCGTCGCGCGGTCCCACACGCAGATGGACACGTCCTTGGAGCACGTCACGATGTGCTTGTCGTCGAAGACGAGGTCGAGCACGGCGGCCGAGTGGTGCCGCAGGCGCCGCACGGGGCGGTAGCCTGCCGCGAGCGAGTATATGATGCAGGTCGAGTCCGAGGAACCCGTCACGAGGATCCGGTCGTCGTACTGCAGGCAGAGGATCGAGGCTTTGTGGTGCATCGGCGGCGCGTAGAGGGCCGGGATGGAGTGGTACGCGCGGAGCGGAGGCCGGGGAAGGCCGTCTTTGTTCGCGGACCCGTCGATGTCGGGGATGGTGGCGTAGTGGACCGGGTTGTTGTGCTCGTCGTACAGAAGGTTGAAGGAGCTGTCGTTGACGATCTCGGGCGGGCCGATGATGAGCTTGCAGGCGAAGGTGTGCATGTCCCAGACGCGAATGGTGCGGTCGCGGGAGCCGGTGATAATTTTGGATCTGGCAAGGAGTTAATGCGGTCAGGAGAAAAAAAGGGGTGTTATGGGATAGCGTACTCATCGAACTGAAGGCAGTAGATGCTATCTGTGTGGCCGTTCAGATACACCGGCCGCGCCTTGCCTTCTTTCCAGCGCCTGTCGAGCTCAGTCTTAACCCTGTATATCTCCTTCCAGTCGTTCGTAGGCTGGACTGGGGGCACGCCCAAACCGGTTCCCGGCTTGACAGGTCCGCTTGTGGCGTAGGTTGTCGTCTTCTCCCGCAGGAACGACTCGCGCCAGATGTGCTGGTTCCTGATCACGTTGTACCAGCCGGAGCATACTCTGCTGGCCATGTTGAGCGTCGGCGCGTCAAGGAACGCCAGGATCTGGATTGCCAACTCCATCGGCAGCTGCGCGATGAAGTCAATCTTTATGATGGCGGTTTCGTCGCGCTTCAGGCCGGTGTCCACGTCCACATCTGAGTCAACTTCGTCGCCGGGGACATAAGCCTCCATCTCCGAGCTGGTGAGGGCGATCCCAATCCCGCTCTCGTGGTCATCCAGCGCGTGTTCTGCAAGCCACCCCGGGCGTGGGAAAGGTCCATCCATGACATCGTAGGCGTGAAGCCCATTGCAAGCAATCGCAGCGGCTTGCCTCGCCGCAGCACCGGTGTTACGTGGGATGATCGGCGGTTGCTCACGAGAGCCGGGGACTGGAAGTGTCGGCGATTCGATCGGGAAGAGGTCGTTGTCGAACCTGTGATCATCATATCCAGTGTAGAGCACCCGCGAGTGTCGGTGGAAGCTGGTGGCTTGCCGCAGCCGATGCCAGGTGGATTGCGAGGTTGTCGGCCGCGGCACATGTGGAGACGCGCTGGAGAACTGCGGCCGTGCCGGGTGGCCATCGCTGTCGAATGTTGTGGCGGCTGGTACCGAGGTCCGCCGCTGAACAAACCCCTTGACCCCGGATTTGAGCGAGATGGAAGCCCGGCGCAGCATCCGCTTGAAATTGTAGTGACTCTGCTTTGACGAGCTCGGCGCAAGATAGGTGTCTTGTTGACTACCAGAAGCATGACTCTTGCTCTTCTCAAGTGACAAGGTCGACAGGTCCGAATACCCGGCATCTGCGCTGGAAGCGAGGAACGCCGACTTTGGGCGTTGCCGCCAAGGAAGCGAGACGCTCACGCTCCGAAGTCGTCGCGGGAAAGGCGGCTGCCCGATGTGGTGGGATTGGCCGTGCGGCGGCGGTCGCATCGGGATGGCGGCAGCAGCGCCGGAAAACATGGCTTCTTGAGCGGGAAGCCAATCTTGCATCTGCACAATTCTGCGCGTGTTCGAGTCCGCGGTCGCGGTGAAAGACTCATCGATCGGCCCGGAGGCTTGCGATGCAAGAGCGTGCGGTGTCGAGCTAAAGGGCGACATCTTCGAAAATGTAAAGTCTGGTTGATGTGATGCACACGCTGCCAGGACTCGTTGATACTACTTGGTCGCGCTGCCCTTTTGAGATGGGCAGAAAATTACTTCTACTCTCTCTTCTTCGGACTCACTCCCTGCTTCGGGTGGCGCTGGGGTCGGGCGAACCGCGGCTATTTTTTGGCAGATTCGAGACCGTCAGAGGCCGGCCGCAATGCACCGCATCGAGTCGATCTGTGCAGGAGCGCGGTGGGGACGGGAGAGTGTGAGACTGGTTTCTCTGCGCAGAGATCGCGGAGCCGGGGGCGAATGAGAAGAGAAAATGAAACGCAAGATGCCGCAGTGGGTGGGCTGTTTTGGGCGGCGAGTCAGGACTCAGGGGATCGAAAAGGCTGCTCCTGGCGATGCGTCCAGACACTTTCAGGTTCACACTCCTTGCACGGTGCGTTCGGCTGTTGAAAGCATCGAAACAATAGAAATCTTTCAGGGCCGGAAGAATGGAAACACACAATCAACAGCTGCGGCGATGAAAGGGAGGCGAGTGCGGCACGGCACGCCATGGCAAATTTGTTGCTGCAGCTGTTTTGGGTTTGGAGTTTGGTTGCCGGGGCCAGGGTTCGAAGGCCATACCTGAAGAAATCGGATGAATCAGGCTTGGCACGACAATGTTTGCTGTTGTTCAACCGCTCAGAGCACCTTTCCATCAGAGGGAGAGCTGACTGTTTGATTCATGTTACCGTCGGTAGGGCATCCTTCTCAAATATTACTCCCTCAATGCTAAGGTAGTGCCGACCCAACATCATAAGTTCCCGTCATAGTCTTGTGATGATGACTTTGAATCTCTGCGGGGATGTCATTGCTGCTTGGTTGGAGATTAGCAGTGTGGGGACGACCTGTCAAAGGCTGGGGGGAAAGTGGGGGGGGAGCTGGCTTTCAGCCCTCGCCTTGTTTCCCGCCCAGCCGCAAAATCAGTTTCCGATTTCTCCTGACTACCTGATCGTCGACACTGGCAACCAAAGGCAGACTTGCTTGACCCATCCCATAGTTATGTGCTGTAACAACTACTCTGAAGAATCTCTACCTTTTGGTTTTCATACCTAGTACCCGGGCTTGCATTATGTGCGATAACGATGGTTTTAACGTCTCGTCGAAGGATAATTCGTTGGCAGAGAAGTATCCGAAGTAAGGCGCCCCCAACTTGACATCTCCATTGAAGTGCAGCTGCATGTCCCCTATTTCACCCACTACCTGGATGATCAGGGACCCCCAGCACAATGAAATCAGATTATATTTGTTGGCAGGAGTGAGTCCCTCACAAATCTTGCTCTGAAAGGTACGCCTGACCATGAAGGAACACACTCATGGCCATCAAAAATTGGTGGCGATTATGCGATCCGAAGGACTTCCGGACGGTTTAGGGAAATAATGGTTGGGACTGAAAAGGCAACCGTAACATAGACAAGAAAATCCAGCTGTAGAACTGTGATAGTGGTTATAAGGTGAGCGAGCCTTGGGAAGATGTGGATTAAGTAAGTCTGAGAGACCGTAAGTCTTTGCATCCTCCCTTTCCTTTTGAACCTGGCTTGATGACCAGTCTTTGCATCCACATCTATGTTGCTCATCCGATTTCTTCAAGTGGAAACCGGGCTAGTTCTTTGTCAAGAGACAGCACTGCAGGCTTCTAGGAACGGCATTACCTCTTGTCGTCGCCATATCGAGTTGTTAGGATGTGATAGAACGCGCCGTAATAGTCTACCATTTGGCCAACCTGAAGCCAGCGGCTGCAGGAGCACCGAAGGCGTATGGAAACTTGGTAGAAGCCCCGTTCCTCGGATTTTCGACGACAATCCCGGTCCGCATTGTTGACGAATACGCTCTGCAACAGGCCAAAACAACACGGTAGGCTCCCACAGCAAGGCATATACGTGGGCTACGTCGCGGACGGGATCGTAGTGCGGGCAGAGCGGGCTCCGGGCGAGGGCCACGGGGCATAGGAAGCGGATTCGCTTACCTGTGCACATTCTGATAGAGGTGTGGTGGTTCCTGGTTTTCTGTAGGTTGGTGTAAGTGGGGCTAGGGAATGAATGGCGTTGCTGCTATGGTAAGGGTAGGTAAGGATCTGTATGCGATGATAGACCGCGTTTAAATATTTGGAGAGAGTTGCTTTGATGGATGATACAAGGCGTGTACACAGGACAGTTGGGCAGGGCAAGGTGGTTTGTTCAAGGACATTCTGCTGGTCACTAGGGTAAGCTGGGATGTGAGCATCAAATGCAGACAAGGTCCATCGAGTCATTACAATGGATTTGTTCAAACTGACCTTTTTCTCCCCAAATCCCGTTTTACCTCAAGACAGCCCGTCAAATGCGGTATCCCAAAGTGGTTGCATATATTCCGGAATGTCTCTGAACGGACATGAGAGTGGTCCTTGAGTTGCATCCACCGAGTTCATGGTTACGTTTTTGGAGCATGCTGGTTTCAAAGGACAGGTAGTGAAGTGGTACAAGTGCCTTGTACTAGATGGCCACCATTGTTCTCAAAACCCTCGAACGTTTCATAGCACGCATACCTACTTTGGCTAGCCACAAAGGCCTCAAGTTTGTAGATGAACCAACCAATGCTAGAACTGGAAGCATGTCTATTGACATAGTTAGCACAGGTTCAGCACAATCTCCCCATTCCCCTCAGGCTTCAAGGCGGTCAAGTCAGATACAAATGGAAGCTAAGGCACGCAGAGTGTCTCCATCCTCGCAGTTACTGACTCAATCCTCTTCCCGCAACACCAGCTCCCAGTCGTACTCCTCATCCGAGTCCTCCTCACTATCATCCGAGTCGTCATTCTCGGCTTCATCCTCAGAGTCGTCCTCCATCTCGACACCGCTGTCATGATCGTCATCCTCCTTCTCCTCCTCCTCCTCCTCCTCCGAATCACTCACATCATCCTCCGAACCAGTAAGGTTAGGGTTAGGCCCTTCCAAGGCAACAAACCCCCACTTTTGGCAGTCGGGGCATTTCCGTTCTTCGTTGTGCCACACGACGCTGCCAGTGGGCAGATCATGCCCCTGAGGATTACTGCATTCCTAGGGGTTGTTTCGGGCGTGGGGGAGAGCTACGGGGCAGAACAAGCGGAGCCCCTTGGCGGTGCACATTGTTGAGATTAGGGGTGTTGGTTCCTTAGCTGAGGTGCTGTCGTAGTTGTTTGATGGGGCCTAGGGATAGATGGTGGTGTTGTGACTTCAGTTCTGCAGAATGGATAAATGATGGTAGAGTGTTGGTATGTGGGATGATAGGTCCTATTGTGGGACCAAGAGTCGTTGATTGAGTTGATCAAGTGGTATTTGAAGATAAAGGTACAGTACCAACCCATTGTTCTCGGACAGTTCCTCGGCGACTTTTCTTTATTCATCCATGACTGTTCGCTGTTAAAAACGCACTGAATGAGATCTGTACTGTACCTAAGGCGGCGTAAGATAACTGCATATGGTCTACTCAATCCTTCTCTGCTACCGTGACCTCACCCTGCATATTCACCCCGATATCTACCCGTCCCGTAAACCAGCAGCGCCAAGAGCAGTCAACGGCTCAACCAACCACTTATACGGACGCCCTTCTCACTCCTTAACTCCGTCTCCAACCGTGGCCCCTCAGTCCTCCAGAAGGCGAATACCGCGTCCAGACAGCCAATGCAGGTGAGTCAACCAAGACAGCCAAGTACCATTTCCTCACCCTCCTTCTCAAACTTTCTTATACTCCGAACCACTCTCATCATCGTTGATTTCACAGTCCGATTCCGAGGCCCGCCCAGACCGGGGCCTCGTACTCCGACATATCATCGTAAGACTCGGCCCCACTCAGCTTCCATTCGCACACGACGCATGCCTCTTCAAAGATGTCGTGCCATTCAATCTTGACGAGACGCTGCAACACACAACTCCCGCGTACCTCAGGTTGTCCGGCGTACTCAGGGTTGCCGCAGTACACAGCTTGAATTGGAACCGGAAAGCGACCACCTCCAGGACAGTGCCTGGCACCCCCTGTCGTACCGGCACCATCATGTCCGTCTTCTTCATGGTTGCCGCAGCACACAATCCTGGGATGATCACAGCAGTTGGCATGGACCGCGCCACGGACAGGGTCGTAGTCAGGGCAGAAGGGGTCGGCGGCGGCGGCGGCGCCGACGGAGCAGAACCAGCGACATGGTTTTCCGGTTTGAATGCACATTGTTGACTCGGAGATTTGTGGTGTTGGTTTCTTGGCTGAGGTGCCGTGGCGGTTTCGCGTTTGATGAGGGCGTAGGGATTGGTGGTGGTGTGTTGTGACTCCATGTTCAGTTATTGCAGAATGAATATAGGGCGTTTACCAGGTAAATAGGGTAGTTGAGAGTCTGGTAGATTGGAGTTGGCATGAAGGACGATATGTACAGTTCTGTTGTTGCCCGTACTGATTGGTCAGGACAAAGAGTTGTTGATAGAGTCCATTCATGTCTGCATTCTATCTAGTGGTATTGGAAGACAGGTATAAACGGGCCATTGTACTTCGACGGTCCGACCTGTTCCAACTTCCAGCTCTCCCGCATCACATATGACTGTTCGACTATCAGCTTACAGTAAGCTCGACTGAGACGGCAAGGTACTCAGAGCACTTTGGTAAAGTACCTTCTTTGCATGTGCATGTGGTCTAAGAAGACTGAGAACCTGGCAGTCTAGTATGGTCCTTGAGTTGAGCACCCGGAGCAAATGATAGAGTGTGGCAACAAGAATCAAATACATCGGTAATCTAATCGGTAATCTAAGAAAGCGATCTTAAAGAGTCGATATGGAGCATATCTTCAAGTTCTGTCGTCAAGTCAGACCCATTCGCTCCAAGCCTTCAAGGGGGACAAAAGATGAAAAAGGTGTGATGAAAGGGTTAGGGTTGTACGCCATCTTCGCCGGCTTCTATCCACGAGCGTCAGGCGCTGCTGTGGCAGTGCTGTGCTGAGATTTTCCCATTCAGCAAGCATTGCGGATTGCCAGGCTGTGCCAGCAAGAATGACACGTTTTGGCATGAGTCTTGTCTGCACTTATTAAGGAGACCAGCGCTGTCTCACCCTTTCCAGTTTGAACACCTCCCATCTTTCTTGAAGAGCAAAACTGAGAGTTATGCATGATGACTTCTTTGCCCTTCCGCCCTTGCCAGGACGACTCGCAGACCCCCGCTCTCGAGAAATCGGTCCCAGAATGTTCACTCCTAGTCTGTGGACTGCCGACTTCCATGGCAGTTGCCCATCTGAGATGGGAGGCTGACCCAGTTCCCGTCAAGAATTGGGCCGATGGCAGGCTGAAGACTGCGACCCTTGACGTTCTTGACCGTTCTCTCACCGTATTTCGCTACTTTCGCCCACACAACTCGCACGCCGCCACAGTCCGTATGTTATCCTATTTAGTGAGTCCTTCTGAGTGTCCATGAACTTTTACTGATACCTCCTAGCCCCTCGTCGTCTTCACGAGCGTTTGAACCTGTTGAACGCCAAGTCCGGGTTCCTCTTCGTCCACGACCCTTCCAGCACAGACATCGAAGAGTCCATCCAGTGCATGCGCCGTTACATGGAGCTGCAAGAACTGCACGGCGGCAGAGGCTTCTGGGTTGTCATCAACACCCCGAGGGGAGCTCTCACTCGAACTGGCCGCGACAGCATTGCCGCCCACTTTGACGACGAATTGCGCAATTACTCCGAACTGAACGACACTCTAAAGAATCCCAGTGATTTCGGTCGCTGTGTCCTCCAACTGCCAGTCGTGGATGCCTGTCGAGTAGTCGGCGAGGCCATGCTCACTAGCCCACAAATCTATCGCCCCAGGGTCTCGGGGGACAGCATCAAAGCTCCTGGGGAGCGGTCTGACCAAGAATTCTGGGTTGCCTTCCGCCACGGTCGCCTTGTTCCGTGGAAGCACAAAGATTACATCAGAGCCGCATACTTGACGCTCCTCCGTCGCGAGAACAACGACAAAGGTCTGCTCGAGGTGGCCACAAATTTTGCCGCCGACATGCACAACTTCAAACAACGAGGCTCCCAGTTCCAACTACTCCCGGAGTCAAGGTAACTTTCAGTTACCAAATAGGCTCCAAGTAGAGAGACTGACGCGACGTAGGACCCTGACAGTATTCTGGCTCTACCAAGTCAAGCTGGCTATGTGCGCCTTTCGCGTCTACCATGACCACTTGCCCGACCCCATCTCTCTCAAACGCGTCATCCATTTCTTCCCAGAGCTCATGGACGAGAAGCTGCCCGACACCTACTACACGTCAGCGATGCTGAAGTCGCCGTACTCCGAGAAATTCTGGATGCTGCCGAACTTGCGCGAGCTCGTCGAACCTCTGAGTCACGAAGATCCAAAGTTCCGTGAGCGCTTGACAAAGAAGCAGCCCGGAGACCCCAACCGCCTCCTCCGTTTTGCGTTTGCAGTGGTGAAACGTTACCTCCGACCTGGCGAAACACGTCGACGCAGCTGGTTCATCAACTTAGCCTTTTCCTCGTTGCAGAAGTATGCGATGCACCTAAGGTCGGCCGAGCCGTTGGCCGCTCCTTTCTCGGAGACACAGTCGTACTTTTACATCCAGTTGGTGCACGCTGCTCTGTCGCAGTTGCTCAAGGCTGGAAAAAGTGGGCTCGTCCAGGAAATGAGCTACGCCCTGTTCAAAGACACTTTTGGAATCTCGCCCTCGACTTGGACAGCATACTACAGCCCCAAGCTGTGGGACAGCCTCGAAGCTCGCGGACGCTTTGTACCGCCAGACCTGAAGCCGCTCCCTGACTGCATACATACGAGCAAGTTCCGCTTCGCCTCCGACCTCTGGGCTGCCGAGCTCAACGAGCCATTCAAAAAAGCCGGCCTCATCCCCGAACTCCCCTCCCTCGAAATCCTCCACTTCCACCAATCCATTATCCTCGAAGACGCCAAATCCCTCCTCCCAACCCTCCCACCAGCCGAAGTCACAACCCACGTCCACCTCCTCCAATACATCCACACCCACCTCATCAAACCAACCCACACCACCAGTCCCTCCAGTGTCACCCGCGCCTCTCTCCTCCCCCTCTTCCGCTCCCATCTCTCCCTCCTAAAAACCTCCTCCCCGCTCCCCAAACCCCATGTCATCAACACCCTGATCCTCGCCCTCCACTACCTCTCTCCACCCGAAACCGAAAACCCAGACTACAACCCCCCACCTGCAACCACCCGATTCAACTTCAAGTTCCGCCCCTCCCACACGGACCCGCAAACAAAAAAATTCATCATCTTCCACAACTGCCCCTGCCACGCCGACCTTCCCATCATTCCCGACGACACCCGCCGCTGTCTGGCCGTGTATTATCCGCAGCAGTACCCTTACGACCACCCGCCGCAACTCAAGCACGGATGTGAGTGCCACGAGGACGAGGAGGTGGATCAGGATGCGTTTGCGGCCGTGTGTGCGGAGCAGTATTGGGAGCGGGAGGTAGTGGGGAAGAATAGTAGAGGAGGGGGTTATATGCCGTTCGGGAAGGGGTGGGATCGGATGAAATGGGATGAGTGGGTGCTTGGTGAGGGGGGGTTGGTGGTTAGTTGGGATCGGGCGTGGAGGGTGGTGGAGGGGAGGGAGGGGGAGTTTGGGGGTGGGGAGTTGGTTATGGACATGGAAGGGGAGGGGGATGTTGGAAGGGAAGTTGGTAGTGGTGAGGTGGCGGGAGGTGATGAAGGCGGTCAGGAGGTGGGAGGTGGTGAGGAGACGGGAGTTGGTGGTAAAGATGATAATGGAGACGTGGAGGGTCGGGATTGGGATGGAAAGACGTTTGCTGGCGAAGAGGAGAATGGGGATGATTGGGAAGTTGTGCCGTAGGAGACGGTTTGTTGGGTTGTGCCGGGATTGGAGGACCTGCGGTAGTCCCATTCATCATGCCCCTCGTTGTATTGCCGGTTGTGGCCATTATGTACCTTAGGGAAGGATGAGGAGTTCCCAAACATGCCCCTTTGGTTTGATGTCAATGCTCTTGCATTCGCATTAGAAATAGTAGCACGTGTTATGGGACTCTAGCTGACGGCCTTAGAATTGAACCTTGAGGCCTTTTCCCAGCCTGACTTCTTTCTCGTTGCCCAACTCCGTCGGACTCTGCCACACCCCTCAACAACCTGACATTTTGCACCAGGGACGATGCCTAGTCTTGCGGCCTCCTCAGGGGTAACGTTAAACGTGCCAAAGATGTCATGCTCGTCAGTCTACCTAGATCCTCGGGAGGCCAGATTCTCTTCGGGTATGATGTTGCCATATACGCCCGTCGGGGAGTACGCGGAGCCGAGAAATGTGATTAAGGAATACAAGCCTGATGAATGAACTTGAGGAGCTCCAAATGATTGAGGCCCGCAGCGGTTGCTAGCCTCAAGGCTACTACAATCAGTCATTCCACTTTCCATCTGCTGCTGTGCTTGTGCATGGCCTTTATCTTCGCATCTTGTATAGTTCAAATCGTAAGCCTTGGGTATATTTACCAGGGCTGTTGACTGAACTGGTATGGCCTGCCCTCACTATGAACCTGCAAAGCTTTTCCAGATAGCTTAAGTAGATTATACACTTCGAGCCTGTCGCCTTTCCTTGGTCAACTCCTTGACGCGCCTGATCAGATTCCTAAAGGTTACGCGCAATCAGCCCATGCGCCTGGTAGGGTAGATATTGAGGTGGTCAAAAACCCCACATCGAATTGGAACCGAAGTCAACATCTCGCATTCATCTCAGCTGGCTTGTCTTACTGATTCATGTACATATCCACTCCTTGGAATACGCTGCTAGCCAGTTATGCGCGCAAGCCCCTGAAGACAGACAAAGCCAGATGTATGTCCGGCAAGGGCTTGGAGACAGCGTTGAACACAACCTGTACACGACGCTTCTTTAACTATTGCCTCGAGGCTACAGTATCTTCTTCAAGTTTCCATCCAACTGAGAGCCAAAAATAACCAAAGACCATATAAACCACACGGTGCCAAATTGTGGTCTAATTACATGCCATAACATCCAACTCAAAAACGCAAGAAGCTGAAAGATAAACAAAAAGCCATCAGTCATGAGCCGTGAACTATAAGCCCCCCTCCCACTACAGTTAGTTGCCTCGTATCGACGCGGTACCATCGGCAAACCATTTTATGGCGCCTTCATTTCCATTTCCGCTTCTCTCTTGTCCTCCTTTCAGCCCCCCGGCCCTCGACTCCTGCGTTGCCGAGTCGGCAAATCTTCCCCGGACAAATGGCACCAAAGGTAGCTCTGTCAAGCAAAGTCTCCAGTATGGCATTCTCAGGTCTCGACCCTGTGACAAACGTCACATTCAAGGTCGAGCAATATGTCCTCCCTCTGACGGCCTCGGCCCGGCACTTCTTCCGGGCGCACGGCTGGCGCCGTGTTTGGAACCGGCCATGGGCGGCCATAGCGTCCTCATCCTTTATGGGATGTCGAAGATGTCCAGGGAGCAGGAACTCTACACTTGCAGAGAATGTCGCAACTGACACAGCGTGTTCAGATTGCAGTGGTTCAAGGCTGTCGCATGAAAAGGTCAGCCAAGCGCTTAGGCCTCAGGGTGATCAAGGTAAGCTTACAGTCATTCATCCTCTCCACGAGCGGCGGTGCGATCCCTGGACCAGTCCGTGGGAAATCTTTCCCATGGCGTTCAGGTGCTCCTGGGCATCCTTGATGTATTGGAGCGTCTGCGGGTCATCCGGCTGGGTGCAGCTTTGCATAAAGGCCTGGAGCGCCTTCTGGTGCTCATACCACTCCTCGACCTGGGGATTCGGCTCGGGCTGCTTGGGAGCCGAGGCGACGGTCTCCGCTGCAGCCTTAGTCGCCGACTTCCGGGAGCTGGACTTGTCCTGCATCGGCTGCTTCTCCTGGGCATCGCTCTTTCTCTTTCGTCCCCTGGCGGACGTGCTGGGTCCTGAAGGAGGGGGGGAGGCTGGCTGGACCGTCGTTCCATTGTCGTTGTGCACGCGCCGCATGTGGTCCCTCAGATTCCATTGCCGAGGGAAACCATGGCCAGCGACGGAGCGCTCACAACCCTCGTAGGTGCACAGATACGGCTTCTCCCCGTGACCGTGCATGGCGTGGGCCTCACGCTCATGACGCAGAAGGCAGGCAGTGGATGAAAACCGGGCATTTTGGCAGCCTTCAACCTTGCAGCGGTAGGGCTTGAGGTGAGAATCCACGAATTTGCTGCGGCTGCGGTCAGCAGAGGGCAAGGGGGGAATGCGGGCAAATTCGTCTTACTCGTAGTTGCACTTGAGCTTCTCGGGCTTGTGGTTGCAGCTCGCCTGGCCCTCCCATGGGCAGTGGAAGAGGCCGTCCGCTTGGGGAAACGCATTCTTGTAGAGATAATGGTCCCGAGCAGACTCACCTTCGCCGCTCAGACGGCGAGAGCCGAACGCAGAGTGGGGCAGGGCAAACCCATCCTCTCCCATGGCGGGCATAAGGTTCCCATGCAGGTGGTCTTCAGTGTTGACATAATGCGAAACATCTGATTTCCGGTTCATACTGCGGTGCGTAAACGGTAAGAAATTGATCCGGCGAAGCATCAAGTTGGGCTCGCTGCTTACCTGGGTGATTGGCCTGGCAGCGCCGGCGAGTTGGAAGTCTGGCTTTCTCCGGGGGAAGACGCAGAAGGGACCGCGGACCACACGTCATCAGATCCATCCTGAAGACCAGGCGAAGACATCCGGGAGTCCACAGGACTCAGCGAGCCCCAAGAGTGCGGGGACGCCGCGACCAGACCAGCATCAAAGATCTGGGGGTTCACGTGCTGGGCCACGGCAGCGCCAAGGTCTCCAGTGTAGGGCAGTCCATCCGGGAAATGCACAAGGCCAGGGTAAAAGGCAGCGCCGTTTACCTGGGGGGAGACAGACAGAGTGTCCAAGTCCTGAGCAAGATATTGCTGCACATCCATGATGCGGCCCTGGCCGTAGGCCGATGTGTTACCTGACATGTCAAGCTTTGACATCTGCGAAGACGCCTGAGACAGAATCGATTGGACTCTGGGTCGGCTCTTCTTGACTGACTGTGCAGTGACCTTGGCGTTCCTGTTCTTGTGGCTGCCCGTGGAGCTGCGAGAAGCCCCTCTCCGCATGGGCTCGGCCTTCAGAGCCTTGCTCTCGACTGCAACGGCAGGTGTCCATCTGGCCTGAAAGTCATCCGCGGCATCCAGGTGATCCGGCTTGGGTGTGTTCTGTCCAAATGGAAGCACGAAATCCTCGGCCTCTCCGGTGTAATAGTCTCCAGCATCTGCAAGCTCAGGGAAGTTCTGTGATCCTTCAACTGTCGTGTCCCAGGACGAACCGGCCAGGTCCGCTGGTCCTGTATGACAATAGGAAAACATCCCAGAAGCATTCGAGGCAAGCATGTTGGGTTGAGCAAAGCTGTAGTCGCTGCGCAGAGGTTAGTGTGCTGTTCAACCACTCTTTTGTGTGTCAACTCTCAGATAGCTAGACAATACGAAAGGAAATGTCATCAGATGGCACAACTTTGTTCCTGCAGTCGAGGATATGTTAGTTGCAGTTTCAGGGCATAGCACGGGGAGTGATTACAAACCAAGCTGATTCCAGATTGAGTCAGATGCCGGCGTGGCGAAGTCGTCCAAGTCCAATGGAAAATACATGATAGATCCGGCCATAGAGCAGTTCTCGTCCTTGGTAAATCCTGCAGGGGAAGCCTCGTCCATGGACATCCGGAGGCGAAGGAAACGTTGTTGGCTGCGCTGGAGCTCAACGATTCATCACATGGGGCTTGTTGTGTCGTTGAGAAGTCGTCCATCAGGCATCGCAGAGACAGCATCCGGAGCAGTGGCCATAGAGCAATTGTCGAAGTATCCCGGATGGGGCTGTCCGCAAAGTGAGAGAGATCCGGGCAGAAGTCGACGTTGATCATGGCGCTAGGGACATCAAGGCCTAGCCCATTTTCTCGTTTCACATTCCAGTGTCTTGCGTTCCAGAGAAAAAGCTGGATAGACCACGGCGAAAAGGAGTAACAGAAGAGATCCGTATGACGGCCAGTTCCCAGTGGTCCAAGGCTGACGTGATTCATGACGAAAAGCAGTGCACGGAGGCGTCCTGGGCAAAAGAGGAGGGGGCCCTGAATATCTGCGAAAGGTCCAGTCCGGCAAGTGTTGCGGGTGATACTTACTCTTGCGCTCCGAAGAGCAAGTGATGCCAAATGACGTTGAGAAGCAACCAGAGTCTAGAGACTCGTCGGCTGTTCTGTTCCTCGACTCGGACGAGTCGTACCCAGGTTCAGTAGTCCTTGGGAATCCACGGCAGAATGTGTCCGCCAAATAGGGCTCTCCGGGGGCAATCCCGGAATCCCGGCATGATCCTCAATGGGTCCTTATTGGCAGTCCTCAGAATGTGTCAGGAGTCGCCAGCTGTCCAGGCTTGCCTCACTGAGGTGCCGGGCCGGTTGATAGAACAGTATGAACGACATGACTTGGGACGCAACATGACATAGAAGCCAAAAATGAAAAGCACAATGGACCTCCCAGGGAGACAGAAAGAAAGCAAAGCAAAATACCTCGAGGGGGTGTGAACCTCGTCCAGTTCAATGTGATTGTAGCCAGGCATGGTTTCAGTCCGGGGCACAGCCATGGAAATTTTTCCTGGGGGCATTCAAGAGCAAACTGATTGCTCAAATCCGGATTTGCAGACAACAACGGGGGCTCCCGTGTGTCAGAGTCCTTGTAGTAAGATGATCCTTGGGCTGAATTATGTCGTGCTGCCAGAACTGCTGCCGTACAACAGATGATTCTCGGGCGTGATGTGGCAGTAAATCCTATGTTTCTGGCCTGGGAAAAGGAAGAGAGAAGAGTGCGCGGTGGAGCAGGAAAATTGGCGTATAAGAATGAAAAGGCAGCAAAAAAGCCGTGCAAGATGTGTGAGCTGAGTGGTTCCGTTGTCGAGTTGGGCAGGAACGTCGGCAGGTCGTTGGGCTCTAGTTTGAGAGGTTTAGGAGAAAAGCATCCAGTTGGGCAGGAGAAGGGGCAGTCGGGTTTTAATGCCTGGCACTTCTCCCTGGTCGTTGTTGCCCTTGCAATCCAATGAACGAACAACATCGCAAGAGCCCCGCTTCCGTGCCCCGGTCGCTTGTTCATTTCAATTTGTTTCTTCCCGCGGTTTCCTGCACTTTCGCTTCACCAATCCGCGCTCTCGCTGCTCCTACCGCACCGCCGGTCTGCATACCCACGCCCTGTCACATTCGAGCAAGCTGAGCTGGCAGAGACAACTCGTGTCTCTCATAGGCCAGGCCTCGCTGACCGCATGCCTGTCTCGCGCACACCGCTTCTGGCTCCTGCTTCCTGTTGACGGATGTTGTGGTGTGGGGGGGGGGGGGGGGCCGGGGGGGGGAGAAGAAGCCATTCTGGCCTATCAAGCCCAGCGACGACGGCTAACCTGCAGCATTTACAGGGGGCCGGGGGCAGCAGGCGCACTGCCAACTCATCACTGCAGACGAGCTAGCCCACTGTTCCGGCCAACTTGTGTGAGAGGAGGACGGCTTTGCTTTCAGATTCGCCCGCCTTCGCTGAAAGTGCTCATCGACGAGAGCAACAAAAGATAACGAAGTGGGGTGGACCACACGGCCGGCGGCAATGGGATCCGCCTGTGCCGCCGATTGCTCTGCGCTGTGTCCGGAGCCGTCACTGCGATCGGGTCACGGCTCTTGTCACCGAGATACGGGACACCTCGAAAAGCAAGCGGCGATTGACTCCCGCTCTTATGGACACGCGGTGTTGCAGAGGCGCATCTTCCAGTCAAAGGGAAGCAAGCTGTCTTGCCATTCTTGCCGCCGGGGCCGCAGGCCTGCGTTGAAGAGGGGCGCCGACGACACGACGGTCAGCAACCAATGTGGAAGAGCCATGGTCGTTGGTGCAGGATCCGGCGTTTGAGTGGTCAGTGTCTGGCCATTGAGGGCAAGATGCGTCGGACCAGCTCGTTCGTCTGCTCAGCCGGTCTGCCGGTGAGCTGACTCGGTCAGGCTTGCTTGCATCTGGTCTTCCTTCTGCACAAGACCGCTCGCCCTGACTCGGATCTTCAAGACCGCCAATGACTCAGCAGTCGCCCTATCCCCGCTGCACGCCGAGAGGATGTTGCTGGTAGCATGGAGTGGCATGGTGGTCTTAGATGGTTGGCAAGGTTGATGACCGCTGCGTGTGTGGCATACGCTGATTGCTTTGGCGCGCGGCAGGCTTGTCTTCTGCAGCAAAAGGTGACGTTTCATGTGGTCTGGACCTCGCTGGCCTGATGAAAGGTGTGCTGAGCCAGAGACAGAGGAGCTCAAACGATCCCGAGCTGGCAACAGAAGGAGAGTCGCGAACTCTGCCCGCTTCCGCGTTTGCCGCCCAACCTGAGGCATCGCCCCGTCGCTGGACCGAACAATATCCCATTGACAGAACCCAGGAAGCATTGGTCCAGGCCCAGTGACTCACAGGTCCCTCGAGAATGCTCCATTACAAATCCTCTGGCATGCCAGCACTGCATCAGGACCTCCTGGCAACAAGACGATGCCTCTACCTGCAAGACACATTGAGGCTTCAGTGGACATCGCTCTCCCAGTCACGAGACCGTACGATGCGCTCATGATCCTGTCGAAGACCAGCGCCGGGAATAGGGGCTGTGGTGGCTGCTGGCTCTGGTGAGCACAATGTTACGGCGTCTTGTATAAGGCGAACATTGAAGGGGCTCACCTCAAGCCAACGAGCAAAAGCTCTGGGGTCCGCCTCACCACCTAGTCTGTGCCCATCCTCGGCCTCTCAGAGAAGAGATGTCTCGGGCGTGCAAGGCCTGGACTGCGGAGCAAGAGAGGGACCATCGAAACACACCCCAGGTCTCGAGACAAGGGATGAGGGGCTCTCTGCGATCCTGGTGACGAGCGAGCTTCACAAAGGCGTTGTGTATGGCTTGCGCATCAAGCGCATCAGACATCCTCCAGCCATCGAACAATGGGTGTCGAAGGCCGCCAGTTGAGGATCTGTGGCATCGCCCCATCAAACCCCAAGGCAGAACATCCTTTGTCTCATGCATTGGTTGTCATTTCTGGGGCGACACATGGTAAGGTAGTCGGTCGGTGCAAATGTCTGTGTCCTTATAGTCAGAAACTGCTGGCACACCATTTTGGACATTGTGTGAAGAGCACTCACAGACAAGTTCAGAATCCCCCCCGTCTTCATGACTTCCACCTGGTACAAAAGCGCAGATGCTTCCAGGACACAGTTGCCCAAGCAAAGCCCGTTATGAGTCCTTGTCGAGGGACCTTCGAAGCTGCAGCCACGTCTATGCCATTGAGATTGTGCCAAAGACGAGCCTCAGAATGGGTGCCGGGATCCCAACGGACGCCGTCCAGCATGGGGAGCCAATTGAGAGTTGACAATGACCGACAAATTCATAGCAGATGATGTCGGTCTTTCACGTTCGTTCTCCCACCGAGACGATGCGATAAACGAATTCACATGCCTGGACGAAGCGCGGAAACCCGCACAGGATACCACAGCACTGATCGAGACTGATCCGGATTCCCCCAGCTGAATGTATCCCGCCTGGCTTTATCCGGCCTGATGCACTGGGCTTACCCTGGATCGCAGTGAGAGCCCTGATCCAAGGACTGCCCAATTCTCGGCCTCTATCTTACCAATCCTACTTGAGGACACTGGCCAGGCGATGATTGAACAGAACGAGGGGATGTGGCGCCCTGAGCAGTTCACCTCTCTATACCGAAGAAGCGCCGCGTGTCACAACTTTTTCACGGACGACGATGATGAGAGAACGAGGGATTGCAATACGCGATTCGTCTTGCTTCCAATAAGTTGATGACGTTGAGGGGTGTTGTTGAGAGCCAGTGCGCTCGGGCACCGTGGATTTGCTGAAGTAATTCGGCAACCGAATCCCAGAACCGCTTGACGTGAGGGGCAGCACGGGCGCTGCTGGCGAGTCTTCGGTCGTTCCATTCTCGGCCAAAACCGCAACATGTTGGGCGATTGCAGTCTGCCATCCCAAATCTGCATCAACCCTCCAGCAGAAGACAGGAACTCGGCCACACTTGCAGGCCAAATCCCCTCTTTAAGGTCGTTCGTCGGCCGAGGGTCGTGGAAACGGTACGCATGTCAAGTGGCGGGTTAGTGAACTCCCGTCCTCATCGCAATTGGGGAAGAGGGGCATTGGGCACCTCATCGTGGCACCCATGACAGATGCGGAGGGTTGCGGAATGGTTGGGCTCACCCAGTAAAGCATGTTCCTGCCCAACCCTCTCACCAGCTCCGAATCATATCGTGCCGTCACTGCCATTTGTCCGGGAGGAACGGTGTCCTGGCACCAATCGCAAATCTGGGGGTGTCTGGGCATTGGGCAACAGCGCCAGCCAGCGCGAAATCTCATCGGCGCCCAACGGTACCTTACCATTTCCCATGTCGGCGGCGCAACAACATCCAACATGGCACTGGCAACACAACAGCGGTGGACGGTTTGCGACAGAGACAGATCCAGACTCGCTACTAGTACCCATTGGATGGCCGTTTTTGCATTAATCTTCGGGCCGCTTTTCTCCTCTGATGATCGTCACTCGCGCGCGCTCGTCATCGCCCAACTCATTCCCTGTTTCTCCACCCCCAGGCGTCAAGGAGAGGTCACGGAGCTCCCACTGCATGCGCGACTTCACCGCGCAACGACGCCCTCCGCCCATCTTACCCTTCTCCCAGCTCCCCGGATGCTTGCTCGGGGCGGACCACAGGTGCATTGTCTGTTAGCCTTGAGGAGCAACAAACCTGTCGCTGCCGTCCACCTGTTTGTCGTCTGCTCGGTCTGCTGCCCTGCCCGCCTGCTGCCCCTGACAACATCAACCTTGCCACGCAGCCCCAGCGGGGGCATATATTGTTCTCCATCGTGGAACCTACCCCAAGGCTTCCCTTCGCTGACCTCGCTGTACGCACATCCATCATAACGTTAAAACAGAGCCACGTTTTCTTCCCGTCGGAAGGTAACTATACTACTAATTTATTCGGTGGACTCGACGGTCTCCGACCTTTCCCCAGGATCCAGGTGTTTCTATCGGCCCAAGAGCGCAGCCCGGTGAAGTTCCCGCCGTCCCGTGGATCCAAAATCTTGAGGTTGGCGGCCATTATCCCAGGACATCCCGGTTGCAGGTTTTTTTCCTACTTCGGTTGCCCCTTTTGGTCCAGAACTGAGCACCTTGGCAGTCCTGCTTTCTGAGGTCATTCTCTTTATGTTTCACCCTTTTTCTTTGGCTTGCACTATTTCCAAAGGACATTGCCGTTGACGCGGGTGCGCCATCCAGACGCCCGTATCTGGAATATCCCCAGCCGGGGGAGGGAGACATTCGTGGGAGTGAAGTGACACAACGAGGAATCATGGCAGACTTCGCCTACCGCTCAGCTGCTCCCATGGCTAACGAGCGGTGGCTCTCTTCACGCAGGTGTGGACAGATCTCGAAACCATCACGACAAGAGAGGAGCACATGGCAGCTAACAGCCAGACCAAGCCCCATCTACAATAATCCGTTTTATAGTGCAAGATTCGAGACGGGAAGCACCCCGTCTCTTCCCCAAAGGTAAGATGACCACCGAGACTCCCTTACCTCAGGACACGGAGAATAACTGGCCAGTTCAAGTGTGGCCTACGCCCAAAGTGCTACCTCCACACATGATATACCGGGCAACTTTCCACCAGGAGGAGTCAGTCAGCTCGCTCGAGCGCCAGTTGAACCCTCCGTTTCTTATCCCCCGGCACCATGCAATCCTCGACCAGGGCAAGGACCGTACACGAGCCCAACACCCAGCCAGGCACCCTTCAAGAGCACATCTCCGTCATGGGGATGGGACCAGCAGCCGAGCTATTCCGGAAATGCCAGCCAGGGGCCCTACCAGGGGAGGTATTCACCATCGGATTCCATGGATGATTTTGGTTCCGCGAGTCTTTCGGACTACTCGCTTGAGAATTCCATGCCCGGATCCGCGGCGGCGCCGAGCAGCAGGGGCGGCGGCAGCAGTAGGATGAATGGAGGAGGAGGCGGGGGAGGCGGCAAGCCGCGCGCTGCTGCACCGAGACGACCGTCGAACCGAGACGAGTTCGACGGCCCGCACCAGTTCCTCAAGCGGCCGCCGCCGGAGTACATTGCGCTGCAGGAGCGGGAGCTGCCACGCCTGCCGACGCACCTCGTCGTGCAGGAGCAGGACAGCGTCCTAAACAGCGTCAACGACCGGCTGTCGCAGTGCGCCTACGATTTTGTCGCCAAGTACCAGTTCCCGATCCCGCTGACGCACGACATGCGGCCCGTCGAGCGGCCGCAGGACCGCGAGTGGACCGAGTGGGTGTACCTGCTCAAGCGGCTGGCGACCAAGCGGCGGATTCCCGCGCGCGTGCTGTACAACGGCCAGATCAAGCAGTTTGTCACGGTGCTCGAGAACTCGCTCGAGATGCGCCACGCCGCCAAGCACCAGTCCCGCCCGCTCAAGGATGATAGGAATATTCTGCAGCTCATCTCGGCGGGGATACAGGTGGCTAAGATCTTGATGGATGCGCAGGCTATGGTGGGTTTTCCCCGACATTTTCTTTCTTTGCTCTTGTCGCTTTCATGCTTTTGTTTTCTTTCTACCTTGGTTCAGGGGTAAACATAAGGATGGAGGCCATTGCTTTTCGCTCTGTTGTTGTTGTTCCCTTGCAACACTGCGAAGAAGACCTTACAAAGCTGACTTTAACTCCTTCAGGACTATCTCGACAGACTATACGTTTCAACGGAGCAGCGAATCCAGGAGCGCGTTGCGGCAGCTGCGGCGGCTTCTGCTGGCATGAGGTTCCGTTAAAATCGGGAGGCAAGGGGTCCCCTCATGAGCTCTTCTTTCTCTCCCCTACGATTTAATGGCCGTGTTAACCACGGCTTGGTTGGACGACCCAACCGCACAACGTTTTTCCTACCTACAAACGCAAACACACCCCATTCTCGTCGGATGCTTCTGCTCCTCAGACCTGTCCCTTTGGCCGGACTAGATCTGCAAGACTGATACGGATACACATGATCATGTTTTGTGCTACGTTCTTTGCGTGGCTGCTGGGCGGGAATGGAGGTACCTGAACGATGCCACTGCTTTACGTTTATACTTCCGGGCTCTGAGGAGCCCGATTTACACGACCACGCTAGCGCTGCATGTTCTTTCTTTGTCGGATAAACTGGGCGCCGCGTAACGATTGTACTCTGGGTGGTTTGGTATATCCTCTTTCCTTGGATTTCTCGAGCCTGGCTGGGACACTCGAGGAGCGTTTCTGAGAAGCGGTAGTGGGTGGTGAGCTACTGCTCTCTCTGGTTAAGAGTGCATTCCAGGGAGGATTTGATTTGGGTGGATGGGTGCTCGATCCAAGACGCCCGGTTGCTATGTTTTGGCTGCAGCTGATCTCTGTCATGTCTGTTTTTTATGCTGGGCGGCGGTACATCGGTTTGCCTTAATTTCTGCTTGGTCTCTGGTTTTTGTTTTGGCTATCACTTTCCTGCTGAACTTAGGTTTCTGATGACCTCTTATACACGAATGGGGCTGAGGCAATCTGGTGATTACTGCACTCGGAGGTTGTTCCGTTGGGTTCTCTCGCTGGAGTTCCATTTCGCGTCATTCGACCGGTTTCGGTCTGGTTGATATTCTGTTTGTCGTCTTTGCTATATGCTGTGGTACTCCGACTTGTCGGCCCTAACGATAGATGCCAGCACGGCAATCCAAGTTCCGAGGTCAACAAGCTTGTTTCCATCACTTACACGACCGAAATAATGGCCTTAGAGAATCTTGGAGAAAAATGTGTACAACGTGAAGTGTGTCTCACCCACAATAATAAGCCAAAAAAACCCCGATTGGAAAGGCACTCGGGTCGCCCATGCCTCGCCGGCAGGCGGACCGGGGGCGGGCCCCTATTCATCTACATAGAGCCCAGTGCTCCTCCTCTCCCGGATCCTCGGTGTGCACGGCAGAAGCACGGCGGCCCAGCCCGGTGGCCTCGGTCATCAGAAGGGGTTAGCTTATGCCAAGAGGGCGATCCAGAAACCCTTGTCTCCCGGCTTGGCCACGTTCCGCCCGACTGCCCTCCCATTCGGTCGCTCGTTCGAGTTTAGCCCCTTCGAGGCTGAGCATGGGAATTGCCATGCGATCGCCTGCCTTAAGACCAAACCTCGCCCCGTAGGGTGCCGGCAAGGGTTCATCTGGAAACTTGATGCGCTGTGAAAGGATATTTCTCGTCGAGTCCGTTCTGTGGCTTCTGAGCACCGCAGTTCTGGGATCCAGGACACACTTGTGTTTCGATCTCCCTTTCACAGGCCCGCTTAGGCCCGCCAGATCGGAGACACACTCGCCCCCGCGCTACGTTCCGCGGCCCCTGACCGAGGACAACGGCACCGTCCGGCGCGCTCTGGCCGCGGTTGGCGGCAGACAGTGGTGGACGACAACGCAAAACTCAAAACAGGACGCTCGAAGGACAGCAGAATCAGTGCTACGAAGAGTGGCCTGGTGCAACGGGCATCGTGACCACTGCCATGGCGTCCGCATCCGTCTCGTCGGGAACATCGCCGCTATCAGGATTCGAGTTCGACTATCCACAGAACCAAGACCCGAACGGCAACGATCAGGATGAATTCTGGACGGCAATCAGCCATCCCAGCTCAGGTTCGCTGGGCAGCTTCCTCTCGAGCCCGGCCGCGCACAGCTTGGGGAGTTCGTGGGCTGTGTTGGGCAATGGACAGATCGTTGAGCTGGAGCCGTCGCCAGCTGCCCTGCCGTCCCCCATGATGAGCGGGAACCTTGACCAGCTGAGCCCTTACTCGGGGACCGTCGAGCAGAGCATCAGTGGAACATTTGGCGATGGCACCGGGCTGGTGGATCTGGCCTTCCTCAATCACGATCTGGCCCACAATGGGCTGGATTTCCTGCCGCAAACCGAGCTCGTCTTCGATGACCAGTTCAGTAGCGGTGAGAGTATGCGAGCTCCTGGCCAAGATGGAGTTCAGATTGTGCTGACGATCTCTCCAGATGATCCCGTCTTCAACCACTTTTCGTCTGCCAGCATCCTGGAGGAACAGCAACCCGTCGAGAGCGTCAACGTCGAGAACTCACCGCTGCTACCGGCGGGCGTCGAGATGCCGCCATGGCAGCATGTCAACCTCCCAGCCAACGACGCCAACACCAACCACGACCACCGACCCGTCAGCGAAAATTCTCCCATCTTCATCATCGAAGACCCGAGTTTCAATAAATCGCCCAGCCCATCGCACGAGTACTACTCGCCCTCCCTCCAATCCTCCGTCAGCCCGCCCGCCACGACCAGCCCACGCTCACCAGTCCACATTAAAACCGAAGCCGGCCTCCCCGACCACCGTAGGTCACCCACGGCGCCGACGACGACCACCGCTCCGAAAGCGATTCCCTCCCGCAAACTCAACGCCACCAACCGCGTCCAAAAGCGCAAATCCCCCACCACCGCTGCCCCATACCCTTTCCCCACCAGCTCAACCTCCAGCAGCAACAACAGCAGCACGGCAGCAAATAAATTCCTCATCGTCACCCCGTCCTCCATAACCGCCGCAGCAGCCGCCAACCTCCTCTCCAACTCCTCCTCCGCCTCCTCCTCCTCCTCAGGCTCCTCCGGCGGCGCGCACACACACCACCCTATCAACCCCTTCGAATGCCTCGACGCGCTCACCCGCGGCCCGACGCAGCGCGGGCGCAAGGGCCCGCTCGCGACCGACACTAAGCAGTCGGCGCTCGTGGTCCGGCGCATGGGCGCCTGCTTCAGCTGCCACGCGCGCAAGGTGCGCTGCGACAAGGAGCGGCCCTGCCGGAACTGCCTGCGGCTGGCCGGGTCCGTGCCGCAGGTCGTGTGCTGGCAGTTTGGCGACTTTACGAGCATCCTGTTTCCCGGGTTCATCAGGAGCCATCTGAAGAAGGAGGAGGTGGTGAGGTTTGTGGAAGGGAACGTCGAGAGCTTTACGGTGAATGGCGGGGTGGAGGTGCCTTGCACGGTCGAGTTGGTTTCGGGCGTGGGGTTTGGACAGGCCACCGTGTTGCGGGTGCAGGCCAAGTTTTTTACGGCGCGGACGATGGACGTGCTGCAGCATTGGCATGTCATGATGGGGCGGAACGGGATGGATCTGGTTTCGAGGGGCGCCGCGCCGATTGGGTTGGAGATGGGCAAGGGCGACGGGAAGGAGGGCGGGGACGGCGGCCAGAAGGCGGAGCTGAAGAGACGGGTGAGGGAGTATGTCCAGGCCATGGTGGACGAGCCGAGGTTTGCGGAGCTGGTCACGCCGCCGCCGCAGCACACCGAGCTGCCGCGGAGGGTGTTAAGGATCGTGCATGACTATGCGCGCCGGGCCGACGTGCCCATGGTCAGGCGGGCGCTGTCCATCTACGCCATGCACTTCGTCATGACGCGGCATCTGTGTCTGACTCAGAAGAACATCGCCGACCTGCAGTCGACGGGGCTGGTGCCGCAGGGGATTCCGTGGGTGACGCCGCGGGTGCTGAACCGGCAGCTCAAGGCCATCATCGACGAGATGCTGTGCCGCGAGATGCAACTGCTGTTCGAGAACTTCAGCAAGTCGCTCAAGCCCAAGCTGCGCAGAGAGTGGGCGCCGTGTCTGGCGTCGTTCCTGATCCTGTGCCTGTTTATGGAGTCGGTCGAGTTGGCGGCCGACCTGTTTGTCGTCTCGGACAATGAGATCAAGCTGCGGCACCACTATGCCCCGGCGTGGAAGCGGTCGTTTGTACTCGAAGTCAACGGCCAGATCGAGAACATGCCTTTTAAGCAGTTCGCCTTCCAATTCCACCAGATCTACCAGACGCACTCGCGAGACGCCGCCGCCCGCAGCTTCAACCCGCTGGTGGACGATGCTTGCTTCGAACTGGGCGAGCTTGACCGCGATGCCGCCAACATGGTGCGAAAGCTGAGACGCTTTATTGACGACGACTGTAAGTGTGCTTGTTCCGGGCTTTTTACAAGCAAAATCCTAATCAGAGATAGGGTCCGAGTTGGATTACCTGACAGCCGATCCGATCCTGCCCAACATCGAGGACCACCCGTATCCCCGAAATGTGGCCTACAACTACACCGGCCGTCTGGTCGCCAAGTTCCTGCTCTCCTTCACCGACGAGAAGTACATCTTTGACGGGAAAACCTGAACCGTTTGCTGTACACACTTTTTTCTCGTTTTTATTTCTGCCGGCTGTGACTGTCGGGATGTGATACCAAGAACAGACTTTTTTGGGTGCATGTCGATATGACTGATGAGGGGTCACCGGGTCACGAAGGATATGTATACGAGAAGATAAGGCGTATTGGAAATATGAGCTGTCTGTCCGTATTAGTCCCGCTGCCGTACGTGAAGAGCCCGGCAGCAGGGTGGATTGGACTGGCTGTCTAGGCCGTTGGGTTGTTCTTCCACTGCGAACGATGAATATAAGTTAACCTATTGCGCATCGAAAGAGCACAGAGGCAGGCAAATTGTGGTTTCGCTCAAGTTTGTCTGGAGAAACCAGAGCAGTCAAATTCCAAAGCAATTCGCGGAGGCAAGAAACAGCACTCGAGGTTACAAACGAGAACAGAAGAGACAACCGACCCCGAGGACTCCCTCCAGAGCCAGCGAGCGACATGACAAGGAAGTCTCAGTACGACTGATTGTGCCCCGATTGAGGCGGCGGAGAAAAATGCGACGTTAAATCGCGGTTGCTCAGGCGAGAGCGTGGCGCGTTGCACAAAATTTGGTCTTGCAAGTCCAGTTTTGTTGCAGGTGAGAAAGGAAAATCTTTGAGTTCGGTGATTTTATCAAGCGAGGAGAGAGTGGGGCAGGTCCTGCTCCAACTTCTATGTGGCGCCGTGACCCATATTTCTTGCTGCCGGCCCGAAAATCGCCGGTTACACCTGGCCCCATGCCGCCAATACACTGAAAACTCCGACACCTTCCGAGAAACCTCTTTCCTTTTCCCTTAAGACTTTCCGCACCATAAATCAACCGGTTCTGACAATGCCAACTCACGATCGGTCATATTGCGTGCCAGAGAATACGGGATGTCTCGTTAAACTTCTTTTAGGACCAAAATCCGCAGCGTCGATGGCGCAGATTTTGGAAATGCGACTTTCCGACATGCTTCCACCTTTGAATCCGCCTCCGTGTTGGAAAGCTGATGCAACACGTTCCTGGCCCCCTGGGCCGTCATGACGGAATAACTTGCGGCTGTCCACAGACTGTACCCGTGAACTAAGCAAGGTGGTCCACCCTGGTGACGGGTTACACTGTCAGGACTTGACAGAATCTCGCGATGGGGTTGCATCTCACCTGTAGGCAGGTTGACCCATCTGTCTTGGAAGGCTATGCCCATCCACCACGGCCCAGTTGTCACCCCATAGACTGCTCCCGAATCCACGAGGACGGCAGCTCGCATGAGGATGGATGGCTAACGCTGTGCACAATGGGCCCGGCCGGTGCTGAAGGAGCCCTAGTGTGGCAAGGACGAGCCCTTTCTGGCCACCACGAGAAAAGGCGCTCCATATCACACCCACACACAGCCTCCGGCACCCGGCGGCATTGTTCCGCATTAGGAAGACTCTAGTTCCACCAACACCTTCTCGGCGAGTTTCGTTCCTGTTTCTGGCTGAGCTTGCAGTCTCTGGTCGCCCGCCCCAGGTTTAAGACCGTCGATCACCACCCTGCGACCGATCCTGCCTGAACAACCTGTGTACGGTCTCATCATTCCAGCCGCCTTTCTCTGTGTAGTGCGCAGTCGACCATGGCCGTTGATTCGCGCCGTCGGCGTAGCGACTGCTACTTGGTGCCCAGAGACTTTGGATTGTAAGAGGGAAGCACTGTTTAGTCGTCATTCAAGCCCAGTGGGCTCGTCTCTAGAAGGAACACGAGTTGCTAGCCTATCCTTTGCAGGACAAGCCTTTGTACAGAGGAGGCTGCGCTCTGCTGCCGCCGACAAGGGTGATCTTGTGCGCTCACTGGGGGTTGGACGGCGGCGGCTTGTGCGATGGCTGTCACTTCGGTTCGTCGAACCTCCACGATCCGGAAACCCCGATTGCGAATCCGACGAGTCATCTCCCAGCCAACTGTCCTGGTCGACGCAATGGACCACGGTGGTATAAGAGCAGCAAGCAATCTCGAGGGCTAGAAGAACAGGGCAAGACCTTCGCAGGAGCTCACATAAGTATCCGGCTCTTTGACCACTTATCAAGCTCAGGAGTAGCCAAATTGAGACCCCCCGCGAAGTCACCTGTCATGAGTTCGGCTGTGCTCAGCATCGACCCAACTCCCCGCCATGATCCGATTCCAGCGAGGCCCAATAGCGGCGACCCCAGTGAACCCGAAGGTGCTCCGTTCGACCCTGGTAGGTGAAAGGCACCCTTAAGTGCATGACAGTTTCTTGAATCTCAGAGCTGAGCATATGCTCTGATATTGCAATCGACACTCATCTTTCCTTGACTAACATCCACTTCTTCCGGCCCCTCAAAGGCTACGGCTACTACCAGGCTCGAGTCAAACACCACCCACCGCGGCAGGGCAGAGGATTGGAAGGAGGGAGCGTCTTACCTAGGGTCGATGCCTGAGTTCCTGCACACGCTCAATCAACGGCTTTCTACCTCGTTTAGTTTCTTCGAGCACTATCAGCAACTACTACACTCGCCACATCGCCAAGACCACTTAAATATTACCGGATGCGAGCAACGGGAAGGGTTGCAGTTGGCACATGGCTGTTAGGACTTTCTTGACATAAGGAGCAGTACCAGGAGCACTCAAGGTGTGGCTGGAAGCGAATAGGAGACTGAATGGACGGAAGTGGGAACTTCTAAACGTCACTAATGTGTAATACCATGCCGATATGGTTCTACAGTTCATATCTGATTAGCATAGGTACTCGCCAGCGACTTACCAGGCATTTTATATTTCCACAACAACCCATTTACGCCCGTTCAGCTTCATACTAGCAGCAGGTGCTGTCAGTTGAACAACTTCTGCACTTCTATATGCGGGCAATGCATATTTCTCGAGTAAGGAAACGAGTTCATAGGAGTGGAACCGAGACCCTCAAGTTTGGTCCTGTGCATAACTTATAAGCGGTATTATTCCTAGCATTCATTCATTTCACCCCGACTTTGCTTTGCTCTCCGTCTCTCGTCTCGAGGGTAAGGGTGATTTCATCACTATCTTATGCAGTGGCAGCGCCCAACGCTCCAGATGCCGTACGCTCATGGGGCTGCATTGGGTCGATGCGATGCATGGTCTGCGACTCCGAGTCCCCCTTTTGCAAACCATCAAATTCACCGTCAATTCAGCTCGGCCATGCCGCCATCCCAAGCGATGCGTCCGACCTCAAAGCAATGAATGACTTTGAGCGTCGGAAAAATCTTAATAGACGGCGTCGGGCGATCGCAGCCCAGCAGCGGTTTTACGCTGAAGAGCTGATGGTTGGCCACCCCGATTGCTCGGAAGTAGCGTTCAAACAACCGCTGCTCCGGTAGTGCCCTCTTGATTTGAGCTCCATCTCATGGATTGCCCGGCTGGACGGGGGACTGGACGGGCTCGCTTTGAAGGCCATGGTGGGCGACCGTGGACCCTTTGTCATCAAAGTAGTGCGTAGTAGTGCGTCAATCATATTGTGGCATGGCCACGGTGCCGCCGCTTGACACTGGTATACCAGCAAGTTCTGGGACACCAAGCCACCTCCGCAGAGCTGGTTCATGTACTATGCCGCCCAGCTGGGGGTGGGGGGAAGGCGGGCGGGCTTGAATGCTGCACTCCTCCAGAAAATCGCGGCTGCTGTTAGTCACGACACGAAGCTGCCCATTCGAGTCCACGCGCAGCCGTCCACCTACGAGGACGCCATGGACAACCTACTTGCGTTCTCCGACGAGGGCCGCCAGCGGCAGCAGGTGAAGGATTCCGACGCTGAAACGGTCTCATCGATTCCGCGCATGAAGAAGCGCTTCGGCTGGTTGAAGATCGACGGCGGATATCTTTGCAGCAGCCTGCCTGGAGCAGTACGTCCCGTACCCGTGAGGCTGCGCACGTGCGGCGACCGAGAGATACTTCCGCATTCTCAGTACTTCGCAACCGTATATGAGTAAATTCCCGAAGGCGACAGCGATCCAGGCCAGATGCAACTGGTGCTGAAATTTTTCTGGCGAGCTGGGTTCGAATTACCCAGTCGCTTCGGAAGGAGAACTGGAAAAGTGGAATCCTTGTGGATTATTCCAATATCATCTCTGCCATTGGATTCTTCTGGCACAATAATGGTTACCACAGGGTTGTGCCAGTCGGGGGTTCTTAGGTCCGCCACCGCCGCCGCCGCATAGTCACAGAGTGATTCTGACACCCCATCGTCCGCCTCTCCATCCCCGTGCGCCTCGTCGCCCTCTTTCTCCTCCTCTGACACCGAGGAAGGCGAACGGTAGATAACCCGGCGGCCAAGGGAGAGGGCAGACACACAATCATCCAACACGTCGGAGCTCAACTGCTGACGCAACGGTCTGCGCCGTGGAGATGGGATTGAGGCGAGAGGTGCTAACCGCAGGGCAGCTGCTATATCTCGCCGAGGCTGCTGCCGCGATACCTAGAGCAAGAGCGAGCCGCGTTGTTGCAGATCCCCCACAAAAACAGAATTCGGATGGAATGAGGCAAGGGGATAACAGCACCACGACCTGTGAGGGTGTGAGGGGAGAGGTTGCCCTCGGGGTTGGCTTGCATGGCGATTATTTTGGGCAAGAAGCTGGAGCAGATCTCGAGAATGCTCAGACAGGCGCTCGATTGCTGCATCATTGTGATGACGGCGCCTTGTGCGCATGCCATTGCGGAGGAACATTGGCTTCGGAATGGGCTCCATTTCCATTCAGATGACGCACGCAGCCGGTAACTCAACTGCTGGAATAAACCTAGAGATCCGAGAGCCGCAGAAAAGTGTCCGAGAGTTGAGGGAAGTCGTTCGAGGGACGTCGACTGTCAACACCATGATGTAACACCATTGCACTTGCGGGACCCCCACCACGGCCAACCGTTTGCGGACTAGCGTCGCCCGCCTTCTGGCACACACAAAATTGCCCCGAGGAACCCGCAAATTCATTCCTCGAATCTCCAACTCCGCAGCCTTCTCGTCAACGACGCAAAAAACCTCACCTATTGAAAGAGATTCAACAGGAAGACGGTCAAAATGTCCAAGATTACCGTCGGTATGTTCTTACCGCCATCGATACTTCTCCTTGCGATCACCAAACTGACGGATTTGCAGCCGGTGTGCGTCAGAACGTTGCTGAGCTTCTCGACTACAGCAACAACACGAAGAAGCGCAACTTCCTGGAGACCGTCGAGCTCCAGATCGGCCTGAAGAACTATGACCCCCAGCGTGACAAGCGTACGTCGAGCCGAGCCAAAAAGGATAATTGCCGACAGCAACTGACTCGGAACACCAGGTTTCTCTGGCACTGTCAAGCTGCCCACCGTCCCCCGCCCGAACATGAGCATCTGCATCCTGGGTGACCAGCATGATATCGACCGTGCCAAGCACGGCGGTGTCGATGCCATGAGCGCCGACGACCTCAAGAAGCTCAACAAGAACAAAAAGCTTATCAAGAAGTTGGCTCGCAAGTACGACGCCTTCGTCGCCTCCGATACCCTGATCAAGCAGATCCCTCGTCTTCTTGGTCCTGGTCTGTCCAAGGGTACGTTACGTCGTTGTTCCCCCGACTCTGTTTGCTTGCCGTGGCAAACACTGAATTCCTTCTGTAGCCGGCAAGTTCCCCACCCCGGTCTCGCACTCGGACGACCTGAGCGCCAAGATCAACGAGGTCAAGTCGACCGTCAAGTTCCAGCTCAAGAAGGTTCTGTGCATGGGTGTTGCTGTTGGCAACGTCGGCATGACCCAGGAGCAGCTGATTGCCAACATCATGTTGGCCATCAACTACCTGGTGTCGCTGCTCAAGAAGGGCTGGCAGAACGTTGGTAGCCTGACAATCAAGGCTACCATGTCGCCTCCTAAGCGCATCTACTAAGCGGATTAAGGGGGTGAGAAAGGGGCTGGGGTCTTGGGCCGCACAGGGCACTATTTTGGTTCGGTAGCATACGTTAGTCAGACCTCGCGGGCGACCGCCCGACAGCATGATTAATGGAAATATTGCCCAGTGATCTGTCTGGGACTGATTTTGGTGTTTATATGGCCGTTTCTAACATAACGCGCACCGCTTGTCTAGCTTGTCTGCCGCCCATGATGTTTCCATTCAATGCTGATAGGCACCGCTCAAGTAGTGTTGGTCCAGCTGCTGCATCTGCTCACGTAGCAACCCTTCGAATTAATCTCCGGTCCTCGAAATTCCCATTGAAATCATCTTGGAGTCTTGGACCGATTGTGGCCCTGCGCTAACCCTAATCAGCACATCGCTCCATGATCTGCCCCACACTTGGGCCCCACCGCAGCACCCTTTAAAAAAACTTCATGCCGCGCAGCGATTCTCTTGCCCTTTCCTTTCCTTTCCTTCCTCACCAGCAACATCGCAAGGAAAACGTCTCGCACGCTCTACACCGCCACGTGAAGAGCTTTTGAGATAGTTGTCTTGTTGCTGTTGCTGGTCTGGCGGCTCCACATCGTGGCTTGCTGAGGGTTATTCGATCTCTCCCATGGGTCTTCCTCCGTTCCCGGCCTCCAACAGCAATGCTTTTGACCACCTATTCCCTAGCTTTTATCGCCGCAGGCTGTGTTCCACGTTTGGGGCGGTGGGGTGGTTTCGATATGTTCCTCTATTTTTGAGCCTCTTGCTTCCTTGCTTCTTTTGAGTTTGGGCTGAAGTGGCCTCCATGTGAACGTTTATTCGTTTGGGTGGCAGTCGCTCTTGGTCGGCTGACGACGTTTCTAATCGGGTGCAGCCGGCAATCGACCTGGGCGTCGCAAAAAATACCCCATCGTGAAGGTCTTTGTGTCTGCAGCGAGGTGACTTCACAAACGCGGCGAAAGTGATGCCAACAGCGTCAGCTTACGATCGCCAGCAGTTACGTCCAATCAACTTGCGTGCTAGAGATGCCTGGGCTTGATGCCAGGCGAACTGCTTGGATCTGATCCATCTTAGCAAAATGAAACGGCTTGTGGAGTCGAGGGTTGGGTCTGCGTCCTCGTCACTACTAGTCCACCGTAACCACGTAGTAGGGGCTCTTCAAATACAAGTGCTATTCTATCGTGTCTATGACAGTGCCGTCCACCATACATTTCTACATCCTCGACGGGATGAACCACCCCTCCACCACGGCGGTTATCAAACGGTTTGAAATCGCCGTCTGCGGCGGCAGTCTCAGCGCGCCTTCCATGTACCCCGCCGGCGCCGCCTCACCCAGCCCGCTGGTCCCCGTAAGCAAGGCCTCCTTAACCTCGTCCAGGGGGAACCACTTTGCGCTCTCGAGCTCCGCATCATGGCCCAGGTAGATCTTCTCCCCATCCCCCGGTAGCGCCTGGCCGATCGCCCCGATCATCAAGCTCGCGGGGAACGGCCACGGCTGTGAGCTGTGCAGGATCACGCGCCCGACCCGGACGCCGCTCTCCTCCCAGACCTCGCGGCGCACCGCCTCCTCGATGGACTCGCCGGGCTCCTGGAACCCGGCCAGGGTGCTGAACCAGTACTTGGGCCAGCGCCGCTGCCGCCCGAGCAAGATCTTGGTCCCGTCGGCGCTGATGACCGCCATGATGACGGTCGGGTCGGTGCGCGGGAAGCTGTGGTTGGACACGGTCCCGCGCGTCGCGCACGGCTTGCGCTCGCGCGGCACCTGCCCGGCGCCAACGCCGGCGCGGTCCGCGGGCGGGCATACCCGCTTCGTGCCCGCGTGTACCGAGAGCGTGGGCTGTCCGCACTGCGCGCAAAAGGGCGTGCGCGTGTTCCAGTCGATGAGCGCGCGCGCCTGGCCGTACATGGCGGCTGTACAATACATGGAGTCCTGCATCAGCCACAAGGTGCTCTCTTTGATTGGGTAGGTGGTGTTAAGTTGTGTAGTGGGAAGAAGGTAAAACACTTACCCTGCCCAGCGTGCAGCCCCATATGCCGCGGCGACTCGTCGTGGAACGCATACCCCTTACCCTCCATAGCGCGGCATAACTCCTCGGCCACGCCAACCACCCTTCCCCGCGGCGTGACGTCGACGGCAAAGTACGGCGTCCCGCTAAAGTCCCTATACTTAAACACCTCCTCCTCCTCCCCTAGTACTACCTCCTCAATCCCCAGAAACACAATCACCACCTGCTCCTGGCTCGAGTCGTACTCGGCAATCTGCTCCTCCTCACTCTTGGCGAAGGGGTCTAGCCCCGTCAGCGGCGCCACGTCAGCGTACGTGGCGAAGGCGAGACAGGCCGGGTCGTCGGACCGGACCAGCGGGCGGAGGTTGTTGAGCAGCAGGAAGCGGGCGTGGCGGTGGGAGAAGGCAGAGCGCAGGAAGACGGGGTCGGACCGCAGGAAGGAGAGGCGGTTGAGCGGGCTGCCGGAGAAGTAGTTTGCTATCTCGCGGCCGAATTTCTGGGTGAGGAGAGAGTCCTCGGTGGGAAGGACGGGGAGATCGGGGACCGGCATGGTGAGCCGAGGGGAGTTGGTGATGCTGAGAGGCGTGGGTGAGTAGATTGGGTGTCGGGTGAACCAGCCGGTCAAGATTGGGAAATGTCTTATGAGCGAGATGCCTTGCACACGAAATTGCGATGTGTAGTCGACTCTACTCTCAGTCAGTTCATGATCTGTGAATCCAAGAGATTGATAAGTATCTGTAATGTGTGCCTTCTGTGTCGCTCCCCGTTCCCCCATTTTGCCCCGCGCGACGTACCCACCAAGATTATTCAGCAGCTCGCAGCGGCAATAAGAACCTCCTCCAAATGCCGACATTCAACACTCAGATCGTATGGTCAACCACACCTCCTCTATGGTTGTTTCATGTCCAAAGAGGGACGCCTTCAGAACTAGCCCCACCGATTTCAAACAAGTAACCTATCCCATCAATCACCCGAATACGCCAATCCCTACTAAACACGCCAACGCCGCGATTCTAACCCGCTCCCTGGACCATGATGGCCCTGACCAGGTCCGGGAGCGGATTCGAGACCGGTGCCATATGGCCCGTTGTTCCTGCCTCCAGACTTTGTAGCGTATCGAGGTTCAGATACTCGGTTCGGTATTGCCATTCTCGGTCCAGACCGTTTGGCTTCGTCAAAAAAGTAACGGCGTAGATGTTTCGGCCGAGTTCGAACCTGGGTACGCTATAAAAATGATGCACGCGCACATGTTCAGGAGGCAGTGTGTCCTCCTCCGGCGAGGTGCCGGGGGGAAGGTCGAGGTGGGCTTCCTCGATGGCCATGATGCGCGAAAACACTGCGTGGTAGTGCTCGGAATCGAAGATAAAGTCTCTCTTGGGTAGCCGCCGCACCAGCGCGAGCCCCCTGCGGCGGATGTGCGGCCAGCGGCATTTCCATGCGACCATGTGCAGGGGGCAAGTAAGGCCCAGCTCGACAGAGAAGCCTTGGGCAGCCTCTCTGCTGGAGTTGCGGTCTGAGAGCAAGGCCTCGGCCCGGGCGACGATGTCTTCAAAACCTGCCCTGTGCGAATCCCACGCGCTCTCGCCATCAGAGAAGCAAAGCGAAGTTCCGATGCGTGTGGTGAGGAACATGATGCGGACCACGTCAGCAGCATCTCTGTCCCTGCGGCCCCAGGCGTCCTGCTGCCGTCGAACGACGTCGTCGAACTTCACCCTCCACCGCTCGAGATCTTGCCGGAGGCGTTCCAACAACTTCGTACTCGAGCCAGCACGGGTCGAAGCCCCGATATAGTCATGTCTAGCCTTGATCAAGGCCGTCGTCAGGTCAATCAGCCCGCATCTCGCCTCGGCGACAGAGTCAAAGGTGTCCGAGAAAACAAACAATCCATTTGCGTCGACCGGATTCAGGAAGAAGCCGTGGTCGGGCGAGCCGAACTCGGAAGTGGCAATGCTCAGTGTGCTCAGTATCGGCGCTAGCTCAGTCTCGACGAAATTGGACTCAAACGAAGGGTAAATCTGTTCTCCTCCAGGGGAACCGTTGGAACATGAAACCTCTGCCTGACGCCGCACCATGCCCAGTATGTTGATCCCACTGTTCACGTGGGTAACCGCCGCCTCGACGTTGCCACGCAGAAACTCAAAACAGGTGAAGATGATGCTGCAAATGAGGTACGTGATGGCCGTTTCCGGGCCGGCGGCGCCCTTGTGTGCCAGTGAGCGGATGGACTTGTTGTACGAATGCAGCGCGAACGTCGTCGGGTCACAAACCCCATCACGACACAAGGCTTCGTGCATGGTCCCCAACGATGTCAATGCGTACCGGACGGCAGGCTCGCTGATGCTGAGGTGCAGGACGCACCCTCTCCAGAAAGCCTGGCCAAAGAAGCCCGAGAGCCCGGGAGCGGTCTGGCGAAAGAAGAAGCCCAGGGCCCTGTTTTCCTGCTGGGAGGGCTCATGGCCTTGCCGCTGCCCGCCAATGGCTCGGACGGACGGCGGCACCGACGACACGGCGGCGAGGTAGCCGTCGCACTGCCTCCCCGTGCTGGTACAGCTGAAACGTGGGTTGTGAGCAAGTTGGGGGACTACTGTTGCTTAGGGTTACCCTAAGCCTCAAACAGCAAGAGCGTACCGATGACACCGCGGCTTGGCTTCATCGCATTTCACTCGTCGGATCCTGGGCCATTGCATGGTCAGAATATGATGCATGGGTGAAAACAAGTTGTCACCGGATACCATCCTCGGGACGTGAATCGACATACTTGCATGTAATGCAACCGGTCCTCACTTTCGGCTTACTTGCCCGGGTTCGCTTGGTGGCGCCTGGTATTTCCATGCCGAATCCAGTGATGGTGCTACGGTTGGAGATGACCTGAAGGTTACCAGTTGAGGTGAACCCCGGCTTCTCCCGTTGCTGGTCTTGGTTCGTCTGGCAAGTCAGCCCTGAAAGTGGAGCTTTACGACTACGAATAGGCCAATCGGAGCCCGGTAAATACTTGATACACAGTAGTCACAGGAACGTGAGTGGATCCTCCAGGACAATTATCTGTTGTACTCTCGCATTCCGAACATCACCTCAGTGCAATCGGAGCCCCCCGACCCCTACGGTCGAAGAGCCATCATGTCTCGAGACGAGCCGATATTACACTCGCGCAGGTTGCTTTGATGGGGACACGAGATGGGAATTCCCTGCTGGGGACGTAAGATGCCCGATCCATGGGCCGATTGAGCCGCCGTTGGCTCTGACTTCTCGACATAGTCCAAGGGTATAACTGATGTCGCTCAATCCCCAGCTGCCCTCCACGAAATGTCTTAGACAAGTCAGATTCCACCAACTTCTCAGACCTTCAATGCCAGATGACGACATCCAGCCTCCTCCGTGGTCCACGCGCAGCAACATTAGGTGCTCTCGCCGCCGCCGGGCTGGGGTTCGCTCTTCTTCGCGGCGTTCGCTGCGCGGAGCCGTCTGCTAAAGCGTCCGCTCATTGTACGGGGTCTGGTCCCGTCGAGGTCGCCAAGCCGGCTGGCCGTCAGAACATGTTGAAGCCAATCGCTTCCTCGCGGGTCTTCTCCTCGGGCCTGAGCATGGTGTCTTTGCGCCTCAAGAGCAGCGAGGAAGTCACCCACGATGTGAAGCGGCTGCGTTTCGAATTCCCAGACCCGGAAGCTGTCAGTGGGCTTTCGGTGACCTGTGGGTGTGCCCCTGCTTCCAGGACATGCCCGAGTTGGCTACTAACGACAATGGATGGACAGCCTCACTGCTGACCGTCTCCTGGCCCCACGATAGTTTCTTCCCGACTCTGAGGCCTTATACCCCTGTTAGTCGATTGGGTACGTGCATATATAGACGCATCCTCATTCTAGTGATCTCATCTGACGGTTTCGACACAGACGTACCTGGGCATCTGGACTTGCTCGTGAAGCGGTACCCCAACGGCAAAGCAAGCACATACCTACACTCCCTGAAGCCCGGGCAGTCTCTTCGGTTCGTTGCCGCTCTGCCGGGATATCCGTGGACGCCCAACCAGCACCCGCACGTTGTCCTGATCGCGGGGGGCGCGGGCATCACGCCCATCTATCAGCTGGTTCAGGCCATCTTCCTTCAGAACCGCGACGACAAGACGCGCGCCACACTCGTGTTTGGCGCCAACAACGACCGCGACGTGCTCTTGAAGGCGGAGCTCGACGCCATCCAGGAGAAGTTCCCCGACCGCTTCAAGGTCGTCTACACCGTCAGCAACCCGGAGCCCGGCTCGCCGTTTCAGCGGGGCCGTGTGACCAAGGAGCTTTTGGCGAAGGTTCTCGACGACGACGAAGCGGCCAGGGCGGGAACTACCAAGGTCTTGATCTGCGGGCCGCCGGCGATGGAGAGCGCTCTTGTTGGGACACGACGTCGGTTCGGCAGGACGCCGGGGATCTTGGAAGAGCTTGGGTTCAGAAAGGACCAGATCTGCACCTTCTAGTCTGCACATAGCATGTTTCATAGAGTAGAACCCGGTGGTCGAGCAGTGTTCCATGTGTTCTCTGTTGCTCACCTGGGTATGGACGTGTCTCTAAAAGAAAGGGAGATAGATGCACAATATGAAGCTGGCCTCCTGGACTCACTCAACCTGTAGCTAAAAAATTGAATTGTAGGAGGCAAACATCAAAAAGCTCACCGCTCAGCTCCCGAAGGAGGTGAATGGCTACGAAAATCCTGGGACCATGGATTTTGCTTCGAGGGGACGGCGGCCAAGGGGGCGGGAGCGGTTAGCGTTCGGAAATTGGCGTTTGGGCCGGCGAGTCGAGCTGGTGATCTCTCCTCTCGAACAGGGCACCTTGCGCCATGGGGATTTTTCGTTCTCCAAGCCCCTTCCAAGTAGGCCATTGGTCGAGAACAGAGAGCTCAAATCTACGTGTAGTATATGTAACGGCACGGCTGGTCAGGTCGGCAACGCCCGGCGACAGGTGCCAGTTGTTACAGCTTCATAGTGCAGCCAGTAATTTAATCTGTCGGATTGAATCATTTGTACCCTTTTCTAGGAATATGGCGCAGCGGTATGGCTGCACGTTGTGTGCCGTTACAGTATATAGGGTGGATGCTGGCGAGTATGGCGCTTTCTGGAGCGTGGGAGTTAAGATTGAATAAGTAACTACTGTAATATTTGAAATGCTATTAATGTACATTATAAGCGAACGGCGCATATAGGCGAGTGGCGCACTGATAAGGGCCAGTATGGAAATTCGGGCGCAACACTAACAGCGGGATTAATCTGGGAACATGTTTGTTAGTGTTGTGCCCAGATTTCCATACTAGCCCTTATCAGTGCGCCACTCGCCTATATGCGCCGTTCGCTTATAATGTACGTTACAGGTATATTACTATAATAATTGCTACTCTCTATAACTAGCTATACATATTTTTAAAAGTACTAGGATAAATCTCTTAGCATGGTATAGTAGATCTTAAGTGGTTCTGGGACAATTTGCCCATTATATCCCTAAGTTTAGCTGCCTAGATGGGTAAGGTGCCCTTAATTTACTATAGTTGAGAGATTCTCGGTATATGGCAGGGGGTTAGATACTGGAACTGGAACTGGAACGAGCAAGCCAATCAGGTCCTGACCTCGACATCAACATCGCCAACTCGAACCATCTCAAAGGCCACCAATACACCCGTTCCATTTCCCTCAGGCACCTCAATGGATCGCCCGAAACCATAGCCGCTGCAATCCCAACAAATCTATTTCCACCACACCCATCCGCAATAACCTTCCCAAGCCCAGAAACAAACCGCAAACGACACCTCCAGAAATGACCTCCCTCCTCCCGCCAAACCTAGACCTATCCGCCATCCCGTCCTCCGCCGCCCTCTTTACCTCTCCCTCCTCCTCCTCCCACGATACCGACCCCACAACCACCACCACCACCAGAAGTCCAACCCCAAGCCACAAGCAACAACATCATCATCACCAGCGCTACACGCTCCCGCAGATCCGCGCGATCCATGCCGCCCTGCACACCCACGTCACCGACGTCTCAGCGAGACTGCGCACGCAGGTCGGCGGCTCTTACCGCGAGCTGCTGGGCACGGCCGACACGATCGTCGCGATGCGGGCGGACATGGACGAGGTGCTGGAACTGTTGGGGGAAATGGGAAGCCGGTGCGGGAGGGCGGTTGTGGGCGGGAAGGTCGGCGGGCTGAGGGCGTTTTCTTTGTCTTTTGCGGAGGATGGTTATGGGTATGAGAAATACAAAGAGGATGCGGTGGGTGTTGTGGGTGTTGAAGTGTGGGGGCCGGAGGGGATACGATTACCGACGAGGACAGGAACACGGATACACGGGCCGGTGGGTAATATTATAAGTATAAGTGCGGGGGGGGGTAGAAATGGGATGGGGGAGGTTGCGAGGGGGAGATTGTTGGAGGGGGTGGAACTTGAGTTGAGGCAGGTTCTGAGGCAGCGACGGCAGGAGGGTAATGACGGGGGAGTATTGGGATTGGGGACGGGGGAGAGGCTGGTTCTGGCGGCGCGGTTGTACGTGTTTGGGCGGCTGCTGGTCAAGAGCCTTGGCGAGGGAAAGGCGCTGGCTGCTGCGCGGAAGAACCTCGAGAGCGTGCACCATGGGCGGCTGGCGAGGGGGATTGACGCGGTGCTGCGGAGCGGGAGCGACAAGGCCATGAAGCGAGGCGATATACTGTGCGCGCTGGCGGCGTACAGCCTGGCTACCAGCTCTGGGGCGAGGGATGTGCTGGCGCACTTTTTGCGCGTGAGGGCCGAGGCGATCGCCGTAGCGATGGGGATGGGCGAGGAGGAGAGGGAGGCGAGAAACCCCAAGGATGTGCTGCGTGCTTTGGGACTGTACACCAAGACACTGTTGGACGTGCAGAGCCTTGTCCCGCACAAGCTTACCGAGGCGCTGGTGAAACTCAAGGAGGAACGGCTGTTGGAGAACGCGTCGCTGAAGGAGATGGAGGCGCTGAGGCTGGATGTTTACAAACGGTGGTGCGGGGACGAGATACAGTTTTACACGCCCTTTATTCGGCACGACGATCTGGATGGGCCGCAGGCCAGGGAGCTGCTCGCGCGCTGGGCGGAGAAGGGAAGCGAGGTGCTGCTCCAAGGGCTCGAAAAGACGCTTGAGAGTATGACCGAGCTCAAGGCCATCGTCGAGCTGCGCACGAGCGTGCTGGAGCTGTGGATCTCCGAAGGCGGCAGGGCGCGAGGATTTGATCCCTCCGAGATGCTCGACCAGCTCCGCACGACCATCAACAGGCACATGCTGCGCGTTCTCGAGGCCAAAGTGGCCAAGCTGCGCCTCGTCGGTTCCGAAGTCTCGGCCGCCCTAGACGCCTGGCGCGAAGGCGTAACCGACCGGCACCAAAGCCTTTGGGACGTTTCCTCGATCGACACCGATCTCTCCAACGGCGTTGCCCAGTTCACACAGGATGTTGTCGCCCGGCTGTACGGCAGGAACAATGCCGTGTCCAAGGCCGTGGCCAGCTACAGGTCCTGGTTTCATGTCATTGACGACGTGGGTCAGGTCGTGGACCAGCTGAAGCGGCAGCGGTGGGACAACGACGTCGATGAGATCGAGGACGAGGAAACAATCGAGGAACGCCAGAAACTGCTCTCCAAGGACGACCCGCTGGCGTTGAGCGAGCACCTGAATCGTTTGCTGATCGATGCGTTCAGGCATTTAGACGACCAGCTGATTGCCCTGTGGAATGCGCAGCGAGAGGGCCCAGATAACGGCGCCGTAGCCATGTACTTTGTGCGGCTGCTTAGGGATATTCGGGCCAGGCTGCCGGATCTAGAAGCAGTCAAGGGCTTTGGCTTGGCTGCAGTGCCGTCGCTTCACGAGGCGGTAGCCAAAACCGTGGTTGTCTCGCCGCTGGATGAGTTTGTCACCGGGGCACTCACACGGAGGTCGATTGTGGGACGGAGCCTATGGGAGGGCGAGCCGGCGCTACCGGGGTCACCCTCCTCGGGCACCTTCAAGTTCATGAGGAACCTAACCGTCGCGATGGGCGATGCTGGCGCGGATTTGTGGAGCCCTGCGGCTGTCGGTGTTCTAAAGCGCCACCTACAAATACAAATATCCGACGCTTGGCTGGAGGTCCTTGGCGCCCTGAGTTCTGCCGGGACTCGTGAGGGAGAGCACACTGAAGACACGGAAACGGAGGAGGGCGCAGCCGAACAGGGCAATGAGAGGTCCGCAGCAAACCTCTGGCAACGAGATCTGCTCGTTCAGTGGCTTTTGGACATCTACTACCTCCGGTGGTTCTTGGGGTCTGACGACTCACTGAAGGATCTGGAGGAGGTGGTGTACCAAAGGTCGTGCCTGGACGCGACGGGCAAGGAGAGACTGGCCAAGGTGTCGCAGCACTACTTCAAGAGGACGAGCTTGCTGTTTGGGTTGTTGACATAATATCCGAATTGGTCTGAGGTATCACCACAAGACAAGCCATGGAAAAAGAATGCCACAAAATACATTGAGGGTAAACAAATCCTACAATTCACAGCTTATGCCTCTTCTTGCCCGTGGCGATCTTCAAGAACTCGCCCTGCGGCACCCCACTGACGAACCGATCCACGCCCGCGAACACCTCAGCGACATTCTGCGCCTCCATGACGTCCATCTCGGGCTTCCGAATGAGTTTCTTGATCCCCAGCAAGCTCTCCCCCACTAGATGCTCCCCGAGCCTCTCGTCAATCTCGCGCAGCACCAACTCCCTGAATTTCTCATCCTCATCGTCCTTGCCCACCTCCCCAAATACCTTGTTCACGAACCCGGCAGCCACCAGCTCGTCGCACGCAATTTTCTGGCTCATGATGAGCGCCTCGTTGGCCCTGGCAATGCCTAGCCTCTGCACCAGCGCGCGCGAGGCCGCGCCCTCGGACACGAGCCCGAGCGAGCTGAAGGGCGTGAGCAAGAAGGCGTGCGGGGCGGCGTAGATGAAGTCGGCGAAGGAGATGAGGGCGGCCGAGAGACCGATCACCGGCCCGTTGAGGCCGACGACGAGGATCTTGGGGTGAGTGTAGAAGGCGCGGGTGATGTTGAGGTTGAAGGCGGCGAAGGATTGCAGCCAGAAGCGGTGCGGCGACTCGGATTGGGCTTGGAGCTGGGACGGGCTGGGGCGCGAGAGGGAGACGTCGGCTCCGCTGGATTAGGGGGTATGATATGGCTGTGTTAGATGGAGGTGCAAAAGAAGGAGAGAGGGTGCAAGTCGGTGGTTTGTAGAAGTGGGCGAGGAGGACTTACGCTGAGAAAAAACGGCCCTTGCCAATAATGAGGGTGATGAAGACTTCGTCGTGCGTGGCGATCTCATTCAGCGCCGTGGCGAGGTCGTAGTACCCGGACTGGTCGAGCGCATTGAGTTTCTTTGGGTTGTCAATGGTGATGATGGCCAGCCGGCCCTTATACTCGACATGAATGGGGCATGTGGCCATCTTCAAGTTGGAGAGAGTGGCTGTTGCAGTTTACAAGTTCATAGCATGTGGAAAGTGAGTGGTCTTGAGGACGCAATCAAGGAACGACAGTCCTTTGCCATGAAAGGAGGTTCAACGCCTAGCTGGCAACGAATGAAACATGAAGCTTATTATATGGCAGAACCCGTTCATCCTCGGTTGCTGTTTCCAAACCAATAAGGCCCCACAATGAGCGGACCTCGGCTCCCCGCAATCGCCAAGACAGCCAGTGTCTCCAAAACGCCAAGCATTCACAGGGCATGGGGGTTTTTCAATTCGGGGAAGCTTTTCGAGCTTGCGGGTCCTTTGCTGGATCTCAACCAGATCTCAGCCTGCTCAGCTCATCATTGAGGAGTATCCACCTTGATGTATGTAAATTGGGCTTGTGCAACCGCCCGGATACTGGCACGGGCGTCGCCTCAAAAATGTTTATCGTGACATTGTCCACAGCTCGAACGCTGGCTTACGGGTTCAGCGTGTCATAATTACTCCTTACCTCCGTCCAGGTACCTGCTTCGCCATGACACGCTCTTGGTCGGTCCTGTCGGGCGTTGCGTCGCCAATACTCTCGCCCGTCTCCTTCAACCCGTGGCGCCGGTAGAGCGCGACAGCCGCCGCATTCGAAGGCCTCACCGACAGGCGCATCGTGCGCACGCCGAGTCCGGCCGCCCACCGCTCCATCTCGCCCACAAGCTGGTCGCCCACGCCCCGCCCGCGCGCCTCGGGGCTCACCCACATCGAGATCAACTCGATCGCATCATCATCCGGGCCGTCTCCTCCCCGCTCAGCCGGCACCCCGCTGACCATGCCGACGGGACGCCCCTCGAGACGCGCAATGACGTTGCGCGACCCGGGGATCGCCAGCCGCGCTCGCCACCGCTGCTCCCGGTCGCCTGAGCCTTGCCAGTCGGCTAGCGTCGCGCCGAAGGCGTGCGGCGCCTCGGCGAGCGCCTGTAGTCGCAATGAGCGCCAAAGTTGCCAGTCGTCGGGCTGGAGGACCTGGATGTCTATCATGTCTGGGTCGGGAGGGGGTTGGGAGATTATCTGGCTTGCTTGCTTCAGAGGGAGAAAGGTAAAGTGGCCGAGGTAAGATGGCCTGGAGTGAATTGTTGACTGGATACACCACTGTGGGCAGATCTTAGTGCTCTTCCTCTCGCTAGAGGGGTGAAGCAATGTGAAAGAAGACACTTTCTGCAGCTCAGGTTGTCAGGCGTTTTTAATGGTCTCAACTTGGGTTGTGTGTACTGGAAAGGTCCTGTAAGTTCCATTCACCTTCCAGTTTGGGATATTTGCCCACCAGCGGCGGGGTGTCGCTGCCAAGATGCGTGGATGCGATGCTCGGACCTGGCGAGTGACTCATCAGGACAAAGGCGTGATGTGGGCTTATTTTCAAGGTTGTGGCGGAGATTGTGCCTCCAAACCAAGGGACGCGGAGATAAGGTACACCGCGGAATTTACATGGGACTGTAAAATAAGGGATGCCCCTCGCCTTGAAATCCTTCTGAACGGCATGGCAGTCTCAATCATCATACTGGAATTGAGGCTCGTTAATCCAAGTCATCATCACAATGGGATCTGAATCCGACATTACGGCGACTGAACTGCGTCGCCTCGACGGCTCGCCGCGCACCGCCAGCCTTGAGCTGCGCGTTGAAGATGGCAACGGCCATGAGATGCCCAGTCTGCCTCCGGTCGACCGCGGCAAGGACGCCTGGCTTTTCCTCGCAGCATGCTTCATGCTTGAGGGCTTAGTCTGGGGTATGCAAATGGCCTCCGTTACCCGAGACGAGTCGAGCCCCTTTCTCTAACCTCGCCCAGGTTTCGGCTACTCCTTTGGCGTCTTCCAGAGCTACTACAGCAACCATCCGGCCTTCGCGGGAGAAAGCAACATAGCCGTTATCGGAACCTGCGCCTTGGTATGCTGCCGGACCCCTTCCCAGAACAACCCCAAGGGTTCGCCCACACTGACCACTTTCCTTCACCCCGCTCTCACAGGGGATAATGTACCTCGACACGCCGGTAATCATGTACCTCCACCGACGCTTCCCGCGACCTGCCCGGTACGCCACCATCGTCGGCCTGCTAATCATGTGCCTGGCGCTCGCCCTGTCGTCCTTCTCGACGACCGTCACGCACCTGATCGTGACCCAGGGTATCTTCTACGCCCTGGGCGGCTCCATCGCCTACTCGTCCTGCATCATCTACCTGGAAGAATGGTTCTCGGCCCGCCGGGGACTCGCCTTCGGCATCATGTGGAGCGCCACGGGCCTGTCGGGCGTCGTGCTGCCCGTCCTGCTCGAGTGGCTGCTCTCGACACGCGGCCACGAGACGACCCTGCGCGTCTTTGCCTGCCTCGTCTTTGCCCTCACCGCGCCGCTGGCCTACTTTGTGAAGCCCCGCCTGCCCGTCGCACGCTGGCGCAAGGGGGCCGGCGCGGCCCCCACGCGCGCCAGGCCGTTCTCGTTGCGCTTTGTCGTCGAGAGGCCGTTTGTCATGTACCAGGCCTTCAACGTGCTCGAGGCGGTCGGATTCTTCTTGCCGGGTATCTATCTGCCGTCGTATGCGCGGTCGGTGCTGCAGGCCGGGCCGTGGCCATCGGTGGTGGCCATGATGCTGGTCAATGTCGCCAGCGTGTTTGGGTGCGTCGCCATGGGGTCGCTGATTGATCGGCTCGAGGTGACAAAGTGCTTCTTGGTGTCGACGGTTGGCGCGACGTTGGGGACCTTCTTATTGTGGGGATTGTCGGTCAACCTGCCGGTGCTGTATCTGTTTTGCATCGTGTATGGCTTGTTTGCCGGGTCGTATACGAGTGGTAAGTATTTCTTTTTCTCTATCTCCCTCTTGCCCCTTGTGACTGTCAGATTTTTATCCCCGAGGTCATCGACACCATGAGAACGATATGCTGACAGGGTTGACAGCTTGGCCGGGTGTGATGAAAGAGATCACCAAGGCGCCAGCGGATGGATCCGATGACGAGAGGGGCAACGAGCACGGAAATTTGGCCGACCCGAGCATGGTGTTTGCCTTTCTGGCCATGGGCCGCGGAATCGGAAATGTCGTCTCGGGCCCGTTGAGCGAGGCGCTAGCCCACGCCATGCCATGGAAAGGACAGGCTTTTGGCGGGTATGGGAGCGGCTACGGGGGACTGATCGCATTTACAGGAGCGACTGCCGCCTTCGGCGGTGGCAGTTATCTCTGGAAGAGGTTAGGTTGGCTGTGAGGCTGTGGCAGCTGTTCTCCGCAGGAGCTGAGAAAGCATCCGGTGTCGTGTCTTGAGGTTACCCCTTATTATCTCAAGATGATCACACTGCTGCCAGCCGGTCTCTTTAGTGTACAATGACTGGAAAAGAAGGCATACTAGAAGCCGCTCGCAAAAATACAGTGTCTGTTACCGGGTCGCCCAACGCCGTTTTCCCATGGTCCTTTTCCCGAGAATTGTTCCGCCCGTTCCCCTAGTACCCAGTATTGTTTCTTTCCAAAAGAGGCCGCTGATCCCATGCATCACCCTCCACGCTTTCCTCGTCACCTGTACTTTCCTCGTCGCTGCTTTGTTCCTCCTCGGTTTTGCTGTACACGAAGAATTGCACAAAAATGCCCAAGTCAAGCAGCAGCGTGCCAGCGCTGCCTGCCAGCCAGGAGAGGTTGACCAGTATGTACTGCCAAAAGATGTGCGCGGCTTCGCCCGGTTGACAGCCCTCATCCCCCTCGCACCTGGGCTCAAAGGCCAAGATTGACAGCACATATGTCAGGTTGCCGAGGCAGGCAAACAGGAAAAACAACACTGACACCCCCTCGGTCGACTTGCGGCGCCAGTTGAGCAGCAGCTGGGGCAAGCGCGAGCCCAGGTAGAGCACGGCGCAAAGCCACCCGAAGACTTGGCCGAGCGTGTTGAACCTCAACGGGCCGTCCTGCCCACCTCCCGGCTTGTGCCCGTCGCTGCTCCCATCCCCCCCATACGTCCGGTTGAGCCACCACCCGGCGAGGCCCGCTCCGCAAACCATCAAGATGGCCAGGCTGTTGAAAGCGAAAGCCTGCGCCCACGTCGTCGGCGGGGGGGCCGGCGCCGTCTCGGGTTCCTCAATGAAGGGCACAGCTGGTGACAGGTGCGTCCAGGATCCCCTCCGCTCATGGTCGTCGATGCCGTAGTGGTACGGCGACCGATCCGAATGCGCTGGACCAGTGCCGCCAGCAAGTAACCCCGTCCTCTCGTCCGGCGCATCAGTGTGGTTCCCATTCCCATTCCGAATGCGCTTCGTCTTCAGCGTCGGCGTGGTTGCTTCCACAGACGGGACGACCTCATCGCTCAGGGTAAAGCCGCGGTAGTAGAAGCACTGCGCCAGCAGCACGATGTCGGCGATGGTGTAGTAGATGGCGAGGATGATCATGGTGGGCAGCACGCCCTGCAGCACGGCTCCCAGGATGTTGAAGACGTCGCCGAGCAGCCAGACGACGATGAACTGGATCGACAGACCTTCGGCGCTGCCGCGGCGGAGGTTCTCGATGATTTGGGGGGAGAAGACAACCACCCAACATGCGATGGATATGGAACTGACCGAGAGTTAGCATACGGTAACTGAGTGAGAAGATGGTGCTCCATACCCGCAGATGCCGGAAATGGCCTCGACATCAAGGTTCAGGGGCTCCGTCGGGGGCGCCATTGTCGGGCGCAGTCCGGATGGAAGAATCATAGAGACCCACGGAGAAGAAACAGAGGCCGAATTGGAATCATCAGATGGTCAGAACAAGCGCATCAAGCGAGCAGGGGGGGATGTCACTCGATGATAACGCTTCCTCTTGATCGAGAGGGCGCAGGGAGATTATTGCTTACCAAGTGGATGTATCACAACCATGAAGATGCAAAAGGAAGAAGCGATCGGGACACTCCGAGCCGGATCTTGAAGGGGCCATTTTCCAGGCGACAGGCCTGTGTGAGATCGAAGGTTCTTTTTGTGGGGACGTGGGGCCGATGGAGCAGATTTACAATGACGTAATTACAGCGCGCCACTTAAGGGAGGCACCTCAATTTTGACCCTGCATTCACCCCTTCTCGAGGTAAACAATTTAGACTCTCATTGTGGCCAGATCGCAGCAGCTTCTCTATCATGCGAATTGGTTTCTGCCATGGAGTGGACAGACTATGGTTTCATTTCCGGGTTTTGATATTCATATGGTTGAGGTACTCAGTCGTCACGGTGAGCATTATGTGGAATGATAGCGGATTGGTTGTTATAGACATGAGCAGCTCACGCTACGGAGTACGTGGGCCAGAGGCACTAACACTCGAGCTCATTCATTTCTCTGGTACTGATACGTCCAGTGTTGGTTTGGTGTCTGCTGCAAGAGTGTGCACCTTGTATCCAATAGCTTATCGATAGCGCCTAATTTGGGTGGGTCTCGACTCTCGGGCTATACACACATTAACTCCGCCATCCGCATCCACCATCATCAGCCAAGCGCTCCCACGAACAGCGAGCGTTGTGGTCGGAAGTTTGCTGTGGACGAGACTGAGAGCAGCTTCCAAAACATCGCAGTTCTCCGGTACCTAAATCTAACGAGATCTCTAATTAGTTCAACGATCGCGGCCGCAGGTAGCTGCGGCGCAACAAGCCCATTCGCGAAACAGCAAACGTCAAAGCAACGAGCAGAGACCCCGTCCCACGTGCGGACCTCTGTGGTCCATGCCTCCCACGGACGTCCCACCCGCTCCCGGCCCCTCCAACCCCATCACCTCCTCACAACCCTCGACATCCGCTCCCAGGCGACGACCACGCGTCGACTCCTTCGACACCGACCCGAGCGCCGCCCATTCCACCCTCGGCACCAGGCCCGCGACAACAACCCGTCCCGACCCCAAGCGCCCGCGTTCCGAACTCTACACCCCGACCGCCGCTCCAGCAACAACAATGTCGGCCAGACTACAAGGCAAGCGCCCTGAGGTAATAGACCTCACCAGCCCCGCCTCTGCCTCCCACCACCACAGCCTGCACCCGTCCCGCCCAGCCCTCCAACCACACCTCGGTGCCCGCAAGCTCGTCGTTAAGAACCTCCGCCCTTCCCCGACACTCTCCTCGTCCTCCACATCCGGCCCCACGAAAACAACAACAACAACAACAACAACAGGAACAACAACACCGTCATCGGTAGACGCCTACTACTCGCGCATCCAAGCCGAGCTAGACAGCGCGCTGTCCTGCATCTTCGCCGGCAAGCCGACCGCCCAGCCGCTCGAGCGGCTGTACCGCGGCGTCGAGGACGTCGTGCGCCGGGGCAGAGAGGATGCGGCCGAGCTGATGGAGCGGCTGCGCGCCAAGTGCGAGCGCTGGCTGGCCGGCGCGGAGATGCTGGGCGGGCTGTGGGAGGAGTATTTCCAGACTGCTGCTGTTGGTTCTTCGTCCTCCTCTTATTCGACTTCTGGGGGAGGGGAAAATGATGGTGGTGGTGGTTCTGCTATTGGGCCCGGGGATGTGCTGCTTCGGGAGGTGGTTGCCAGGTGGAGGAGGTGGAATGAGGTTGTTTTTGTGATTAGGGGGGTGTATAGTTATTTGGATCGGGGGTATTTGATGATGCGAGGTGGAGGTGAGGGTGGGAGGGGGAGGATGGGGATCAATGAGATGGGGATCGTGCTGTTCCGGAAGGCCGTGTTTGGCTCGTCCAAGGGCGTGACGGTGCAGGGGACGGCAGTGTTGGAGGCGGTATGTCGGTTGGTGGATTATGCTCGGCACGGGGACGAGCGCGCAGACGAAGGTCTGCTGAAGGACGCAATCGTCATGTTGAGACTCTGCGGCGTCTACGGAAAGTCGTTCGAGCCCATGTTTCTAGACAGGTCACATCGGTACTTTGAGCGGTTTGCCAGCGAGATGAGCACCGGACATGGGCTCAAGGGTTACATTGGCGAGGTGGCAGCGCTGCTAGAGCGGGAGAGTGCCAGATGCGACGGGTTCAACTTCGAGAGCACCACCAAGCGGCTGGTCCTGGGCGACGCCCATCGGGTGCTTATCGAGACGTACTCGGAGAAGCTGCTCGACAGCGGCAGCGTCGCGCGATTGCTGGAAGCCCACGATGTCGAGTCTATGAAGGCCCTCTACGAGCTGCTAAAGCTGTCCGGCCTGCAGAAGCGCCTCAAGGTCCCTTGGGAGCACTACATTCGCCAAACTGGGTCGGCCATTGTTAGCGACACCGAGCGAGGAGACGAGATGATCATCCGCCTGCTGGAACTGCGGCGGTCGCTGGACATCATAATACGGGACTCCTTCTCCAAGGACGACGTCTTCTACTACGCGCTCAGGGAGTCGTTTGGCCAGTTCATCAATGATAGAAAAATATCGTCGGCGTGGAACACAGGCACGTCCAAGGTCGGCGAGATGATTGCCAAGTACATCGATATGCTACTGCGCGGGGGTCTCAGGACGCTCCCAACGTCACTCTTGTCAGATTCCCAGGACAGGGCTGACGCCGAGAGAAGCGGCCTGGCGAGCACCGGCGACGAAGATGCTGAGCTGGACCGGCAACTGGACAACGCCCTCGAGCTCTTCCGCTTCATCGAAGGAAAGGACGTTTTCGAAGCGTTTTACAAGAAAGACTTGGCGCGCCGGATACTCCTCGGTCGCAGCGCGAGCCAGGACGCCGAGCGGAGCATGCTCGCCAAGCTCAAGGTCGAGTGCGGTTCCAGCTTTACCCACAACCTGGAGCAAATGTTCAAAGACCAGGAGCTGGCCAAGGAGGAGATGGCTTCATACAAGGAGTGGCTGGTGGGCACCGGACGGGGCAACGGCGGCGTCGACCTGACGGTCAACATCCTCTCGGCCGCCGCGTGGCCGACCTTCCCCGACGTCAAGGTGCTGCTTCCCAAGGAGGTGTTGGAGCAGATCAACACCTTTGACGGGTACTACAAGTCGAAGCATACGGGTCGGCGGCTGACCTGGAAGCACAACATGGCACACTGCGTCATCAAGGCGCAGTTCAACCGCGGCCCCAAGGAGCTCCAAGTCAGCGCGCCGCAAGCGTCCGTCCTGATGCTCTTCAACGAGGTCGAAAACGACGACCCCGCCAGCTCGACCGCCGGCGTGCTGTCCTACGACCAGATCGCCCAGTCCACTGGTCTCCAGGGCGGCGAGCTCAACCGCACGCTGCAGTCGCTCGCCTGCGGCAAGGCGCGCGTGCTGACCAAGCACCCCAAGGGCCGCGACGTGTCGCCCACCGACACCTTCACCGTCAACAAGGCCTTTACGGACCCCAAGTTCCGCGTCAAGATCAACCAGATCCAGCTGAAAGAGACCAAGGAGGAGAACCGCGAGACGCACCAGCGGGTCGCGGCCGACCGCCAGTTCGAGACGCAGGCGGCCATTGTTCGCATCATGAAGAGCCGCAAGAAGATGACGCATGCGCAGCTCGTGGCCGAGGTCATCAACCAGACCAAGTCGAGGGGTGCCGTCGACGCGGGGGATATTAAAGCCAACATTGAAAAGTAAGTTATACAAAATTCCGGGTGAGAGATGGGGTGGTTGGCTGGTGCGTTGGCTAACTGGTTGACGTTGCAGGCTCATCGAGAAGGACTACTTGGAGCGCGAGGGAGGATCGTACACGTACTTGGCGTAGGCATTGACAAGAAAGGGAGCTGGTTCCGTGGGCCAATAAACCAGGAACTTGGGCGTTGGAGATATCGTGGAAGATGTGTCGCGTCCTCCATACATTGTACGGATTTAGGGATTGAGGCATGCCATGTCCGTAGGGGTAGAACAACCTTGGCAAAGAGACTTAAGGGGCTCGGCCAGTCTGCCCGGGTTGATACAATTGACTGCGCGGCATCAGGTATTGATACATACAATCTGCTCCGTTCCTCGGGGATTCGCTCTAGTTCCGAGCGCAGTGGCTGTGGAGAATGGAAGACGAGGAGTGCCCCGTCGACTGCTGGGTACTTCCCCTGACCACGAGTTGCTGCACTCTCCGGTACGCGCTCTACCGGCTGATGGTCCGACATCTGAGGTGCCAGGGCAAGGCGGCGCCACCGCTGACGGTCGGTGGGATGAGCCCGCACCTCCTCGAATTCTTCAACGCACGGCCGCTGCGCAAGAGGGGCAGGTTAGTTATGATTAGCACCCTGGTGGCCATGTCCGCGTGGCGGAAGCGAGTCTCAAAAGTTTCAACCTAACCGTCCTTCTCCCCCAAGCACGGAGGAGCAGCAAGATGGATTTGACTCGGAGGCCGACGACTCCCGCCGCTTTCGCCCACCGCGATTGAGAACAATAGTAAATCGTCCCCTTTTTCTTCATCATATTCTGTCATGCAAGTTTTCGGCGCTGACTGTGGATCGTAACTACGATTTCTTTTGCGCCGTGAGCAGTACTTCCCATTCAACAAACGCATCATCTCGGCGACGGGGACGCAAGCCGATACGGAGCACCCGCACGTCCTGCGCTTGTGGGTCAATCGATCCTTCCTGGATAGGATCCTCCCAGTCGTAGTCACCGGCCTACTACCCTCGCTTCCCGCGCGATGGCTCAGGTCTCGCTCTCCGGAGTTGTTCCTCCCCGCGCAGATCGTTCTCAAGCGCAAGATCGACGACCACACGCGCAGCTTTGATGCCGAGCGCGCCGCCTACGATAGGCTGCGTCCGCTGCAGGGCAAAGTGATGCCCGTGCTGCTGGGCCAAATCGAGTACGACGGCGCCAGGGCGCCGCTGCTCTCTGACATTGGCGGTGTCTGTCTTGCTGAGCCGGCTGGGGAGATGGTGCTAAGGAAAGCGTGGCATGGCATGGGGCTGGGTGTTGATGGTGAAGAAGATGGAGGGAAGCTGGCCGGTGAGCTGGGACGGTTGATTGGAGAGGCGCTGGGTCAACTGGCCGTGGGGGGGTTATTGCATGATGTCAAATTGGATAACTTCCATCTTGTCGGAGAGGGCCAGGGCGCGAAAATTATGGTTGTGGATTTGGAGCAGGTAGACTTGGACTTGAGTGAGGAGGACGACGCGTGGGTGGTGCGGGAGAACGTTTGAGACACTTGTGGGTAGGTGGCGGGAGCACCTCGAGTGCTTAAGGAAGGATGGGTTTTTGCCGCTAGAAATGAAGGTGTAGTGTTACTGTGCTTGCTGGGCCCGTCCCTGATGCTTATTTCCTATGCCAGTTGGCAAGCTTGCTGCCCTTGATGCAGTCAGATGGCCGGCTTGACCGAAGGATGCGGTTTTGGCAATACAACGCGTTGTTACTCTTTGTCACTGATTCGGCATTGAGTCCAGTCCCGGTTGAGCTGTTGGAGGGATTCTATATTGGTTGGGCACCAACCCCGTGATGGACATCGAGCTAATATGGGTAGACGAGGCCCGGCACCTTGCCGCGATGGGATGTATTGTACAAGTACGTATAAGTAGTCTATACACGCTCGTGTGTCCCTGTACGGCTCGTGGTGAAGCTCTCCGAAACATGACAGGCCTTAGCTGCCCTTTGTCAAGCTGCGGACTGCTGTGTCTTTCGAAGAACAAAAACAGGGAGAGAATGTCGTGTAACTCGCACCGCGCGAAGAGTGCAGAAACCTTTGAGGGACTAAGTGAGTCTACGGGAGGCTGCCTGGGCCCCGTTGCCTTATGCGGTCGCCCGCATACAGCCGGCCCGAGTCATCGCAGGATTCAATGTTCGTCCACACGCGTACAATAATATCCGACATCAGGTTGGCTGATGATGAGCCAAACAGGAGGGAATGTACGATGTATGGAGGATGAGATGAGTTAGATGATTGTGGATCCGTAGGGCAGGCCTGATGAGTCCAGAACAAATTTCAGCCCAATTCAATGGTTGCATTCCGCAGAGAGCAGGTGGGTCCGATGTAGCGTCTGCCAATGAATGTCCAGCGCCGGTTCTGCAAGTGGGGTGTGGAAAAGCAGGCAAAAGACGCAATTTTCTGTTCATGCAATGGACGTGACCAATATCGATTTTTATGCCCACGTCGATCCGGCTGCTTCCCTGGCCAGGACTCGCACGTGGAAGAGCGCTGATCAGCGGGGGGCGGGGGGGAACGGGGAGTTTGAGAGGGCGACGGCACTGCAGACTCCAGGATCACTTGCATGACACGAGACACCCGACAAGAGCCACAAAGTCGGGCAACAAGTAAATCAAGTGCGCCTTGTTTATGGTGTGCAATTCCAACCGTTTCTCTACATCTCTTGGCTATGCTGTGTACTGCCTGCTGTCCGTAGCATACGTGGTCTTTTCTCCTTCTTCCTCCTTGGGTAAGTGCTCGGGGGTTGATGACCTTAGGGAACGATAACTCAGTTCCAGCGCTGAACCATGGGCGGCAAATTTTGCTGCCATGCGACACATTAATCCATCTGTCTCTACCTTGCTCACCTCGGCACCACAACTTGGAAAGAGAATTACGATTCCACCTCAGGCTTCTTGTTTCTCGTAAATCCTGACAGTGTGCCAATTCATTTGTCTTCGGACAGCCTTGTGCCATCTCTGGCCAATTGGAGCAATCTGTACCTGCGTCACCCGCGGTTGGACCAGAGCACTGCGTCCGGCCCGCCCTCCGACATTGCATTTCATCTCGACTCGCTTCCAACTGGTCCGGGCTGAACCCATCTTGACACGTTGGATGGCGTGCCCAGCACCGTCCCTCGTTGGCACAGCAGATGGTGCGGCGTGTCAGCATGGCAAGTGTCCAACAGCAGAGAGGGTGCCGCAGGCGCCTCCGCCGCCGTTTTCGCCATACCACAGTACCTATCCTGCTATCGTCGGGGCAGTGAAATCTCCAGTCAGGACTCGTCCACATCTGCGCGTGAGCGTGCCTGTCAGCTGCCCGCTTCGACCACTTCGATGATATCTGCAAGCAACCAATACTGTGGTAATCAGCATCCCGGTAACTGCAATGCTGCTCCATCGATGCTGCATGGTCATCGCCAAGAGCGTGGAAGGCGTTGGTTATCACGCCCAAAGGGGCAAAGGCTGCTCAATAGAAGGTGCCCCACTGCCCGAACGGCACGGCCAATTCTCCACCACCTCAGCAACCCATGTTGTTGGCCCGGATCAGAACTGTTGGCGATTGGCCCAATCAGCCCGATCGTGGCTTTCGCTAAAGTCACCATGCGGGCCGGTGGTTGTCCAGCAGCTCGACCCCTGGAGCGGATCACCTGGCGGAAGTGTTCTCGCCCGCTGCACGGTGCCGCGGCTGGTTTCTATTTTATCCTTCGTCCTGCTCCGAGTCGTTCAAAGCTCTGCGCCTTTCGAACAATTCAGACGTCTGTCGACCGACACCTCCTAGACACCATTGGGCAGCGAGGTCACGAGGAGACGCAGGCCAGCTGAAAAGCACACCATCGCGATCCTCTGCACGTCAGTCAGCAGCTCTCTCTTATCCCAGCTCGGCAGCGGCATTACCACCCAAATTTCTCTTTCTCGCCCGCCTCGTCCCATTGGTGTCGACGATCTCCCGCCCGGCATTGCTTAGATTTACCCGGAGCGCCCATATTGGCCAACCGATTGGCAGACTCACCGCGCCTGGCTGTCGTCACGAATCCTGAGTTCTCGCTCTCGGGGCCGTGGTGGATGGGATCCTCTCTCTGCCCACCCTGCGACGGCGAATCTGTCGGATATAATACACTGGAGTGTGCACGTCGACGGAGCTCCATTGCAACACCGATCGACAACATTTCGATTCTGAACCAGCGTTGAATTCTCGTTACTGTGGACGCCGATCTGCCTGTCTGACCTGGGCAATCGGAAACATAGTCACTCGTTATACTGCCCGAAGCTGTTGCAAAGAGTGATGTTGCACCAGCTGACTCGTGCAGCTGCAACACAATGACTTCCGCCGCAACGTCATCCCTGGCCGGTCACTTCTCCAGTCGAATGTCTCGGCCGAACCACCGTCCCTCATCAACGCACAGAGGGCAGCCAACATCATGGACCTTGATTTTCGCCGTCCTCGTTTGTTTTGCTTCACATGTGCTCGCAATCGCCTCAGACGCTGCATCGCCCGTCGAAACTCTCGTCATCGATCACAGGGTGCCATTCCGGGAAGGCCAGAGATGGGTGATGTTGTCGGAGCAGCAGGTTGAGCGCCGAAAGGTGCAGAAGCGGGTCACATCGGACGACTCCGATTCGAGCCCGACTGAGTCCTCCGAGTCTTCAAAGACCTCGGCAAGCGTGTCGGTGACCACGACCTTTTCCATCGCCGTGGGGAAGCCGACGCCTTCCACCACCAGCACGACCGCTTCCGCAAGCCCTCTCCCCAGCATCTTCGATAGCTTGCCGTCCGATTTTGAGCCAGGCCCGAACGGCCAACCCTCGAACTGCCCCAACTTCATCAGTTCTTTCCTCGCCAACTCCACCTTCCAGCAGTGCTATCCCCTATCGATGCTCTTCGACGTGAGTCCGCCAGCCACCGTTTGTCACTTCGTTCGCCCGACTAACTAACCCCCGCTCCAGAAATCCAAGTCCTTCTTCGAGGCCCAAAGATCGCTAGTCAGCATTACGCGAACTCTCGACGCCACCTGCGCCGCCAACGCGACTTTCTGCAGCGGCTACCTGAGCAACCTCGCGCGCGACCTCATCCTCCCCGAGAACTGCGGCGCCGATTACCAGGCCGGCAACCCCGTCATCGTCGAGGCACACCTGGCCATGCGCGCCTACGCGCCCGTCTACAGCGCGGGCTGCCTGCGCGAGCCGGACTCGGGCGCGTACTGCTACGCGACCGCCGCCACCAACCGCACCAACCGGACGGGCAACGCGTACCTGTACTTCTTGCCGCTCAACAAGACACTGCCGGGAACCACGGTGCCCGATTGCGGCGAGTGTCTGAGGCAAACCATGGCCGTGTACCAGGTTGCGACAGCGGATCGCAGGCAGTGGATCGCCGATACGTATGTTGGGGCCGCGAAGCAGATCAATACCGTCTGTGGGCCGGGGTTTGTCAATGAGACGCTCGCGGCCGCGGTGATTCCCTCGGGCGCGGCAGCTGGCGTTGCGGGGCCGTCGGCGTGGTTTGTGACCGCGGGGGCTTTGCTGGGGGTTTTGTGGTGGGCTGTGTGAGCCTGGATTCTTGTTTTAATGTCCTTCTTTCTTTTTTCTTTTCGTCTTCACTCTGCTTCGTTGGCTGAGGGTAGGAAAGATAAAAGCGGCGGGTTCTTTCTGACCGTGCGGGTGGTCATTTATGGATCGCGTTTTTGACGAGGGAGGCGTTCAAGCGGTTCGCTTCTCGGCGCTGGCGGGGAGCCTGGCGTTTTCTATTTTTTCTGCTTCTACGGGTAGGAACTCTGCCTTCGTCTGCTATTCCTTTTCTAGCGTCTTTTCAGGAAAATGGGGAAGGGAAAGGGGTTCAGGGGGCCGGTTGTGAGGCTCGTGGAGGGAATTTCACATGACTACTTAGGCTGGTATTCTTTAATTGGGTTGGGAATGGTGCATTGTTAGCGAGGGGTTGGGATCTATTATACCTTTCGTTGTGCATATATTGAGATGGTTTACTTCGACTCTCCTGCCAGCGAGGAGTTCGGCGGGTGGGTGTGGTGGCTAACGTACAAGTACCTTACTTTGCTACTTACCGAGTACCTATGTTAGAAAATGTAATAATCCATGCAACATGGCATTGTCATGGTCTTTCTGCTCTGTGTCCATGATGGAGTAGGATATGTCTAAATCAAATAAGTGTCTATGCATCGCTTCTGGCTTAACGGTTGGAGAGAGGGGAGAGGTTCGGATTGGACAATGCCGGCAGCTTGAGCTGCAGCCTCGGAAGACGCCAAAAGCAGTCCTACTTCGACACATATATTCTCTACTCGAAAGTACAGTATGTGCATGGACAAACTAGGCCGTGTTCGGGTCGATCCTCCACCAGTAACAATCATTGTGCACGTGGCCGCGCTGCTTCCCACCGACGGCCTCAGAGTTGCAGCTGTCGACAGACACCTTCAGGTAGCGCCGACACTCGTCGTGATTCCAGGTCCAGTGGCAGTCCTTAGGATGTCGAGGGAGACAAGGATCTTGACGGCCGAGAGGTCACCGATGGGCAGCGCGAAGGTGCGTTGGTACGAGAAACTCGGGCCCAGCACGACGCCCGGCTCGCCGAGCTCGTTGTAGAAGGAGTGCGCCGTGTTGTCGAGCCGGATGTCCTCCGTCTTTTGCCCGCTGTTGTAGCAGTCGGCCACATTTTGGCGCCGGTCGCCCTCCTTGGGCGACGGCTGCGGCTGCGGCTCCAGGATGGTGCTGGTCGGCGCAGGCTGGGTTTACACAGCCAAATCATGAGATGCTACTATGGTGCGTGCATAGAAGGTAAACGGTCGTGTAGCGGGTACCATTTCCTATAGCTTTCCAATTTTCCTCCGTCAGTATCCGCAGAGACCCCGGTTAAGGGGGGAAAACCCATCAACTTCGTCTCTGGTAGCCAGGGTTTGTGGTCTAACACGGTCCCCAAGGCAGCCAGTATATCCTCGCGCAAATTCATCAGCCATGGATGCACCGCCGACGCAAAGTCGTGCACAGTCAGCTACTCCCCCGTTGCCTCGACCACCAACTTGACGGCCTTGTTGAGCGTTTGATAGATCCCGCAACACCTCAGCAAATCCCCCTGTCCCGGGCAGTCTTTGAATTCCGGCTCCTGGCCGGGCAGCTTCCCATAGCGAACCCAGTACTCATCAGGCTCACAGTCTTCGTCGGCCCGTCCCAATGCCCGCGGTGCAAGTCGAATTATAGGTCCTCCCATTCGTCTAAAGCGCCAACGCTCACGGTGGCGCATTTGATCTCGGGATTAGGTTAGCCGCGACTGCGATACTAGATGCAATTCCGAGGCATCATCGGCAGCTCCGGATCCCCCTTGGAGAACGTTAAGGCTCCAGGGGAGCGTCCGGATCGTAGAAGGGTCTTGGCATGACCCAGATCGAAGGACTCAGGGACGGCCACGTGAGAGCCCATTACAGCCGCTTGGCGTCCGTGCTAAGCGGGATGAACTTGTTTGCCGGGAGTGTGGCCTGCGTGAATCCGGGTTGTCCTGTGTGGACGAGTGCTTCGTGCTGTCCTCGCTTCCGGGGTCTGAGGTGACCATTGGCGATGAACGGAGTGATGAAGATGGACCTAAAAAGAAGCGAATTGGTTGGCGCAAGACTCGATGAACTCTAAGCAGAAGGTCGCAATGTTGGATGGATGGTGGTGATGCTGCTTGATCCTCGCGTGGTGAAGAAGATGGCGGCAAGTGGCATGTACCCTTCGGAGCCCTTTGATCCGCCGATCGGACTGACTGTGAAGGGGGTTACATCACGGCAGTTGGTCAGCCGATGGCGAGGCTGCCAGTCACTCAGTTCTCGCACCAAACACTCCAACGGTCGGAGACTTTCACTGTGCTCATTGGAAACGGATGAATTCGGGTTGATGTTTTGTGTTCTCCGAGTCTTTGTTACAAATCACTGCGCTCCATCGAAGATGCCTTGTAGGTACCCTCGGTAACGTGGGTGCCTTATCCACTTCTCAACGCCGATTCGACTACAAAATTCAAGCGTCGCTTCAGTTTCTCATTGGCCCATGTACCCAGTGTGCAGCTTTGGGTCAATACATAACGGTACTCCAGCCGAAATACGGAGTTCTCAAGGACCTTCGATCGCCTCATGGGAATTGATCGGGATATTCCCATCGCAATGGAGTCCTCCTTGCGTCATTCAACACTCAGGCCGAGGACTGCGGCGACTTTGTTTGACGATCGTGCGGGCGGGATCTTTGGACTTCCCGTTGCGTGTTCTGTGCTGTCCATATATAGAACGGCCATCCTCTGTTCAGATCTATCCGATGCCTGAGTTACACGGAGCTCAAAACATGCAACAGATGAACCGCAACTGATTTTAAGATGGCTATTCCTGAGACATACAAAGCCTTCAGACGCACCACCGGCGACCTGCCGAGGACCATCAGCCCGTCTACGGAACAGCTGCCCCGAGAGCTCGGACCGCACGATGTCCTCCTCAGGATCTATGCCGTCTCCCTTAACTTCCGCGATGTTGCCATGCTGCACGGGCGCTACCCAGTGGATGTGATTGAACGTGGCATCCCATGCTCCGACGCGGCAGCTGAGGTTGCAGCAGTTGGAAGCGCAGTCAAAGACTTCGCCATTGGAGACCACGTCTCCGTCATTTTCGATCTCAACAATCTCAGCGGATGTGATGACGACCCAAGCAGAGCACTCGGTGGCGACGTCGACGGCCTTCTTCGGGAGTACGCCATTTTCGAAGACAAGCACATCGTGCAGGTGCCCAAGCACTTGTCATGGGAAGAGGTCAGTCAAGGGCCCTCTGAGTAGATAGAAACACAAAAGAACATCCCCGATCATCTCGCTCACATGGCACCAAACTCCAGGCGGCCACCATCACCTGTGCCGGTGTCACAGCTTGGACCGCTCTCGACGGTCTCAAAGCGGCGAACCCGAGGAGCGCCCTCTTGCAAGGTACGTACATTTACCTAATCCAATGTTTCCCACCCTGCTTCGAGATGGCAGACAGTGGCACTGACTGGATTGGAGTCAGGCACGGGAGGCGTCAGTTTGTTTGCCCTGTTGATCTGCCTTGCTGCCGGCATCCGACCCATCATCACCTCTTCATCCGACAAGAAACTTGAACAGATTCGGAAGCTCGGTTCCGAAGTCCGTACCATCAACTACAGGGCCGTCAGCGACCAAGCCGCCGAAGTCAAGCGCATCACCGACGGCAAAGGTGTCGACTTTGTCATCAACAACACAGGGCCGGCGTCCATCCCGCGAGACATCAGCTTCCTCCGGCAACGCGGCGGTCTTGTATCTCTCGTTGGCTTCCTAGCCGGTACCGACGGTGACTGGGAGCCAAGCGCCATCATGGCCTTGATGGGCAAGTCCGCAAAGTTGAAGTAAACCCCCTCCATCCAGAAACCCAATGGACTGCCAAACACGGTTTCTCCACTGACAGGGTATCGTATAGGGGTATTGGCGTGGGATCAAAGCAGGATTACGTCGAGCTGGACCGGTTCCTGGCAGAGAAGAAAATCTCCCTCGCCCCGCTCGTCGACAGAGTTTTTCCGTTCGACGAGTCGCCGGCCGCCTTCGACTATCTGTACTCGGGAAGCCATGTCGGCAAGGTCGTCATCAAGGTGCAGGACTAGGCTAAGTCGAGCACCTTGTGTTTTCAGTCAGAACGTGTAACTCGCCAGTCGCAAATTTACCAAAGTCTCAACCGAATTTCGAGATCGTTCAACTTCGCCTATCAGCTTGTAAAAGTGCGTGCTTCCAGGTTGTACAAGTCATGGAGCCCGTTCGTTGTTCATGCGCGTGAAGCCGTTGGAAGTTTGTTGCTGATGACGAGGGCGGCGGCAAGTTGGTCGAGACAATCGCAACCCTAAGCGCCTTTCTAATAAGCGAAAGCAAGTGATCAGTGGCATGTTGAGCTTTCCACCATCTCTTGGAGGTTGCACGGAAAGAGGAGGGAGTTGCCGCGAAGCGCAATTGATGAGAAATTGAGCCGGATTTGCGCAGTGCAGAACCAGGAACACGGCAGCCCGGCGAAGTCGGGTAAGAGCCGAGCCTCACAAGAGCGTTGCTTCGGGATAGTGGAGATAACTGATACGGTTATCTTATCAAAACCGGAACATATGCGATCCAGCAAACGGAGGTTTCACATTGGCATTCTCCCGTCGTTATGAAACGGCAGTGACAGCGCGAGAAGTTTCATGCTGACGGCTAACTACCTTTTAAGTCATAAATCTAGGGAGACAGCCCAGTCTGAATGAATGATGGCGCCCGCCAGGACAGGTTTTCTGGATCTTCAAAATGTCCGAGAACGATCATGATTATCCCCATCATCCCTAAGGTCGCCCTGATCTCTCTCCTGGCGTTTACTCCGTTCTCTCGTCCACCAAAAGAATGTCAATCGCAGCAGATTCCCGTGTCCGTGCCTGCGTCAGGGGCTTGGGGGCCGACTCCCTCTGGGCCCGGGCCGCAACTAGGCAGTGTCGAGACAAGCCAAGCTGCTTCATGAGCGGATGATGGGTGATCGCTGTCACGTCCTGGAATTTAATACCATTGGCACCTTTTTACTCGCCGTTGTTAACCAATCTCATCCCTCCTGCTGCACCGGATAGTGATACAATCCATCTTCGCCTTTGTCACCGACTGTGGCTGGTGGTTCCGACAGCATGGTCTTCTACGAGGCCAACACAGCTCTGTTCGCGCTGGGAGGCGCCTACCTGCTTCACCGGCAGTATTACATGCCCGGGCGACCTGCAGGAAAGGTGGAGAGCGGAAGGTTGATGGAGGACGTGGAGGGTACCAGTGACGATGGCACCGAAGCCGACTCGTCCGACGCCACTCGCAAGTTCCAGATCAACTTCTTCTCCGTCTATGCCCTGGCCGTTGCGGTCGACTGGCTCCAGGTAAGCAGTCTCTAAGCTAAAGGCTAAACGTTTCACCTCCTGGTCCAACCGGCAACTAACTGCCAACCCAGGGCCCGCACATATATGCCATCTACCGGTACGACAAGCAGTTACCGGAAAAGTCGGTCGCGGCCCTGTACGCGGCCGGGTTCGTCGCCGGCGCCGCGAGTGCCTCGTTCGCCGGTGGCCTAGCAGATCGCTATGGTCGGCGTGCCGCTTGCTTCTGCTACTGTGCCGTCTACGCGCTGGCCTGCCTCTCGATGCTGAGCGATGATCTCCTGGTCCTGTTCCTCGGCCGGCTTTGCGGCGGAATCAGCACCACGCTGCTGTTCAGCGTGTTCCCGGCTTGGATGATCACCGAGTACCACAGCAGGGGCCTGCAGGGCAGCGAGCTGGACCTCAGCAGCATCTTCAGCAAGATGTCGTCGCTGAGCTGCGCGGTCGCCATCTCGTCGGGCATCTTGGGCGACGCGCTCGTCACCTACTCGGGCTCGCGGGTAGGGCCGTTCCTCGCGGCAACAGCATGCGCCGCCGCCGCGGGATACCGCATCGTGACCACCTGGGAGGAGAACTACGGTACCCAGTCGAGCCCCAAGACATCAACTCTGTCCGGCGTCAAATCCATCCTTGTCGGCCTCTTGGACCTCCGCGTCCTCTCCCTGGGAATCACCTCTTCGATCTTTGAGGGGACCATGTATCTTGTTGTCTTCTTCTGGTCCGCCGCGCTCAAAAGCGCTCGGGCTCACGCTGGCTCCGAGGACGAGCTTCCGTTCGGCCTCATCTTTTCGAGCTTCATGTGCTGCATGCTGGCCGGCTCCGCCATCTTCGCCCTGTCGTCGCATTCGCACGAAAACGTCACCTTCATGCTGATGGCGGCCTTGTTGACCGTCAGCTGCTGCCTGTCGGCGGCCGTGCTGGCCACGACCAACGAAGTGGCCGTCTTTTGGGCCGTCTGCGCCATCGAGCTGTGCATTGGGGTCTATTTCCCGTCCATCGAGCTCCTGAAGAGCGAGGCCGTCGAGGACGGCGTCAGAGGCCGCACATATAGTCTCATGAGGGTGCCGCTGAACGTGTTCGTGGTGGTGGCTCATGCCTTGGACCAAGAAGGTGAGCGCAAGTTTGTCATGGACCCACATTCCTCCCCTCTCCGTCTCCTGCCAGTCGGCAGCCACGGTGTCTTAGTGGACTCTGACGCGTCTTGCAGGTGACGAGCATCGGAATAACGTCTTCATGGTATGTGCGGTCCTGTTGATCGTCGCATTCTTCATCATCAGGAGGGCTTTCGCGAGCTAGGGCGGGAGTGATAGGCACTGCACATTGAGGGGTTGAGGACTCAAAAACAAACTGATAGGGGCTTCAGCTTACAATGGTCTCGAATCACGGCGGCCACCATTAAATTCTGGCGTTCGTGTTACCAGTGCACAACCTAGAAACGAGTTAGTACCTTACTTGCCTTACTTGCGCAACGAAGCATATTCGTACATTCTTGGACACGGTTTCACAGTGAAGGGCGGATACGCTGTCTCTCGGCAAATATCCACGGCCGATGGGGGAACAGGCTCGTTGCCGCATGCCCTCCCTGGTAGATCGCCACGTCATTGCTTGCCCAGGAATCCCCTCCCTTGCCTACACCTGGTGCCAAAAGGGTGCGAAGGCTCGTAGTTCTCACCCCGCCCGTGCCTGGCTTGGCAAAACAATATTGGGATACTTGGGCCCCAAATCACGTTGGCCCAGCCTGCCTAAGCAACATGAGACGCATGTGCCGCTCGCCAGAAACGAGTCCGAACTCAGGGGGTATGAACCGTTTGGCGTTTGACACGACAAAACGGAGAAGTATGCCATGCCGTTCCCAAACCCGCAGAGACATGGGCGACCTCTGATATATAGCGTAAAGGTTCTGAGGACCAGCATGTTTGGTTGCTCGTCTCCTGACCGCTGCCCAGATACTTGTATACCCCCCCTTATGCTTGATACATAGCTCTTATACATTACCAAACCATACCGCATCGCGCCACACTGCGCGTGTCCGAAAAGCTCTTGGTTCGCCCACCATGCATCGGCCCATTGCCATTCTCTTAACTTCTGCAGCTGTTTTGTTCTTGTTCGCCTTCACCTCGACAAGGACATCAGTGCCCTGGCACTCGGCCATCCTCCCCTACGCCCCAGGGTCGCGCCCCGATCTGTACCTGGATGCGCGGTTAGCCCACGCGGAGCGGCTCTGGCAACAGGCAGTCGAGGATCGCAAAGAGATGGTGGCGCAGTCCGGGGACAGGCAGTTTCCCGACGGCTACATCTACCCGTACCACGTCTGGGACTTTGCCCGCCCCAGTTTCTTTTGCCCGCACGACCTCGAGCGGGTCGGCACGCTCGGCGACGGCGGCAAAGTGGTGTGCGGCATGTCACGGTACGAGGCGGCGTCGCCGGGCCCCTCGGCCGCGACCAACCCGGCCCCGGAGCTGGTCATCTACTCGTTTGGGGTCAACGACGACTCGTCGTTCGAGGCGGCCATGCTGGAGCGCACCAACGCGCAGATCTGGGGCTACGACTACACCGTCAACGGCTGGGCCAAGCAGATCCCCGCGCACCAGGCCTCGCGCGCGCACTTCACAAAGGCCGGCATCGGCAAAGACAGGATGAAGGACCCGCCGTTTTTTACCGTGCACGAGCTGATGGAGATCAACGGTCACGACTACATCGATATTGTCAAGATGGACATTGAGGGCGCCGAGTTCGACGCCATCTCGGACCTCGTCTCGTCCGTCCGGTACGACCCGGCCAACCGCTACAACGGGACGCTGCCGTTCGGGCAGCTCCTGGTTGAGATCCATCTTGTCGACGGCGGCGAGTCCTTCTCAACCCCAAAAGATTTGGCTGCCTTCATGAACTGGTGGCACTCCATGGAGGAGCTGGGCCTGAGACCCGTCAACAATGAGGACAATTGGATAGGGAATAACATACTCGGAAAGCCGAGATTTATGGAGGTTAGTTTGTTTCACCACCAAACCCGCATAGATATCACTTCCGCTAACACGGTGTAGTACACAATGATCAGTGTTTTGGACAAGAAAAAGAACAAGTTGCTCTAGGGGCACTAAATATCGTTGGATTAGTTATGGGTTAATTTCTTATCAGTCTTTTCAATCCTGGAGCCCAGCTGAGAAAGAGCCGAGAGCTCGCAAACCCCAGCCGCCGATGCCAAAAGATCAATCCTGAACCTCAGGTTCTCCTGAAGACCCTCCCTCTCAGGGCCCCCTTTTCCGCACCCAAGGACATGCATGACACATGTGTGGCATGCGGTTATGATCCTGCTTCCCAGCTGTCATCTGTCACATACGACCATACCTACTAGAAAACTCGAAGATCCCGTCCGCTCTCCCCTAGATAAGCTAGTAAGCGCCGGATTGTGTAGAGGCTGAGCCCATTTAGTACCAGTCATTAAGTCTCGGACAAGGTTCCTGCGGCACAGTCGGTGCCAGTTTCAACGAGTTTACAACATCTTGGTCGGACAAAAGCGCGCCGGGTAAATAACAAATACGCCTATCCTCGGCTGTCTTTTGAGCAAGAACACACAGTAACTCGCTGAATCGCAGCCGTGCGATTTCTGCCCTTCACTGTCTAATATTGCACAGGCTTTAGTATGTCGGGGACATCATGTTCCTTCTGACTTTTGCCGCACGAGTCGGCCGTGAGATGCTCCCACGAACACGCACTGTTCGTTCTCCCATGCTCGATGACCGGTGTCTCTTTCCACGGCGCGCCAGCTGCCGTTCATCTCAGTAGCTCGAGTCTCCTTCAACATAAGCCTAGGTATGTGGAGGTTGTGCATTGAAGAACGTGGTTGGCGCGCATGAAGCGGGCAATATCCGAGGACCGGGCTCATTGCCTGCCAAAAGGGGTATGTTCTGACGCTCTTCGCTTCCATCTTTCTCTGGCGGGTTGCAGACGGGAGGTGGTGTTATGCTAAAGTGAGAATGCCGAAACTACGGGCCGATCGTCTTCAAGACCCTGGTACGTGGGGTGCAGCCGGAACCGCTAGGTCGGTCCGTCGGGAGGCAGCGACAATCTTCCACAACTAACAGCACGTTGCCACTTACACGGCTCCCGAACTCACTTGCCGGTTACCCATAAGTTTTTCTACGTACAAAGGACGTATGCCACGGCAGAGCAAACCACAGACAGCAGTAAGGGCGAGCCTCAGGATAATGGCACTCTATTGGTGAAGACTTTCAACTGTAAGAAAGAGAAACGAACTGTGCACCTGTGGGCCGCTGAGCAGGGCTTTTTGTGCCCTGGAGGCCCGCTTGGTCCTGGGAACCCTGATTGGCCGTATCAGGCTTCAGACCCATCAGGCCCAATCAGGGTATATCACGGCGAAAGTGGGTTCCGGGGCCGAACCACCGTTCCGGAAGCCGAACCGCCACGCCGGGCCGTGACCACGTACGTCCACATGTATAAGTACCTCCTAGCCTGCGTGCGGCGCCAACGGCCTGGCCTTCGAGCAGTTCCTGACGCAAGTCGCCTCGCACGGGTGCTTCGTCGTAGCTAGCGGCAAACCCCGCGGGTCCGGCAGCAGCCAGGCTTCGTGGAAAACGCAGTCGTTCGACGGCGTTCACAGCAGCGCGACGAGAGTCAAGCACCCGTTTGAGGAGGAAGTCCCAGAGGCCTATGGCCCCAGTTCGGATCTGGACCAGCAATGAGCTTCTCGGCCTGCTCAGGCCTTCGTGCCTCTTTAGAGTCTTGTCTTTGAACAAGGTCTCCTGCTGGTGGTCGAAGTCGTCGGCTGGCCTTGTGGCTGTCCGGCCTTCTCGTCCCTTCAACCATCTCTCTTCCCAGGCCTCCTGCACTACCCTGTCCGTGTCAGCTGTTCCCCCCCGTCCGACCTGCAATTGTGATGGCGGCTTTTCCCACTGCTGTGGACTTCTGCGGCCCGAAGGTTCGCGGTCGACCCCTGCTGCCCTTCCCCGAGTTGAGTCTTCGCAGTATCTTGTCGCAGGCCGCGTGGACGATGCTCCCTGCGGTCTTATTTCCGCCTTGGCCGTCGGCCAAATTGGGCATTTGAAGTCGGGCCTCAAAGTCAGTCAGTCACTTCCTGAAGTACAGGTCCAGCGGCGGCTGGGGATCTTTTAATAGTGGGTATCTTAATGAGGGTGAGGAGAGGAGTAGGGTGCCGCAGCTGAGAAAGCCTGTATAAGGAGCTGCTGCACGATTCGAGGTGTCCTCCGCAAGAACCGGCCTGCAGCGTGTTGCCATACTCCCCGCCCTGCGTATCAATGTTGGCGCCGTGCTTGAGGAGCTGCCGCACGATCCCGGTGCATCCTCCGTAAGAAGCGGCCTGCAGCGCGTTGCCGTAGTACCCACCCTGCGCGTTGACGTCGGCGCCGTGCTCGAGGAGCTGCTGTACAGTCTCGACGTGTAATTTACAAGAAGCGGCCTGCAGCGCGTTGCCGTACTCTCCGCCCTGCGCGTTGATATCGGCGCCGTGCTTGAGGAGCTGCTGTACGATCTCGGCGTGTCCTCCATCAGAAGCGGCCTGCAGCGCACTGCCCCGTGGGTCGGGCTGCAACATTGCGGTTCTGTTAGACTCCGATTCAAGGCAGGGTTTATTTGGCTGCTGTTCTGGGGGTAGTAAACAGTAGAATCACGTGGTTGCCCGGGAAACTTGCGCGTTACGGAAGCAAAGCCGTCATTTGAGGAGGATTAATCCACCCAGAAGTTGTGGCTGTTTCTCCCGATTGTAGCGATTTCAGGGGTGCAGCGTGGTGGAACCAAGGTTGCTAAAACGCGCGGTCCAATCCGCGAGTTCCGTTCAAGACTGCTTAGTCATTTCCCGTCACTTCGTGTGATGGTCACGCAGAGGTTGATTGCCTGAGAACCTGCGCCGCGCGTCACCCTTACCAGGGCACACCGAGCTCGTCAAGCAACCCCGATGGCGCCCGTCTTCTCCTACGAGCCGTTGCCGGCAAGATTCATTCGCGTGATCAAACTCTTACCCGCTAGTAGGCCCACGGACGCATTGAGATGCAGCGTCAAGCATGCCGATCTGGACCGGGTCGCAGCCCAGCCGTACGAAACCCTTTCCTACGTCTGGGGCGAGCCGACTCGGCGGTGGCCGCTGGACTGCAACGGCAAAGAGCTCCTGGTAACCAAGAATTGCCACGAGGCCCTCGTCAACTTGCGGTCACGCTTTTTCCCCAGGACGCTCTGGATTGACGCCATATGTATCAACCAGGCCGGGACGGATGAAGCCACCGCAGAACGCAATGGCCAGGTTGCCATGATGGGTGAGATATATCTGAAAGCCACACGCGTTTTGATATGGCTGGGGGCGCCGGCCCAAGATGCGTCTGTCTTGACACTCTTTCGCTACCTCCGGTCCCTTCACTTCTTCGAAGCGGTCGAGGATCGCTACCCACGGCTTGCTGCCATCTTGGAACCCACCGTCCGGCGATGTCTTGACATCAGCCATGGTAAGCTCTCTCGCTTTCGCTGAGTTAGCCACCACTCACAGGGCGCCGGCACAGGGTGGTTAGTCAAGAACAAATCCTCGCGCCTGTTGGAGTCCTTGATGGGTATCTTGAACAATCCCTGGTTCGAGAGAGTGTGGACCCTGCAAGAAGTTGCCTTCGGGCGGGACTGCTTGATTATTCATGGCAGGCATACATTAGATTGGGAGTACCTCTGCATCGGATATCTCGCAATCCCAAGGCGAGGCGCCCATCCGGAACCAGCAGGAGACCGCTTGCTTTCCCGCTGGAAAGTATACCTACAACTACGCGGCCGTTCCCTCGAAGCAATCCCAACAACCCGGTTTCGGGGGCACGGCCAGACAGCCACCGAGCGTCAACTGCTAGCCGAGATCCGGAACATGAAAGCCACCATCCCGCACGACAGGGTGTACGCCTTGTATGCGCTCTTCAAGACCATGGGCCTCGAATATCCCAGTCCCGACTACAAAAAGGACATCGCTGAGGTCTTTCAGGAGGCAGTCGTATCCTACATTCAATGCCGCCAAAACCTGAGCATCATCACGCTCACTGCTCCGCCGGACGAAGCCTCTGGATTCCCTTCTTGGGTTCCAGACTGGCTGACATCGGGCCACTACACGGAGCCGCTCATCTGGAAGACGGTCAACTTTGACACAGAGCCTCCCGACACTATCCCGACACTTACACAGAGTACCGGAAACGGTAGGTTAGGCGTCATGGGCAGGTCCATTGGAATAATAACAGAGCATGCATGTTGCCCACTTGCGCGGAAATCCGGCATCTCCAGAGATGCGATCTATCAGACCTTCATCGAAGCTTGCTTCGAGTGGCGCCGCTTGATGGACGAACTTGCTGCTAGAAGGTATCCGTCCAAAAAGGACCCAAAGTCGGTCGAGTTCGCCCTCCTTCGGACCTTCCACCATGCCGTTGCAGACAGCGTGCTCAAGCCATGGTACCGATGGCTTCTGAACGGGTGCGGTGCAATTCCTCCCATGGACGGTAAGTAAGGTACCTGCCTTGCCCATCCAGTCCCCAAAACATTCCAAAATCATCATATGACCAGCTTCATTTTCTAAATCCTCTATACTGCGTACTTATCAGATGCCGTACTGGACGAAATATCGAGAAAACGCAAACCCAGGCCCAATTGGGTAGTCTATGTCTTGGACACTGGCTACTGCGGCGTAGCAAGTCGGGCCTGCAGCGTCGGTGATGTGGTTGCTCTTCTCCCATGTCTCAACCCGCTTGTGCTCCGCCGGCACCAGAGGAACGACCGCGAGTATCGAATAGTAACGCCAACTTACTGTGAGGGGGCGATGAAGGGCGAGTTCATGTTGCATACGCCGGCGAATGAAAATCTGAACGAGATCATCCTCGTCTAGGTCGTGCAAGCTTGGAGGTTGGTATACCATAGTCATTGAGGGAAGACACACGGCCATGAAAAAAGCGAGCATTGGGCTACGGAAGAGAACTTCAAAGGAGATGAATGTAATGCCTACATGTATGACCATGTTGGTTAGAAAAGAAGCGAGTGCATAGCTCTAGGCAAAATATAAAACAGGGCGTATGATTATAATCAGACTACCTTAGGACAAGGAGCGTGTCAACAAAGAGATTCAGAAAATTAGGGAGGGAAAAGGAAGATAGTTTAGATATCGAGAAATAGAGAGGAAACAAAACAGAAGAAGAGGATAGGAACATTGTAAGGAGAAGGAAGACGAGAGCAAGGAGAAAGAAAAGAGAACAAATTTAACAGGCAGGTCTGTCTTGTTCCGTTATCAAGTTTCACGCTAGCAACCAGGGTTCAATTGTACGAACAGATTCCGCCAACTGCAACATCCTCGAAATGTACGAGCCGGACCGCAAGGACGTCGACGAGGCGTTGTCTGCTTTTCTACACCAACTCGTGTCCCGTCATCTCCAGAGCAGGGATTCTCCGGTCCACGTCGTCGTCCGCGTCGACTTGAATGCTTTATCCTTCTCTCTTACAAACCTGTTACCTTCAGAATGTACTTGTAACGCCAACCATAAGCGATACCTGCTTGACCCACAACAAACCACGCATTCACAGTACATAAACGGCTGTTTAAAATGAGAAACGGACCATCCAATGACTGTGTTCTACGTAACTTACTCGAACTCGTAACCACTTTGGGTCCGGGGATGTAGCTGGCTGACTCGGAGTATCGCCACCACAACAATCCCGAGGTAATAATAAGCACTGCCTGGCAGGCACCAGACGCGGCTCGACTATTCATCTATCCATCCACTCACGCGCAAGACAGCGAGTGGACGGACGTATAGGGGCAAGGCCTTGGTTCTCCGTCAGCCCAGAAACATGAAGAAATGGCAAGATCCGATCATGACATGAGAATGACACGACTCGGCCTGGATTGAACCTCTTCTACCATCCCAGAAAACGAGTTTCCCGGGCTCGCCAGCCCGTCGGCAGGGAGGCTCGCGCGGGCTCTCTCCTGATTCCAAGAATATTCGTCTCGCATGGCAGAGCGGTGGATGGCTTCGCATCGTATTCGACATAGCCGCCGCAAGCTGTCCCGGGGCAGAGCAGATGCTAAGGTAAGGTATCTCCCACGACGCAGGGTGAGACTGGATGTTTGTGTGTGTCAGACGGCTGTGCTTCCTTCCGCGAACCACCCTTTCATCTGGAAACGATCTGTTCATGTTTGTCACTCCGTGTACGGTGGATGGGATGGGATGGGATGGGATGGGATGGGACCGGATCTTGGAAATCGGTGGTCTTGCCGTGAACTGTAGTAAGCCCCATCCTACACATCGAAGCCGGGCGCCTTGGATGATGCCGTTAGCAGACCTTCCAGATAGAAAAGTGTCGGTAGTTAGTGCGCCTGGTTTGCCCAAGGTAGACAGACATTCACAAGACACGGTTGAGGTGTCCCATCCCGGCTTCGGACAAGGAGAGCGTGCAACTGCCCGCCGGTCCAAGAGGGCCAAGAGAACAGCGTCCGGGGAGGAAAGCTTTTCTCGGTGCGGGAAAGCAAGCAACGTTGCAGATCCCATCCCTTTAAGCCGAAAAGGGACGCCGAGATTGATTACATAGTACTCCAAGACGCGGCCTGGCAAGGCAGTCAAAATTGTTCCCGGTTGCGGAGCCGAAAGAGATATCAATGAAAGGGTGTGGCAACTGACCTGGAACGGCTCCTTCGGCCGGACATGCGGGTTGTAGAAAGAGGGGCTCATTCTTGCCCTGAACCTCGAGAGGACATCACTTTAAGCATCATGTTTGATGATGTAGCCATTGGTTCCGGCCAGAAGCTCCGATATTAAGCCGAAGCGGTATCACGTCCAGCGACGGTCAGGAAGGGAACAGTAGACGAAGGACAACCGGATCCGGGAGGATAGATTTTACCCGGATTTTCGAATTCGTCTATCGGTCCATCCTGCTCCTCCAATGTTGCTCTGATGTTGTGGACTGACGGTACGGCTGCCGAGACGGCTAGATGAACATCAAGCCCCCAGGTGGCGGCATCGGTTTCTGTCATCCAAAGATTTTCGGGGTCTGAATCATCTGATGTCCTGAGTTTGACCGACAGCGGGCCACGAGCTCGCGTGATCATTGTGGAATGGGACGATAAAGACGGCATTGAGGCGATCCTCCGTGCTCAAACCGGACGAGCTCTGGATCATCAAATCAGTGCTTGCATGGCGTGGCTCCGGTGCTGACAGCGCGCTTCCGTGATCTTCACGTGGAGATTTCGAGAAGTCCCGTCAAATAAATTGTACGCCGCCGGGTATTGGTGGACAACGGCGGAGAGCCGATCCCATGGTGATTGGGTTTGGGGTAGAATTAGCCGCAGTCTCAAGTCTGGCTCGGATGGGGAAGCGTAGCATGCTGCAGCGTAACATCTCGGCTCTTGTTCTGCTCAGTAGTTCCTCGGAAACCGGGCTAGCGGTACTCAGTCCATGAGCAACCCCGACAGCGAAGATATAGGTCGTGCCTCATAATGCCTGCGTTGAAGGACCTGGAATTCCGCAATGAAGGCTCATCCAGGGCAAGAGACCGAAGGATGCGGCGTGAAACCAGAGAACAGATGCGGGTGTGGACAGGATCCCGCTTCAAGACGGTTCTTCAGGCTGTCGACGGCATGATCCGAAAAGGATCGAGAAGAAAGCCAGCTATAGGGGAGCTCCTGCAACTACCGGCCGTCGTCAGTCCGAGGTAGATATGCGGACTTACCCGGCAAAAGGGGAAACCCTTCAGCCTTCCGCTGTCAGCATGGCAAAGGGAGACCAACCAGCCCGTCCAAGCACAGCCAGTGGCCGCGTCCTCTCTCGTCTAAGCGCTTTGGGTAGTATTGCAGTTGATGCGGGGAAGTGGTCACAGGCGCGCTGGCCTGTAGGCGAGCCGATGTTCGAGCTAGCTCGCTGCTGGTAATCAAGAGCTCAATGCGTCTGGCAGGTTGGTGAATCCAGTGCGTAATAGGCCGATTGGCAATCTGTTTGGACGTAAGATGGCGTCTCCAGTCCGTCGCTGGGCACAAGGCTTGGGTGGCCAGCGGTTCGCAAGGAACCTAGACCCTGCATCTCCTTTACCCGAAACCGGCAATGAGCCAGCGTAGTAGCGGACGGTGTCCGGGTCCCCGGGGACTCTGGGGAAGCCAAGGTGCCATCAACCATTCGGATAATTCTTTTTCTGAAAGTGGGATCTCGGTTCTGCCTTCCAAGCTTGCCACGGTCTCCGCTTGGCTTGCAGCTCGAAGTTGGAGTCCGGCGCGCCCCAATTTGCAATGTTGCTTACCAGGTCAACAAGTCCGGAATGGCTGTCCAGAAGATCTGACGAGTCGACCAGTGAGTTATGTGCCTGTTGAAGAAGTGACCCGCAGAAGAGCACCTTCGCCCAAAAATGGCTGTATGACAGGTCTCATTGCCCGGGCCGTGGTAAACACTACCTTAGGTAGCATGGGGAATCTCCGCGCCAATGACAGCTGGGACTGCATCTCGAGATGTTGCGCGCGGTGGCCGCCAGTCAGTTGTCAGTCTGTTGGTACGCTGCAACCAACAAGCCATATAGAGCGGCCTCAGGACCGACATAGAGAAGTGGTTAGAGGGCGGCTTTATTCGAGGAGACGCAGAGACACTGGAAGACTGGGCGGAGGCCGTCGATGGGACGTGCCCGAGCTGTGGCTGCTTAGAGGACGATTATATGAGGCCTGGGAAGCCGAATACCTGTGCCGTGTCCAGGAGCGGCGGCTGGTTGGGTCTCCGGGCGCTGACTGGTTCTGTCATTGTCAGGCAAGGAGACCTTTCAATGTACGTAGACAGGTGGGAAGGGCACCTGCAGACGACATCTCATTGTGCGAGGTTCAATATGCACTGCGGCTGCGAGGTGCAGCTACTCCGTCAGCGATAGCATTCAATAGAAGGCTGAAAAAGAAACTGAGCAACATTACCAGACGATATAATCCTAGGTTGGCGATCAAGCTGAGATTGAAGTTTGGCGGCGCCAATGATGCCAGGTGGAGCTGGTGTGAGGGATTGTGTGGTTCTTGCGTTTCGAAACACGCGCCATGGACCAGCATTACCGTCTTTTTTCACTCCACTCAATAGCCACTAGCATGTGCTTGATTGAGCTGACGCACGCCTGAGCGAGAAGCAAGAAATCAACCCAATCGAGCATGGGTTTAGCCCTGCTAGTGGCTGTTGATTTGAGTGAGAAACGACGGTACTGTGGTCTTCCATCTGGTCCTAATGCCAACAACCCTCGAGGGCTCTGAGAGTTTGATGTATCTCTGGATGGTCCCATCTCGTCACGTTTGCCAAGACAATCTTAGAGACGCCGCCTTTCTTGTCCATCACCCGACCATGAATGCCCTCCTCGCATCACGTTGATTCTTGTCATGCGATGAACTGCTGAGCCGGGCGCCAAGGCGTGATGGAGCTAGCCGGGGGTTGGTCCCCGGCCAACCCGAAAGATGCCAAGTCCTCGCCAGTTGCTCCCCACCTGGGCGGGACGATCATGCTCCACTGCGACCCCTTCCCGCAAGAAGCGTTAAGTTTCTGCTTACTGTGCTCGTCACATTAATACGTTGGTTGTACCCCGATAATACGTCCTGCTGTATACAACGTTTCGCCAGAAAGAACATTCCCGCTCACGGGTTGACTTCGGCACCGATATGGCATGTTGCCCCGAATACCAGGCTGTCCAAACAGGCGTCTTTGCCCGCAAAATCGTCCCGAAAGGGAAGCCAGCGAAATCAAGTCTTGGTGAACTCCAGAAGTCCCTCCGTACAACTCGGGGTAACGTCTTCTATTCAGGGTAGAGGAAACCAATGTGAACCCCAAGGATTTCTCAAGTATCCTCAGCATGCGGGGTCATTGGATGACCGAACCCCCTTCATAGAATGACCTACACTCAACCTAATTTATTCGAGCGCACACACCACCCAGCCGTTTCCGGAGATGTGGGGCCGGCCTTAAACGACCCACTTTCTGGGTTGTCGTCTCCCGCTCTCGGAAGCCGTAGCCGCAAAACACTCAGAGCTTGGAAGATATAGCGATGCATCGCGAAGGGAGCGATTGGCTTGACCTGCCATTCAATTGAATAGCGTAGTGGCCTTGATTGAAAAGGGCGATGAAGATGTTCGCTGCAAAAGTTCTGGTGTTGCAGGTACCTCCGTAGGTAGTATGAGCCTTCAACCGAAAGAGGCTTAGTATGGGGGGTCATTCTATGAAGGGGAGTGAGTAGGTCATTTTTAATGGCCTCGTCAGCATGGGGTGGGCAAGAAAACCGGGGACCCAGGGTCATATCGATCTAACCACGGGTGCTGGAGAACCACCTCATGTCTTGCCATGTCAGACCAGGGCTCAGGAGCCTTGAAAATTTGCAAACGCCACTGCAAGATTGGCGTCGCAACAGTACGGAGTACCCAGTATATCCTCTGTAGATATGTCGAGTCCACTGCCTGCTGTGGTGTAGCGTACAACAGTATCTTGAGCAATATCAAGTTTGCTGTCGACGGAGTGTGTTCCCCGATGCCGGATAACAACGGTATCACGTTCCACTGGGAACGTTCGCATCTGATGGCAAGGAAGATAGGAAGATAAAGCAAGAAAAACAGAGGTGGCGTGGAGGTAGGTGATAACGAGTGCCAAAAGAGACTCGCGATGCTGCCTTGAGTGGCCAAACCCGAAAGCCAAGGACAGGTTATGTCCTCGAGTAAGGGTAGCAGTGCCAGGGACTCGACCGCAAGGGTTGGCGAGGCTCGAATCGACAGCTGAGAACACCGCGTTCGAGAGTACAGGCGCCAAAAGCAAATGATTCGAATGATGTTTGCGCGGCCGCTCAGAAATCTGCACGAGGCGCTGCAAGGTGGCGACCCGAGTCATGAAGCTGCGAATTGACCGCGGGATGGCGCCGAGGTGGCTGGCTAGGGGATGGCCCCCGAATATTGTCGCGTTGAATATCCCCTTGAAAACGCCGTCACCCATCCCCTTCAATCTGCAGCATCAAGCCGGCAGATGGTTCGGCGTGACACAAACAGCGGTCAATTTGTCCGAAGGGAGGGAAGGTTGAACTGTTAATAACAATAAGAAAGAGTCAAATATTAGCGAACCGAGAAAACGGCACCAAACTTTGCCAAATTCCGGGTCCTGCGGAGAAAAAGGGGGTGTCGCAGGAGCAGCGGAGGGACGGCACGGTTATTTTCACGTTACGGTTCAGGTTCAAGTTGTCAGGCAGAAGAGCAGAACTTGTGGTTCAACTTCCGGCCCACTTTTACGTCGCTGGCTCCAATGGGATGGCTCTTTGCGACTGCCGTACCCCACATTGTCCCATGGACCCGACGTCCTTCCCACAACTTCTCGTTGCATTCAGTTCAATACAGACTAAACGACCTCTAAAGTGACAGCCCAAGGCAGAACGTCCAGTCCAAGGGCCACTCCCGCCTGCTAATGCAAGCAAACCGTCGGCCTGCCTTTCAAAATGCTTTATTACCCGGTGCCTCAACTTACCTGCCAAAGCAGGCAGGGATTCCCAGGTGGAAGTGCTGGCTCCGCTGAACCTGGACATCTGGAGCCGTCTTGGAGGGCGGATCGGCCATGCAGCCTCTCAACGTTACCAGATCATCGTCTCGACTGCCGGCTTCGTCCATGTTTTGGAAATGAATAATTGGGAGAGCTCGGCACCAGCAGAGACACGCACCCGACCCGAGCTCTCCCCCCTCGGCCAGTGGGTCCAGCAACTTGGTTTCACTTGCTTGGAGGAGCTGCTGGATCTCAAGTTCAGCCGGTCTCCGGTTGGCCATCAGGCATTGCCTGGGCGCTGGATGCATGTGTCCGTCATGCCCTCACATCTCAGCATTACGGATGCACAGACTTGCTTTGTCGTTACAAAGCCCAAGTCTCTTGTGAATTCGAGCACCTACGGTTTGGGCTTTGCACCGTCGTGGCAATAGGTATAGGCACCATGCAGCTGACTTCTGATATGGCTGGGAAGTTCTCCCGCTCTGCTGTCGCCCTCTGAGCAGTTGGGGGCGGGTCGGCGGGGGTCACATCGGACAGGAGTTGCAGCAGCCGACCAACCACCCGGTCCTGGCACGCCCACGCACAAGAGTGCGGTAGGTACTCCGTACGGACGGGAAGTGCCACCTGTATGCCGTATGAACAATACCATTGTCCCAAAGACGGCAAAGAGGAGACTACATCGGACGCTGACAGGTCCCAATCCTGTCAATCACTGGCAGCCATTGTCGGCCCATGGCAGGCCATATCCTGCACCCCTGCCGGCATTGTCCTTCGATGGCTTCTAGGGTCGCTTCCAAAACACACCATCCCCGTTCCCACGCCCAATACATCGGCGGAAGTGATGCGCGCCAGGAAAACACGTTATGACAACGGCACTTTGTCTGGCACCGGCCCTGCCCTGACCCGTTGATCCGCCTGGTCGATTGTCACGGTCGGCCCCTGACATCCCTGCTAAGGCAATCTGCACAGTCGTCCTCCCCGTCCAGCCAGGGCAACCCGAACACCGAGTGATGCTTAAAAGGGTAGGCTAGCTCTTCCCCCCGGCGACAGCAGGCCGCCGATACGCTCTCCTCATATTGACCTTGTCTCTTTGAATCTCGCCCAATAACCCACCAGCCCGGCTTTGCCATATTGTCTGACACATCCGGACTGACTGCATCCCCATAGATGTTGCCGCCATCTGAGGTGGCGGCCCTGTTTCCCAGACCCGACCCCCGGGGACGTCTCGACGTACCCTAGACCCCGGCGCGCCCATCCATCGAGAGCGGGGCCCTGGACGCCTCGGAACACATGATAAACGGCGGCCGACCCGGCATTCCAACGGTGTGTAGCACGATCGGATTTCTGTTTCGCTGCTCCTCCAGGTCATTCCCTGTTTGCACCGAGGACCTCACGGCAGGTCTTAGCAGGACAGAGGTCTCAGTTCCTCCCAGAGCGGTGGCGGCAAGAGACGATCACCAACCTTCCAGACCCCACGTGTGACACGGCTTTCCGAAGGTGGCGGTCCCGTACTACGCAGCACCAGCGCGGACTCGACGTAGCTTCCCGCAGCTTTGCCTGAAACCAGTGCCGAACCCTCAATCGTGAAGAGGCGCTCTGCCACGAGCATCGGAACAATTGCCGTTGAGAGTCTGGACCAGGAACTGGCTGCCTTTCGCCGGGAACTGCGCCGTCTAGGCTAAGACTATCCCGCTATCCGTGCCACCCGGTAAGACATTCTAGCGCCCGGCCCAGAACCCGGCTGCCGGATCCGTGTCTGTGGCTGCCGGACGTGACCGCTCGTTCTGTAAGGCTGCCGGGCTCTGTGCTGATCCACTTGCCGGCCGGATTCCGAGCAACACAGACTGACGAGAATAGGCTAGGACCGTATCACGCCCTATTTTTCGTCTGTGGACCGCACCCCAAATGTCTGCAGCCGTCGACTTCGCTCTTCACAACCTTGGCCGCCATACTCATTTGGACGGCATGGCCCAACACCACAGCTACCACGAGCCATATACGCCTGCTCATGGGCACTATGCACCAGAGCATCGGCTTCAACATCCATCCCAGGCAAGACAGCTACCGCGGCTGCCGCCCATGGCGACCTTGATCCCACCCGCGGCGTCGAATCCTTCTCCGGTCCTCGCAAATGGACGAGACGCACCATATCATGTTGGAAGACCGACGGTTCATTATTCCGACTACGCCACTCCTTCGCCAGTGGGGCAAACACCTCCGCAGCTCCCGATCCCGAACAGCGACCCCAACCCGATGTCGAAGCGGCCGGTAGACATCCGGCGTTCCCCGACTCTCTCGTCCACAGCCAGCGACAGGTCATCTGAAGAGATGGCGCAGGAATCGCGTTTGAGGCAGATGAGCAGCTTGCACGACTACAGCCAAGGCTCCGTACCACGCCAGCTGATGCAATACCCGTCTCCGCGGTCGAGAGGAGGCTCTCTGCAGCATGACAGCGTTTTACCCACAGTTCAAGCAAAAGCTTCGCAAGCAGGCCCTTATTCATCCCCGTCAGCAGCGTTACCCAACGGCCGGCCTACCGCATCCCAACACCCCCGAAGCCCATCAAGCACACAGCTCTCACCATCGCCTCGCCCAGAACCCAAATCCATGAGCATCTCCAACCTTCTCAGCAGCAGCAGCAGCGCCACCACCACCATCACCACCACCGAGTCTGCAAGCAACAAAACCATAACAACCAACCCGATCCCACCGCCCTCCGCCACCCCGAACTCGACCTACCGCATCACCGTCCGCCAACAGCCCCTCGCGGCCCGCAGCTGCGGCTTCGGCGAGCGCGACCGCCGCGTCATCGACCCGCCGCCCATCGTGCAGCTCACCATCCACGACCCGTCCCTGTCGCCGCCCGCCGTGAGCCAACGGCTGCGCCACCAATTCAGCGTGGTGCACTGCTCCATCTGGGACGAGCGTGGCGAGAGCGACATGAGCAGCATGCCCGAGGATTTCCGGCAGCAGCGCCGGCTGATGGGGACGTTAGTCGCTAGTCCGTTTGTCGGGGTAGATGAGACCGGGGAGGAGGGTTGTTTTTTCTGTTTTCCGGACTTGAGTTGTCGGACGCCGGGGGTATTTAGGCTTAAGTTTGCACTCGTCGTGCTGGATCCGGCGCGGATGGTTGTTGGGGAAAGGTCGGCGATTGTGGCGACGGTTATGAGTGAGCGGTTTCAGGTGTTCAATGCTAAGGATTTTCCGGGGATGCAGGCTAGTACCACGCTGACGAAGAGGTTGAAGGAGCAGGGGTGTTTAATTAGTATTAAAAAGGGTAATGAGAAGAGGGAGGTTGGTGGTGGTGGTGATGGTGGTAAGGGGATAGGAGGGGAGGATGAGGAGGATGAGGAAGGAGAGGGGGAAATGGGGGAAGAGGGAGGCGGTGGTAAGAATGGGAATGGCGGAGAGGGGAAGCTGAGGACGAGGAAGCGGGTTAAGAGGTAGAGCTGGTTATCTTACCTTATTCCTACCGGTACATGGCGTGTTGGGATTTTCTTTTATTTAATTTTTATTTATTTAACGTTATTTTGCTTTTGAATCCCATTTATCCTTGCGGCTGGGTTCAACGAAATGGGTCGGTCATGGCGTTTTGGGCGACTCTGGATACTGGTGCAGGATTGGACAAATATACCTTCGAGGAATGGGTCGGCCGGTTATGGAGTTGTATAAGTTGGGCTATTTGTTGGCTTCTAATGTGAGCCTCTCTTCAGGCTGGCAGAATGTTTACGTTGTTGTGGCGAATATCATTGATCATTGATGGGGGTGGTGTTCCATTTGGCTTACCGCTCGTGATACAAATGGGAGTGTGTACAATAAGGCACATGGTGGGAGCTCAACTGGCTCGGGTTCGGGCCAGTCCATGATCGTTCATGAACCCCAATGGCCCCAGCCATTGCCCTGGACCCTCTGGACATTTCTGTAAATGGATCCACATTCTCCATGATTCGAGTGGTGGAACAGGCGCATTGGGAGGTTTGAGTTTCTCACTTTCACCTGGTGGGAAGTTGACCCTGCTGGTCTCAAGAAAGCTGCATTTGGGGGTGTAGTTCCCTTGCACCTTGATGGCATTGGGTCTCTTCTGGTGTGCATGGATTCTAACTCCTTGCTACCCATGTTGAGGTTCAGAGACCGCGGTCTGCGTTCCTTTGTTCCTCTGGAGAGAGTCTCTCCTGGCCTGTCTACCCCTTCCATCCCAACTGTCGTGATTCCTACACGTGTACACCATGAGAAGCCCACTCCCCACCCTCGCTGGGGTTTATCTTCCTGCCGGTTTGTTATCTCTTCCAGCCAGAGTCGAGGTGATTCGCGCAGTGGTTTAAACCGCAATATGTGGGAGCCCCCGGGACACCACTATGGATCATGCAAAATGAAGTCGCACCCTGGTTCGACTCTGGCCAAGTCTATTTTTGCTGTTTTTTCCTTCTTCAAACCCTATTTGACTTTGGCCACCACCATTTCAAATCGAAAACAGGGGTTACGTGGGTTATTGTACTAATAAGCAATGACCGAAAACGAAGCATTGCGTGGCATATGGCTGGCCACTAACACCAGTGATGGAGATGCGGTATGCGAAAGCCAAGTACATCCCCACAACGACATCTGCCGCGTAGGAAGAGATTCCCAAGAAGAAAGAAGGGAGGCGAGATCGGCATCCAGAGGGTATCATCCATTTCTCACCGCCCAACAAGAAGATAGTAGTACCGAATAGTCTCATCCTGGGTTAGGCGCGATTCCCACAACCTACTCCCTAAGCCACCCCCTTTCCCTCCTAAACTCCGTCATCTTCTCCTCCACCTGCGCAACCACCCCCTCCCGCTGGCTTGAGTCCGGATCAACCTGGGCCCACTCAGTTGCCATCATGATGGCACGAACCCTGTCAACCGAGGGAAGACTCGCGTCGAAGGCCTTGTCCGCCAAGCCAAGAGCCAGGAGCCGGCAGGCCTCAAAGTTGCCGGCCTGGGCGGCTTTTAGGAGGTACGTCTCCCGCTCGGGCGTGTCTCGGGGCAGCAGCTTCGCCAGCTCGACGTAGCCGTCGGCGAGGTCTAGCTCGAGCGCGACGACCGTGAACGAGGCCAGCGCCTTGTCCGCCTGGCCTTGTTCGAGAAGGATGCGGCCGCGGTTCAGGTGGCAGGATCCTTCGAAGGTCCATCTCGGTTGGCGGGACGATGAGTTGGTGGGATTGCTGGGGTCCCGGGCGGGCACGGCAGTGCTGGGTGAAATTCTGTGCGCTGCTTTGATGGCCCAGTTGAAGTAGTTTAGTGCCTCGAGAGCGGACCCGCCGTCTTTTAGCAGTAAGCATCCCTGGAGTGTAAAGGCGTCGGGGTTATTCTCGGTCCGGAGCAACCGCTTGAAACGAGACTCGACGTCACGTAGCAATTGTCGGAATCTAAGAAAGGATTCTGGGGGTTGGTCTAAAAGGCTGCTCATGAGAGTCAGCGTCGAGGGCGTGTACCCCAGGCTTGAGGCGGTACTAAGCATGTGTAGCCCCATGGCCTCAAGAGGCACCGCGGCGTTGCGGACTCGCGACAGGAACAGCGGCAGGGCGGTGTAGTGGAGGGTGTAGGGGTCAATGTTATGGTCTGCAGGGTCAGCTCTTCTTCTGTGTTGGAGAGACGGACCGGTAGGGTGTTTTGTCATACCCCTTTCTAGCGCGCCTTTCCAAGTTGAGCTGCTGTCGGTGGCGGCGACGCGGTACACAGTTGCTGTTTTGAAGGCGTCCTCGGGAGTCAAGTCGCCGAGTCCCTTACGGGACTTGAATTCCCTCCAGATGTCTATTTGCGGAATCTCTGAATTCTTGAAAAGCGTAGTGAGGTCGGCCTGTGAAACGGGCCGGGCCCGGGATCGTCGCGACAGAGAAGGGGCACGCATGGGGGCACGGGTCGCATATTGGCGGTGTTGTCGGGACTGTTTGTGTGTTGCAAGGTCAGGAATCCGGGATGGTGACGCTTGGTATTGAAGGACTGCCTGACCAGCTCGTCGTGCTGGGGCTGCGGCTCGTGAAGAGAACATGGCCGGTCATGGAACAGCGAGGACCGACTCGGTGATTGTGTGGTTCTAAGTGAGTTTGACCATACAATCTATGAAAATCGTAGACCATATCACTGATGAGATCGGTGTTCCGTTGAAAGCGCTTGGGAATCCCCACTGATCGTGTTATATAAGAGTAGTGATGTACATACTTCACGGAAAACCAAAGTTAAGGTAACAAAGTCAAGGTAAACAAAAATGAACGGCTGTATGGCGAGGACACTGTGTGGATCCGAGCAGTTTGAGAGTTCCCTGTGCAGGGGCTTGACTTGGCTGACCGTCAGTGGCCTCAGCTCACTGTCAGTCCATCTCTCGGCGGGATCCACTTTGGGAGCTTCGCGACCAATCACATACATGCCTTCTGGTTCATCGAAAAAAGTTCAAAGGACTTGGATGTGTTAGCAGCAGCTCATCGGTTTCTTCATTCATGTCCCTCTCTGCGTTTTCATAAAACGAAATTTACGCTACATTGCGATCCTCCACCGGACGCTGGCAACGCCCAGGGAGAAAGATCTAACTCAGCAGTTTATGCAAGGACATCACCAATTCCGTGTAATTTGCGGCACCATGGCACTCCTAAGATCGCCCCGGTCGCAACCGGAGCAGACTGAAGAGGCACCCGCTGTCATAGAGATCCTGTCATCAGATTCTGAGCCAGAAGTGCCAGAGGAGGAGCCAGAGGCCGAAGACAACGTGTCAGAACCAGGCCCAGACAACGAAGACGACTATGAGCAGCCACTCTCCAGGGCCGCCAGCATCAAGTACAAGATCGAGGAAACACAAGAAGAAGAGCCGCCACAGGATGAGCATCGCACACCGTCGGGTGCGAAGCTGGCCATGCGGGCCAGAGACACCGAGTCTGCCAAGCATAGACATGTCAGCATCGAGATTCCCCTCCCGACGTCATCAGAGCTGCGTCGTAGGAAGGCCGAGTCCGAGACGTCAGGAAGCCAGGAGGGCAACGGGGAGGATGTTTTGAAAACGTCCAGTGAGAGGAGGCGCATCACGTTCGATGACAGCGACCACGACGAGTTTGTCACGCCCAAAGAAGGCCCCTCAAGGGATTCGCTGGATACCAGTGTTGCTAGGCCGGACGGGGAAGCTGCTGGGCAAGATGGCGGGGAGGAAGAGGAGGAAGCGGAGGAAGCGGAAGAGAGCGACGACGATGCGCCACCGGAGGCTGTCTCCACCCGAACTGCTGAAGCAGAGGCGCTGAAGGCCACTGAGGCTGAAAGGAGAGCGGCGCAGCAGTGAGTTCGCTTGATTTCTTACGACACGCTGGGTCATTTACTGATTTACTCGAGACAATCCGAGCTGTTGAAACGGAAGAACCAAGAGCGGACTGCTCTCCTCCAGAAGCAGGCCGCCGAGAGAAAGCGGGCCCGGGAATCGACACAGCTGGATGAAGAGGACGAGGCAACCTCGAGTCCTGCGGAGCTTGCCTCAGAAACCGAGAAGGGGAAGAGAGAAGTGCCAAAATTCCTTCCTCTCGAACTGCTCGAGTCAGACGACGAGGACGACATCGTCCAGCAACCAAGCTCCTCTACCGATGGGAAGCACAAGCGGCGGAAGCTGGGCGGCCCGGAACAGGCGCTCCTCCGCGAGCCCAGGCTTCCCAAGGACAAACGGCTGGGGTCGACGGCGTATCGGGTGGTGAAGGGCACCGGCGACCCGCGGTTGGCCCCTAGGGTGAAGAAGCAGGCGATTAGTCTGAGGGAGACGCTCCTGCGGAGAGATCGTGTAGCCAAGCCAAGAGGGGAATTTTTCGTGAAGAACCGCTAGGCCACAGTTTCACAGCTAGACTCTCGGGGTTATTTGGGGGAAATAGGCCGGAAATTCATGGGCCGGACCGGACACATCTGGCCCTTGTGAGGCCTGGGCAGTCGAGATGAGAGCATAAAAGCTCCGAATCGGGACACTAGAGTGTGGTAAGAAGCTGGACAAACGTGTTGATGCGCATGCCATTCTGGCGTACTGGATGTTTAACACTGAAGGAACGCATTTCCTTGGGACATGTCAAGCTAGACCATTGGGACAGGAATAGGGAAAAGGGGCCTCTGTAACAAACCTGGTATTTGCTCGTTCAATCAACAATGGTACAATACCTGGAGACGACAAGTTTCTCATGCGAATAGAAACAGTGGGTTTGAGGTGTGCTTTGGCAGTTACATGGTCCTCAGCTGCATCACTTTTTAGTCCCGCAACAACCCCACCCTAAGACGAGCAGAGCTTCAGCTCTGTCTTCCAAAAACACCACTCCGCCTAACAATCCTCACGCTGCAGCTTATAGCCTTCGTTTCCTAGACAGAATTCCTGTGATACCATTAACAACTGCCCACCATGGCTCGCAAGTTCTTTGTCGGCGGCAACTTCAAGATGTACGTGGGCAGCAGCATTACCCCGCCATGACGCTGCAAAACCCCGCGCTACCTTTGGAGCTCCGGAGAGCTGATCGGACCACCGCAACATGCAGGAACGGGACCAAAGAGTCCATCAAGAGCATCGTCAAGGGACTGAACGAGGCTCAATTGGACTCCAACGTTGGTGAGTCAGCACCTTGCCCTCTGCTAGACAAGTCCGGACACGGAAGGAATCACCCAAGCTAAGCCAGGGTTCTCTTTCTTCTCTACAGAGGTCGTGATCGCTCCCCCGGCCCTCTACCTCCAGCTCGCGCGGGACGAGCTCACCAAGGCCGGCGTCGAGGTGGCGGCCCAGAACGTCTACGACAAGCCCAACGGCGCCTACACCGGCGAGATCAGCGTGTCACAGCTCAAGGACCTCGACGTGCACTGGACCATCCTGGGCCACTCGGAGCGCCGGACGCTGCTCAAGGAGACGGACGAGGTGGTGGCGTCCAAGACCAAGTTTGCCGTCGACGGCGGCGTCAGCGTCATCTGGTGCTGCGGCGAGTCGCTCGAGGAGCGCGAGGCCGGCAAGACGGTCGAGGTTGTCGAGCGCCAGCTGGCGGCCGTCGCCGCCAAGGTTTCGGCCGGCGACTGGAGCAAGATTGTCATCGCCTACGAGCCGATCTGGGCCATCGGCACCGGCAAGGTCGCCACCGTCCAGCAGGCCCAGGAGGTGCACGAGGCCATCCGCAAGTGGCTCCGGGCCAACGTCGGCGAGGCCGTCGCCGACGAAACGCGCATCCTCTACGGCGGCAGCGTCAACGGCAAGAACTGCAAGGACCTCGCCAAAGAGAAGGACATTGACGGCTTCCTGGTCGGCGGTGCCTCGCTGAAGCCCGAGTGTGAGTGCTGGCCTATGGATTTGGTTTGTTTGAGGGAAAGCTAACGTCAAACCAGTCGTCGATATCATCAACTCCAACCTCTGAGGAATGGAAGTGGGCAAGGCTCGCCCTGGATTGCTCAGGAATTACGAAAAAGCATAAGCATGCTGGGCGAAGATATAGAGACGAACGACAATTCTCCAATACACCTAAATCCAGTATCCAGGCATCCATCCAAGCCATGCACAGTTACAGCAACACCAGCCAAGACAGTAAGTAGTGTGTGATGACCATTCGTGTTGTTACAACTGCGCCATATACACAGACACGTTCCCCGCACTATCCAGCCTACCCTCATACCCGCATGCCGTTGCCGTGGTACGGAGACCAGATGCCTCTGACGGACTCGTTGACACTCTGCACGGGCTTGGTTACCCGCCTGAGCTTCTCGCCGCTGGCGTCGCGGAGCAGCTCGGCTTTCTTGAGGATATCGTAGGGCTCCATGTTGCGCACGCAGACGGCCTTTTCGCGGCCGTTGATGTAGTGGGCGATGATGACGGGATGCTTGGACGGCCGGGGCGAGACGGTGAACTCGACTTGGGGGTGGGCGGCGGCGAACTTGGGGAGGAGGGACTTGATGAAGCCGCTGTAGAGACGGTGAGCAATAGTCAGGTAGGAAGGAGGAAGAGCGGAGAGACGTACTTCATGCCCCGGGAGCTACCGGCCCAGTCGCAGTAGTGAAAGTCCATCTTCTTACATTGCAAGACGAAGGCGCCGACGCCGTTCTGGGACGCATTGTTAGTTTTATGATCGTACTTAAATGCATTGATCGATTAGTCTTACCCGGCCGACGGAAACCGCTTGTAATGCCTTTATCGTCATCGTCGTCGCCGTCGTCCGGAGAGCATGATCTGGGGTAGCGAGTTGAGTTCCAGCGGCAGAAAATGGCCAGGGTCCAACTCAGGACGGCAGAAAATAAGTGGGGTGGGCCTCAAATTATTGGCTCACAAGCGATTGAGCGGTGCACGGTCCCACACCAGGCACGACAGGCGCGTGACAGAAGGGCCAGACAAGCTGCATTCATGTCGCGCGAACTTGAATTTTTGGCGACTGCGTCAATCCGGGTTCTAGCATTATTGGCCCTCGCCCATCGCCGGCAATCAATAGGGCTGGCCACGTCTCTGGCGCTGCTCCATTCTGGATATTGATGAGAATTGAGCGATACCTGGGATTCGAGGCATAAGGCAACCTCATCCACTGAATCGGCAACTTTCGAACCGGGACCAAAGCACAGCGCCCACACACATCAACACCCACCATGACCGACCGGCTCCCGCCCAACCTCCTCGCGCTCTTCGCGCCCCGCCCGCCGCTGCGCTGGGTCCCCCCAATCGACCACCCGCCCGAGCAGCGCAAGACGGCCGCCGTGTCGGGCGTCGCCCAGTTCCTGCCGGCCCTGGCCGAGTACGAGCGCGAGTACGAGTACCACCCGACCGAGAGCTGGCTCGAGGCGCGCGACCGCAAGAAGCGCGAGCAGCAGGCCCAGGTGGAAAAGCTCTTGACTGAGGCGCCTAAACTCTGTGCGTTTTCCCTTGTGTTATTTTGACTTTGGATCATTTTCGTGGCGGTGAATACTGACTGAGAGTTGAAATAGACAACCCACATGAAGATCCCAACATTCGCGGCGATGCGTTCAAGACGCTTATTGTGGCGCGACTGGATTACAGCGCTGATGAGAAGGATCTTGAGCGCGAGTTTGGGCGGTTCGGTCCCATTGAGCGCGTATGTCCTACCGCCCATCCTCCAAGCGTGACGATGGTTCTTTTTGGTGCTGACTCCCACAGATCCGCATCATCCGCGATACCCATGCCCACGAGAAGGGAAATAAGAAACGGAAACCCCACCGCGGGTACGGCTTCGTCGTATTTGAGCGCGAAAAAGACATGAGAGGTAATGCCTGCCACCTTGATCTTGACACTGCCATCCCGCCGCTTGCCGGAACCCAAGCCCCCAGGACATCCATGGCCCTCAAGCTTGCCAGTCCTTTCTCCTCTCCTTCATCCCTCCTCGCTCCCCCCCTCTACCGCCAAGGTAATGCAATGTTTTCATGGTAAGGCGTTACTGACAAATGCGCATCTGGCGCTGCGCAACTAGCTGCTTTGGATGGCTGTGATGGCATCCGCATTAAAGACCGCCGCATCAAGGTTGACGTCGAGCGGGGCAGGACGGTGAAGGGCTGGAAGCCGCGACGCTTAGGAGGCGGTCTCGGCGGCCGCGGGTACACCAAGGCGGCCATGGTCAGGCCCATGGGTCCCGGCGGGTTTGGTGGTGGGTTCCGGGGCGGCTTTGGCGGCGGCTTCAGGGGCGGACGCGATCGCGGATTCCGTGGCGGCGGCTTTGGCGACCGCGGCGGATTTCGCTCTGGCCCTGGGGGTCCCGGAGGAGGTGGCGGAGGGTTTGGAAGTCGTGACCGTGGCTTTGGCGGTCCCAACGGGCCCCCTAACGCGCCTAGCGGACCGGGAGGTGGCTACGGCGGTCGTGACGGCCGACGTGATGGACCCGGAGGCGGTGGGTATGGCCGTGACGGCTCCTCGCGCTCATATGATGACAGGTCTGGTGGTGGAGGCTACCGCGACCGCAATCCCCGACAGTCTGGCAGCAACATGGAGCCCATCCGGCCTCGCGGTGAGAATGGTGGGTACCACGGCGGCGACAGCCGCGGCAGCGCCAGGGACTACGACCGGCCCCGAGACCATGACGACTCCCGGAAGCGCGGCTACGAAGGCGGTGGTTACGAAGACCCTAGGAAGTTGCGACGCTACTAGCAAGACCTGGCCTCATGTCTTGTGGTGGGTATCACTTTCTTCAGCTGTCATCGTTCTTCCTCGTCTCTCCCTGATTCCCGTCACTCGACTCGACAATGAGGGTAAGCCGTCTGTCGGCGGGGCCATTTGCCCGGAAGCAATCGAACATATCATCCAGCAGCCAGCGGGGACCCTTCAGCACGCGCAGCGGAAGCGCCAAGGTAAACCGCCGTCATACCTCTCCGATCAAAGTTATCCCTACCAGTTCCAATGTTGCGGGGACAAGGCAACTGGGAACGGCCCGTCTATTTGCTTATCCATCGTCCAAGGAGCCAGAAAGAGTTCTCGACCATTGGAATTAGCTCTCCGTGGCGTTCACGATGCCACAGCTCTGCAGCAAAAACCTTGCTGGAAGGTAACCACACTTCGTCTTGTATTTACTTTACTTTCAGCTTGTAAAAAAGGAACGGGCAAAAGAAGCGGTCATAGGTAATAGCTGTTATGAAATGAGAATTGAGGGACAAGGTAAAGTCAGAGGTAAGGGACTCGTTACTGTTTCCTACTTACTACTGGCTTGGGATTCGGTAGGCTGCCTGAAATCAATCAGTTAGAGCAATTGTTTCTTGCCCATCGGCTTGTAAGTTTAAGCTATCAAGTATTATTAGGAGCTTGGTATAGCGACCAGCATCCGGCTTAAAGCGATCGCCGTTAAGGTACCCAACAGTCACGCCAGCGGTAGACTCGCAAGTGGGTGACTGATGGACTGGTCTATTTTCCGTCCTTCTTTTTTTGCCCTGTCCGCCCAGACGCCAGTACCCGAAACCCAGCCCAGCAATAGCTATGGTATCATGCAAATGTACCCTATATGCACAGCGAAAACAACCAAATCACAACGAGGCACATGGTTGATCCCACCCTTTTTCACTCGTCATCATCCCCTTCCTCCTCCCCATCCTCCTCCATCCACTCCCCAGCCCCATCCCCGCCCTTCCCCCGCCTCTCCAGCATCCGCTCCCGGCCCGCCTCCAGCTCCGTCACCTCCCCGGTCGCCGCGCTCCAATACGCCAGCAACCCGACCCGGAACTCGCTCATGCACACGCTAAACAGCTTGAGCAGCCTCGTCTGCCGCGAGTCGAGCACCTCGCCTTCCTTGCAGATGGTGTACCCTTGCGCGCTGCCCGCCCCGCTCTCGTCGCCGCCCAGGCACACTCTCCCCTTGACCATGCGCGTCGGCATGCCCAGGCGCCGAAGCTCAGGCTCGAGCGTGTGGGAGACGGGGACGTCGTGCTCCGGGGGGACTTCGCCGCCTGTCGAGTAGACGACGCCGGGGGGGACGGTAATGGTGCGCGTGGCCACAGTGCCGGCCCGCGCAAAGTCGATGTGCGTGAGGGAGGAGAAGTAGGTGGTTATGGCTTCGGGGGAGCGGTTGGTGAAGAGCAGGCCGACGGAGCCTGAGAGGTAAGGTGTCAGGCGGTGCAGGCCGTCGGCTTGGGCGTCTTCCGGGGTGGTGCCCAGGGCGCGGGCGGTGAGTTTTGTTTTGCCGAAGAAGATGCTTTTTAGGTTGGGTTGGGTTGTTAGTCTCTTTTTCTTTTAGATGGGAGAGAAGGAAGAAGGGAGGGAAGGGGGGAGGGGTTAGTGGGGGGCAGTACCGGCAGTCGGACAGCTCGTGGCGCACGTCCTTGAGGTAGTTGTTGCGCATGTTGTCGACGCTGAAGACGAAGCAGTGCTGGTATTGGGGGATGCACTCGCGAATGTTGGAGAAGAGCTTGTCCTTTTGCTCGCGCGTCTTCTTGGTCACCTGGGTGAGGTGGAAGACCTTGGCTCGTTTTGATTTGGGCATGGCGGCGGCTCTGAGTTGGGTTGACTCTTTTGTGTGGTCGGTCAATTGCCTCGACGAAAGGCCCGAAAAAGATTGGATTCTCAGTGGGGGATAGTTTGGTGTGAGAGAAATTGTCCCAATGTAGGATTGTCGTTATTGAAACGTCTGCCAGTTCAGTGATTCAACCGCTAACTGGGAATTTTTCTGCCACGGAAGTTTTGGGCGGTGTCGGTTGGTCTCGCTTTGCCAATCCGGCCCCGCTCTGATAGGTTGATACGTTATGGTTTTTCCGTCCGAACAACACCGGGCTTTGAGCTTGGCTTGACGGAAGCAAGGGGACAAAAGACACTTGCATGGGCAATGGGCACTACTGTACTTTCATCCACCTGTGAACAGAACGAAACCGAGCTGGCGGTATTCGTTATAATATATACGTTAGTCCAGTCCTCGCTCATTTGTTAGCGTGGAACTTAATGTAACGTTATCTAGTTATACAGCGCTTTATTATTCTTTCAGCCTTACTTCCTCTGTATCCTTCCCTTTCATCCTATTTTCCGACTCTTCTCTTGTTACTTACGCAAATCCTCCATGCATTTTCCCCTTCTCCTTGTATCTCTGGATCTCTTACTTATATCCAATTTATGTCTTTATCCATCGCCTACGATGTGCCACGCTAACAGACACACCAGGGCTAGATTGTACGTGAGGATATCACTGCAGATGGTTGCTCCGATTTGCTGGGACTACTGCACTGCTGCAGCTTAGAGTCCCTGCACGGACTCGTGGAGGCCTCAGTCGAGGACCTTGTGTTCGCGGTAGGTTGAATGCTGTTGTCCGCTTCGAGTATCAGCGTGAAACAGCTTCAACAGATCTGGTTGGGGCCGGACGGACCGAATCCTGATATCCCGTGGTCAGGAGAGTCCGATCAAAATAGACGACGTGTCTGCTGGGATGCGCTGCGTCTCGTATGGTAACTATCCGTCTGGTGGTTAGTGGTGAGCTCTGTCTCGGCCGGTAGCACTGTTGGCGTCATATTAAATCCGGTTATGTCCGCTTAAACGGAGAGTCTTCGCGCCTTGGGCATCGTGTGCATAAGGTACTCCGTACAGCAAGACGGGACCCGATAAGCCAGGTAGCCAACACAACGTTAGCGTCCCACGGTGTTGGAATTGCCACAATATATCCTGGCCTCCGTAAGGTTATACGCATAAGCCGCGCCGTGTCCCAGAAATCTAGCTCGATCGTCGCCATGGCTTTGCCAAGTGCCAAGTCGCGGGAGTGTATCGATACGCGATGCTTGTTCAAAGATCCTGCAATGCCTTGTCGCAACGGCTTGCACTCCACCCCAAGGTCAGATGGAAAGTCCTCCGGGCATTGTTAAGCCCCGGTTCCCCGACCCATCAGGGCGGCTTGGCCCACACATTTACCAATTCTAGGCGAATGGTTGGTTGCACAACCCTTCTATTGGGGGATCCTTCTGGCATGCCGATGCGTCACACAGTCGTCACCTCGGAGACAATGGAAGTGAATACCACATCGGAAAGTTCCTGACTGTCCTTTCTCTCATTATCGCTCTCGGCAGGCTGAATTACGACTCTTCTGGAATGGAAAGGAGCTGTTTGGCAGTTCACTCACTTTCCCAGGCTCGCGAGGCAGGTCTTTAGGTGCAATGAAAATGAAATAGTGCAAATGCCCCCAATGAACTCCCCAATCGGGTAATCGGCGACGGCACCTTGTAATTTGCGAGGTGGGGACCAGGACCTCACAGCGCGTCCGCAAACGAAGAATACGGAGTACGCATTCGCAAGTCGCAACCGCTTCTCCCATCCCTCCTTTTTTGTTGGCTCAGAGCTCGGGCCGGTCGGCAAGTGCGAACTCCGGTGCGCAGGATGCAGGAAGAAGTACACGTACAGCTAAAATGGACCCCAATCCCTCGCTAGGATTGCGGGATGAATTGACGACCGATCTTTCGAGAACAGCAGAATCCGTAAGGGGGCCGGTCAACTTGAAATACCTATCTGGGGGCCGCATGCAAGTTCGGTCCATACAAAACACCGATGTTTCTTCCTTCGCTTCTCCCATAGATATAGCCTTGCAATCGTCGTCTGACGTTCCTTGTGGTTTCCTTTCTCTTTGGTTATCTCTTACAATAACTGATGCGACTCGTTGGGTGAAGTCGAGCAACAGTTGCTCGGTTCAAGGCCTGCATCGACCCCCAAAGTGCTTCTGGTTGGTAGTTATTGCGCACGCAGCTTTCCTGCGTCGGGCGGCTCTCAACCGATTCCCCGCCCGCGCGTCTCTTTGCCATGGCGGCCAACTCGAACGACTTGGAGAAGACGGCGGCAGCCATGCCGGACGCCGTCCCGTCTGGGCGCGACTCCAGCCACGGCGATTCGACCGACAACAGCACCGAGAAGCAGCGTCCTATCGACCTCGCCAAGGCCGACAGCAAGGTAGTCCAAGCCAAAGATGAAGAGGCCGACGCTGACCCGTATGCCCATCTCCCCGAGCGGGAGGCCAAGATCCTCAAGGACCAGGTCTACACGCCCGATGTCAAAGTGGGCATGGCCACGCTCTATCGCTACTCCTCGCGCAACGACGTGATCATCATCGCCATCTCGGCCATCTGCGCAATTGCCTCGGGCGCTGCCCTGCCCCTGATGACCGTCATCTTCGGCAACCTCCAGGGGACCTTCCAGACGTATTTCACGCCCGGCACCTCCATGACATACGACGACTTCGTCGACGAGATGAGCAGGCTGGTGCTCTACTTTGTCTACCTGGCGATTGGCGAGTTCGTTACGGCTTACATTTCCACCGTGGGATTCATCTACACGGGCGAGCACATCAGCGCCAAGATCCGCGAGCACTACCTCGAGAGCTGCATGAAGCAAAACATTGGCTTCTTCGACAAGCTCGGTGCCGGCGAGGTCACCACCCGCATCACGGCCGACACCAACTTGATACAGGACGGCATCTCGGAAAAGGTTGGCCTGACGCTCGCCGCCATTGCCACTTTCATTGCCGCCTTTGTCATTGGTTTTGTCAGCTACTGGAAGCTGACGCTCATCCTGCTGAGTACTGTCGTTGCCCTGCTGCTCTGCATGGGCACGAGCTCGAGATTCATCGTCAAGTACTCGAGGCAAAACATCGCTGCGTACGCCCAGGGTGGTTCCGTGGCCGAGGAGGTCATCAGCAGCGTCCGCAATGCCATCGCCTTTGGCACCCAGGACCGCCTCGCCAAGCAGTACGACAGCCACCTCGTCCGCGCCGAGTATTTTGGCTTCAGGCTCAAGAGCACCCTCGGCGTCATGATTGCCGGCATGATGTGCATCCTCTTTCTCAACTACGGCCTGGCCTTCTGGATGGGCTCGCGCTTCCTCGTCGATGGCGAGGTCTCGCTGAGCAGAGTGCTCACCGTCATGATGAGCGTCATGATCGGCGCCTTCAACCTCGGCAACGTCGCCCCGAACATCCAGGCCTTCACGACAGCACTCGGCGCGGCCGCCAAGATCTACAGCACCATCGACCGCAAGTCGCCTATCGATCCGTCCAGCGACGAGGGTGCCAAGCTGCCCGAGGTTGTCGGCACCATCCGTCTGGAGCACGTCAAACATATTTACCCCTCGCGCCCTGAAGTTGTTGTGATGGACGACGTCTCTCTTACGGTCCCTGCCGGCAAGACGACAGCCCTGGTTGGAGCCTCTGGAAGCGGAAAGTCCACCATCATCGGCCTTGTCGAAAGATTTTACTCGCCCATTGAGGGAACCGTGTACCTGGACGATGTGGACATATCGACCCTCAACCTCCGCTGGTTGCGGCAGCAGATCGCGCTGGTCTCTCAGGAGCCCACGCTCTTCGGCACAACTATTTACGAGAACATTCGCCATGGCTTGATCGGGACGAAGTGGGAACATGAAGGCCCGGAAAAACAACGGGAGTTGATTGAGGATGCTGCCAAGAAGGCTAACGCCCACGATTTCATCACCTCTCTCCCGGAAGGATACGAGACCAACGTCGGCGAGCGCGGTTTCCTACTTAGCGGTGGCCAGAAGCAGCGTATCGCCATTGCCCGTGCCGTGGTTTCGGACCCCAAAATCCTTCTCCTGGATGAAGCGACGAGTGCCCTGGACACCAAATCCGAAGGCGTCGTTCAAGCTGCTCTGGAAGCTGCTTCGGCGGGGCGCACCACCATCACCATCGCGCACCGGCTGTCCACCATCAAGGATGCCCACAACATTGTGGTCATGCAGCAGGGCCGGATTGTCGAACAGGGCACCCACGATGAGCTTCTCGAGAAGCGAGGCGCGTACTACAACCTCGTCACGGCCCAGGCCATCGCCGCAGTCAGCGAGCTGACAGCCGAAGAGCAAGAGGCCATCGACAAGGAGGAGACCGAGGCGCTTATCCGCAAGGCGTCGACCCACAACAAGGAGGGTGCTGTGCCAGAAGACCCAGATGACGACGTGCAGGCCAAGCTCAACCGAAGCCAGTCGCAGCAGAGTGCCAGCTCAATGGCTCTGGCCAGACGGACGGCGGCGCAGAAGAAGAAGTATGGGATCTGGACGCTTATCAAGACCATCGCCAAATTCAACAGGCAGGAGTGGCCTCTCATGATGGTCGGTCTGGTCTTCTCTGTCATCACCGGTGGTGGTAATCCGGTCCAGGCCGTCTTCTTCGCCAAGCTTATCAGCGCCCTGTGAGTGTCTCTGGTTTTGGCTTCCGTAGCCGTATATGCTGACTGAAGCTGTAGCTCTGTGCCGGTCAACGAACAGACGATTCCCCACATCCAGTCGGAAGCGTCCTTCTGGTGCCTCATGTACCTCATGCTGGGCCTCGTCATGTTCTTCTCGTATATCGCCTCGGGCGTCATCTTCGCCAAGGCCAGCGAGCGTCTGATCCACCGGGTCCGCGACATGTCGTTCCGGTCCATGCTCCGCCAGGATGTCGAGTTCTTCGACGTCGACGAGAATTCAGCCGGCGCCCTCACGTCGTTCCTCAGTACCGAGACGACGCACGTGGCCGGCCTCAGCGGCTCCACCCTTGGAACGATAATATCGGTCCTCACGACCCTGATTGCCGCGTGTGCTGTAGCACTCTCAATCGGTTGGAAGCTGGCGCTCGTGTGCATTGCCACCATGCCGATCGTCATAGGCTGCGGCTTCTTCCGCTTCTGGATGCTGGCACACTACCAGCGGCGCTCGAAGAAGGCGTATGCCGGCTCGGCTAGCTACGCATCTGAGGCCATCACGGCAATGCGGACTGTCGCCGCGCTGACGCGCGAAGAGGATGTCCTGAGCCAGTACAGGGCGTCCCTTGCGGCACAGCAGCGGGCCAGTCTCATCTCGGTGCTCAAGTCCAGTCTCTTGTACGCGGCTTCTCAATCCTTCATGTTCCTGGCCTTCGCCCTTGGTTTCTGGTACGGCGGCACCCTGATCGCCAAGTACGAGTACGACATGTTCAAGTTCTTCATCGTCTTTTCGTCGGTCATTTTTGGCGCCCAGTCCGCCGGCACGGTCTTCAGCTTCGCCCCCGACATGGGCAAGGCCGTGGAGGCGTCCCGCGAGCTCAAGACACTCTTTAGCCGCCAACCGTCGATCGACACGTGGTCTGCCGAGGGCGAAAAAGTCGAGTCGGTTGAAGGCAACATTGAGTTCCGCGACGTACACTTCCGCTACCCGACGCGGCCCGAACAGCCCGTCCTGCGCGGCCTGAACCTGACCATCTCGCCGGGCCAGTACGTCGCGCTCGTCGGCGCGTCGGGCTGCGGCAAGTCGACGACCATCGCCCTGCTCGAGCGCTTCTACGACCCGCTCGCGGGCGGCATCTTCATAGACGGCAAGGAGATCAGCAGCCTCAACATCAACCAGTACCGCAGCTTCCTCGCGCTCGTCTCGCAGGAGCCGACCCTCTACCAGGGCACCATCCGCGACAACATCCTCCTGGGCGCGCCGCACGAGGTGGCGGACGAGCAGATCAAGTTTGCCTGCCAGGAGGCCAACATCTACGACTTTATCCTCAGCCTGCCCGACGGCTTCAATACCGTCGTCGGCTCCAAGGGCGCGCTGCTGAGCGGCGGCCAGAAGCAGCGCATCGCCATCGCCCGCGCGCTCATCCGCGATCCCAAGATCCTGCTACTGGACGAGGCCACGAGCGCGCTCGACTCGGAGAGCGAGCACGTCGTGCAGGCCGCGCTGGACAAGGCGGCCAAGGGCCGCACGACGATCGCCGTCGCGCATCGGCTGAGTACCATCCAGAAGGCCGATGTCATCTATGTGTTTGACCAGGGCCGTGTCGTGGAGCAGGGCACGCATGCCGAGCTGATGAAGCGGAACGGGCGGTATGCGGAGCTGGTGAATTTGCAGAGCTTGGAGAAACACCGGTGATAAAAGAGGTAATAGGAAGGGAGGGATATTCGCATATATCTTAGATCTGTTATTTGGCGTTGAGGAATCTGTCGCAGGATAGACACGGGGCCCATTCTGCAAGGCTCTGGTGTAGGAATTTTGTTGTTAGTTTCGTTGTTGCCTCTCCATTCAAATGGCAGCTGGTTAACCTGGCATTTCCGGTGTCGGCTATCAAAACTGTTTTGGACTGCCCGATGGTCAGTGGGATCAGGATTCGAGCGATGGTGGACTGCGGAGTGGTTCTACAAGGCACATGAAGCTATTCAACTGGCTAGTCTGCCACATAACAGGAAAACTTAAATAGACTGAAACACAACGCTGCTCTAACTAGGTTCCCTTCATTGGGAAATCGACATGGTTATTCTGTTAAGAATGCACCGCCATTGACCTCCCCGCCTTTCTTGCCATCAGAGCTTGGCGTTTGCATCCACAGGCTGAGAGTTTCTCTTGAATTAGAACCAGCAGCATAGCCGAAAATATGTATGACCGAAGGTGTCAGGAAGCTCCACACAATAACAATCCTACTTCACGAGCATCTTTGGGCCCCGTGTTAGCGCCGCTTGGGGCCATTGGCTCCAGCCCCTACGTTCTCTCAGGGTCCAGGAGTCTGTTCAAGTTTTCCCTTCCCCATCAACTTCCCAAGGCTGTTCACTCAATGTTGGCTAGTAGCCTCTACCCGAACCCCTCGAAACCGCCTTTCATAAGGATCCTTGCGTGGATCGTAATGAATGCGTTCGGCTCCTGGTCTGCCCAGGCGGAAGGCACGGCAAATGTTGTCGTTAAGACCATATACGGAGCCGGCCTCAATGCGCATGTCGAAGACGTCGCTGAACGAGATGGGCTTTGTTGTTCGCCCTGGTGTGGTTGCGCTTGAGAAAGACAGCGAGGTGGGAATGGGGCTTGACCCCGCATCTTCAGGAGATTCCCCCAGATAAGTAACTAGTTTTCTAGGAGTCGGCGGCAGGCAAGTTGAGCTGAAACAATACCTACTTGGTCAACTTGTTCTGCTCACAGAACCAGTCCACGCCGCAACCCTTGTCGTCCCGGACAATGCAGTCGGCTGTCCTGCGATGGAAGTGCTGTCGTGTGTAGGCGCTCGTGGGCCCCCTCGAGGCTTCCAGGCCTGTGCTGATGATCTGCTCAAGCCCAAAATATCCCCGAAGGTAGTTAGCCTCTTCCCTGTTTTCGCTGTTCGCGTTGGTCACTTCTTGCTCCACGAACGGGGCAAAGGCAACAACTTCGGAGCCAGCCTCCTCCGCGTTGGGCGGGCTGGCTTCGTCGTCCTCGTGGAAGGTGAACCACATGCGAGCCGACTGGATGCGGACGCCGGAGGCGTGGCAGTTGAGTCTGACGCCGAGGACGATGAGGGACATGGGCTGCTTCTTCTCCTCCGTCTCCCAGCCGTGGACGACAAGGACCGTCCCAACGGTCATGCGGAACCGCGAGCTCTTCCGAGACAGATGGATCCAGCGCCGGTGCCACCGTTCATACACGGGGTTAGACGTCTTGTCCCTCGAAATGAAGTACCTCTGCCGCTGGTCAGCCCCAGGATTATGCAGCATGAAGTCGCCGAGAGTATCCTCAATGGCGGGGCTCGTGCCGTCCATCTCTTCGAAGAAGACATCCTTTGTCCTCGTCCTCGTTCGCTGTCTGATGCCGTGTAAGGGTCCCGTATGGGAGACTCCGATTCGTCAAGCGACGGCATCTTGCCGAGTGTTTTTGAGTTCGTTCAACTGTCAGTCACGATCATCCGCAAGTAGTGAAACTTGTGGCCAATGCCAGTGCGCTTGGGCAAGGTAGGGCATTGAACTGAAGGAAAGGGCTGCCTTTGATAGAGCTTCATCCAAGTCAAGAGAAGGGGGCGGCCATTAGACTTGGCTGAGTAGAAATGGGCTCGGCGTTGCATGTATGTAGCTGGGAATGTGATGGCTAATCAGTTGAATGCAGAAAGTATGCGCCCTGCATATATTAATTGGAACTCTCAGGCCACGTAGCAGTTCTTCTGGGCCAGTCAACGTTGGAAACCAACTATGACCTGGCCATTTCCCCCCCCCCCCCCCCCCCCCCCCCCCCCCCCCCCCCCCCCCCCCCCCCCCCCCCCCCCCCCCCCCTCCTCCCTTCCCCCCAACCAATCGACCAACCTCTCTAGACTCCATCAGCGGCAGCTCCGGGGCGACGACCATCGTCGCGGGAGTCCTCTCCCTGGTCATCACCTTCTGCCGCTTGGGAAAGGGACTCCAACACTAAACACGGTTCCAAATGCGAAAACAGATGGCGGACTGAAATGGCTAGAAGAAGTTACACGAGATGTGCGAAAACAAACTATCTCGTCGTGTTGGATAAGATTGTGGAAACTGACACATGGAGACTCCCTGAAGGAGGCTGACTTCTGGTCAAGATAAGTGCCAATTTCAGGCGCAAATGGGGCGGTCGGTGAATGACGGTGAGGTTCGAGCCCATTAGTATCTTACTTTTTGTCACTCTGAATTGTCAATCTCCCGTACTTGGACATCAAGGGGTTCAAATCCTTCGCGCGGTTACGGTGAAGTGCATAGTGGATTGCAAGCCCGAGTTGCTGCTGCCGGTGTGTGGCGCTTCGTAGAGATTTAAGTTCGCAAAAATGAAGTCAAACGCGTATGACGAGCTGATAAACCTCCTGGCGGGAAATACTTTACATCTGTATGGCGTTAATACCGTAACTGGTGCCCTGATCTCCTCATGAAGCGTATTGTACAATACAGTACCACGACACTTATTATCGTTATCTACGGAGTGAAACCACGTCAGCTGGAACCGTTGCCACATGGACAGCCCATCAAGGTGCTGGTTCACGTTTCACGCTGGCAACCAGATTCCAAACTTATACCACCTCAACAACCACATAACAGCAGCAAGACGCCGCCGAAGGCGATGACTTGCACAATGTACCCAAACGCGATGACGACCTCGCTCTTTATCTCGCTGCTCACCCTCTCTACCCTTCCATCCCTCTCCCTCGCCGCGCGCCCCAAAGATGCGATCCTTCTCTCCGAGGTAAATCCCCCCCTTTTTGTCCTCCACCGACCATGTCTCCCTCACACATATCTCCTCTCAAACATAGTCAGAATACTAACCCAAACGCCTACTGTGTATAACACCAGGTGCAATCCCTAACCCTCCGCTCCCCAGCAAAGACAACCTCCCGCCGCCTCCCGCCCGTCCCACAACTCACCTGCCGCTCCCCCCGCCCAATTTGCAACCTAGCAAACATCCGCACCATGCGCTGCACCAACCAGGGCTCGTCGTACACGGCCCAGGACATCGAGTGGGCGTGCACGGCGACGCTGCCCTCCACGCTCCGCCTGGACCGCACCGAGGTTATCTGCGAGGGCTACGCCTCCGCCGACGACGCCTACGTTCTCCGGGGCAGCTGCGGGGTCGAGTATACGCTCCGGCTCACCGAGGAAGGGAGGGAGAGGTACCCTGAGCTGGTGCATAATGATGATGGAAAGAGTAGAGCGGAAAAATGGGCTGGGCGGCTGTTCATGGGGTTGTTCGTCGCTGTGGCGGGGTGGATTGTGTGGTCTGCATGGACGAGGGCTGCTGAGAACAGGCGGTTGGGAGGTGGTGGGAATGGGAATGGTAACACCTGGAGGGGAGGGGGTGGTGGTGGTGGTGGAGGGGGATGGGGAGGATGGGGTCCTGGTTGGGGACCTGGAGGAGGGGGAGGAGGGGGCGGTAATGATGGATGGAATGATCCGCCGCCGCCGTACCCGGGGACGAAGCCATCGTCGAGTCAGCAGGGGTGGAGGCCTGGGTTCTGGTCCGGTTTGGCAAGTGGTGCGGCGGCTGGGTATATGGCTGGCAACCGGGGACAGAGGAATGATGAGCGGATGAACTACGGCCGGGGCGGCGGACTGTGGGGGAACAATGGCGCCGGTTCTGGGAGCTGGGGTTCGAGCTCCAGCTCTAGCTCTGGTTCTGGCTGGGGTGGTCGACGGTCGGGATCGAGCGGTTCCAGTTCACGGCACGAAAGCACGGGGTACGGATCGACCAGCCGCCGTTGAGCAAGATGACTCTTGATGCTGGATATCAGTCCTTAAACTCTGTACAGTGTTCCGCGCGCAGCAACCCCTCGTAACGCCGGCTCTATATCCTGCTCATCTGGCAAAATACAATGGCCCCGAGCAAAATACCTGGCCCTGCCCGCCTCCACATTCCCATCCACGAGAGGGAACCTAATCACACACCGCTAGAATACATTGCTAAAGATCCAACAATTCCGCTCGTACACACGCTTGATCATGAATTCTCCGCTCGGCAGCCGTTTCCCGTCCGCTCCGTATGTCGTACTGTTGAGGCGGTATCGCGGCACTGTGATACGTCCTCCACCTTTGGCGCTCCACGCCAGCGTTTGCAGTGGCTTGCTCTGCCGCTCTGCTGTTCTCAAATCTGGTGCCGCAAGCTCAAAGATGCGCAGCCATGGCATCCGACCGGTCAAATGCCTTGTTACAGCTTGGGCACTTCCTCATCCTGTTGGCTAGCCGATCGTCAACGCACGAGTTGCAGAAGACATGGCCACACCCCTTAAGAATCGTGTTCTTGAAGTTGCTCCGACAGACAGAGCAGATGACCAAATTCTGTGAGAGGTTAGTCCCAAGGTTCTAAGTCAACAAAAGCAGGCCCTACTCACCCTCAACGCCTCTTCCTCTTCTGACGAGTTGCTCTGGCACTTGGCCTTCCATTTGTTGCAGTCCTTGGTGATTTCCTTGACATCCACTTTGGCCTTCTCCAGCTCCGTCTCGGCCTTGTGGAGCTGCTCCTTCATCGATGCAACTGCCGCATCCTTGGCCTTCACAAGGTCGGTGAGACTCGATATTTGCAACTTGCACGCGTCTGCTCGTCGCGTCGCTTCAGCGCTCAGCTGCTCTAACCGCTTCCTCTCTGCCAGTGCCGTCGATATGTCCTGCTTCAAGGCCGCGACCTGCTTCTCGAGGCTGCTAATGAGAGCCCGGTTCTGCGTCTCAACATCCTTGAGCTGCGAGATGATCTCGGAACTCTTGCCATTCTGCGCCCGGAGCGTCCGGATCTCGGCCGTCCTGATATCCATGTCCTTCCGCGCCGCGAAATACTTCTGATCCGCTTTGCTCTTCTCGGCCGTAAGCGCCGCCACTCTTTCCTCGAGCGCGTGGAAGTCCATGACCTTGTTGTGCGCCAGTCCCATCGACTTCTTGTACGACTTCTCTAGAAGCGGTAGCTCCTTATTGATGGCCTCAAAGTCCTTCTCCAATTTCGTGAATCTGTGCCGCAGCTCTTCGACACTCAAGGCTTCGAGATCGGGACGCGGATCCATCATGGCTGTGTCCTCGCCGGGCCGTAACCGCTCTAGTTCCGACTCGAGCTGACCGATCCGATCTACCTGCGCTTCCACAAGCTCCTTCATTTGCGCAATGGCCGTCTTCTCCTGCTCTTGACTGGCTTTGCGCATCGCCACCTCGGCCAGGAGCTCGTCGCGGGCAGAGCGGATGCGAGTGAGATCCTGGTCTTTCTGCTGCAGCTGGTCCTCCAATTCCAGGGTGACGACTTGCGCCTCGGCCTCCAGCTTGGTCTTCCACTCGGTCCTTTCCCCACGCAGCCTTTCGGCTTCTTCGCGCAGCTGTTTGTTTGTGGCCTCAAGATGGTTGATGCGCTTGATCAGATCCTCGTTTTGTGCCTTGAACTGCTTGAAAACCTCAGTCCGGGCATACTCCTCATCCGTCACGGCTTCCTTCTTGATCTTGAAGGTCGAATTCTCCTCGGTCAGGGCCTTGTTTTCGGATAACGCGGCGTCGAGTTGCTGCTTCTGCTTAGCCACAACAGCCATTGCTTCTTGATACTGTAGCTTTAACGCTTCGCTGTCCCCGTTCGCCGCGCTGGAACTGGACCCACTGTCGTCCTTGGAAGCGGTATGAGCTGTGGCTCCTGCCAACGCCTGCTGCTCCAGTTTTTGTACTTGGGCGCTCCTCGCGCGGTCCAGCTTACGTTCCGCCTTGATGACCTTGAGGGTAGCCTTGTCGTACTGTTCCGAGAGTGATGCCTTCTGGGATTCGAGCCGGTCGACCTTGACAAGCAACTCTTTCTGTTGCGCCAGAAGAGACTTGACCTGCGACTCAAGTTGCGCTACTTCGGGCTTGACCTCGCCTCGCGCGCCCGCTAGCCGTTTGAACAGGGCGTCCGTCTTTGACTTGAAGGCCTTCCCTTTATCGCCAAGATGCCGTTGAAAATCCTTGCTATCCTTAAACAAAAGGGAGGATCCTGGGGAAAAGTCTGCTGGAGGCGGTGATGATATTGCGCCATCGACAAGCAGCTCGATTTCTTGCAAAAGCTAGGCGCCGTCAGCGAGAACGAGGATATCGTGAGATTCCTGGACGTACCTGGAGTACCCATGCGTCTACTATTCGAATATGGTCGTCGTGATCAGTCGAGTTCTTCTCGAGTTCCTGGACGCGACCCTCTAAATTGATCTTTTCCCGTTTGTACTCAAGCATCTGCCGATAGATGGCGCCTTTCTGATATTCCTGCACACGCCCAAGTCAGCCAGCCCGCCGCTTCAAATCCCGTGCTAGGGATCTCCGTGTTACATCGTAGCGAGCGATTGGAAGTAGGAGGAGGGCACTGAAAACAGGAAGAAGCCTGAGAGGAGCCGGGCATGCTGTTGCCAGCAAGCCGCGCATTAGCCACGATCAAGGCGAGGAAACGCTACAAGATGATTTGCGTTTGCTGCCTGCTGTTGCCGCCAGAAGGCTATCGAGTCGGCGAGACGGCGGCTTCCACCTGATCAAGGGACAGGATTGCGGGATGACGATGACGCAGGGAGCGTCGTGTGACACACTCACCTCAATCCAGGCCTCTTCTTTCATGTCGCCCGAGTCGTCTTTGGATTTGCTGCTGCCGTTTACAGCCTGCCGCTTGCTAGGAGGAGCGCCGTCGTCAACCGCGCCAGACGCGGGTCTCTTCCTGTCCTCCATCTTGGCGAAGGTGGCAGGACGGGGCAGCGCGGACGGCGAGGTGGCAATCGGCATCAGAAAACGCACAGCGAAGGGAGACGAAAGCAGGAAAGGATGGGACAAGAAAAAAGAAACAGATGTGAAATCGCTATCTGGGAGCGCTAAGGTGGTGGAATGGCGGCCTGTCGTCCGCAGCGTCGGCGACGCCTCCCGAGAAATGAAGCTGAAGCTGAAAGGTAGCGAGAGTCCGTGTGGTGAAAAGGAGCGTGCGGTTTGGGACCGGGAAAGAACCATGAAAGAATGGATCTTTCGGGTTGCAAGCGGCCGCAGTGCGCTAAATCACTTCAGTACTAGCGTCTGGCAGCCGATTTGCTGGTCTTTCTGTCTATCCCACTCGGCGCCCCGCCTATCGCCCGCTTTTCGAGCCATCTCAACGCGAAACGCACTGCGAGCCAAACCCATTCACAATTCGACTTCGACATTCGACGTCCCAACTTCCAGCTCCTCAATTTGGAAACAGAAGCAAAGTTGTCCTGCATCGACCCATTTGCCAACTTGCTACCTGCCATTGACCGAGAATTCAGCGTACTGGCTGTCCCACGGTTCTGGGCAATGCGCGACTGCGCGCGTTCCCCTCAATAGCCAAACACCCTGCTACGGGGCAGAAACGACAAGATGCTGAACAAGAAATCCGTATTCAAGCCAAAGGCGGCCATCCGCCGCCCAGTTCCTGGTCCGACATCTCGGGGCTCGCAGCGTCCCTCGACTTCCGAGCCGTCCGCCAACTCCACGCCTGCACCGCAAGATATCCCTTCCTCACAACCGCAGCCTGCCCAAGACCCTGACTCGGCCAATGGCACACCCGAGCAAGCTGGGACACTTGCTCCAGTGCAGGAGGAGGCGATTGAATCTGCTGCCGGGGAGCCGCCGCAGGCTACGATAACCCTAGTTCGTACGGAAATCGCTTCGGAAGGAAGCAACCAGCGCGCCGATACAACAACACCGACGGGCGTGCCTGATAGCGGGACAAAGGATGGTATTACACCAGAGCAGCCCTCATCACGAGAGATTTCGACTGTGCAAGAGACTGGTTCGCTTGAGACCCCAGTTGCGGGCGCCAATGCTAGTGCAGGATCCGGCGCAGGTGGCCAACCGGGAGCCGTCACGATTCTCGCTGCGACCGCTACTTCAAGTGAAGACACCACTTCTCCCACTCCACCCTCGACGGAAACACCCAGCATCCCGCCGTCCGAGACCCCCGCAAGCGAACAAGTGCAGCCAACCGCCGGTTCAACATCCGAGCCTGCGTCGGGGCCTTCTGAAGCTTCAAAGCCAAAGCGATGCCGGAAACGCGCCGTGATCGCGGCGACCGGTGAAGACTCTGGCGAACAAAACACTGCAGCACCTGCGAACAAGCGACCCCGAAAGAAGGCCGCTCCGCCGCCAGACGAGCAAAGCGACCAGCCTGCAGCCCCCAGAGCAACACGCAGCCGAAAGCGCAGCAAGGCTGCGACGGAGAATGGAGAACCTGAAAACAACAGTGAATCGGGCGCCGGGCAATCGAAGGGAAGACCTCCGAGGGCACAGCGCGAAGCCACGCCGCCTGATGCCGAGAACGTCGAAATCGACATCACACAGGTGAAGATGGCTGACCTGGCCAAGGACATGCATATCGGTAAGAAGTTCAGCCTGCACGACGAGCTTATGGAGCGCGAGCGCGCAAAGCGTCTTCGATTCAGCGCGAGGAAGAAACGGCAACAGGACGGCGAAGACGGCGACGGCAGCAAATCAAACCGCGAGACCTCCGCGGGGACCTCCGCCTCGATCTCCAACAACAGCACCCAAGCCACCCCCGCCACCACCGAGTCTGCAGGTGCCGAAACCCCCGCCGACGGGCCCTCACGCGCCACGATCGGCGAAGCCTACCAAATCATCGATGGCCAAATCGTCCTGGATCACCGCTCCCTCCGCGTGGACTTGCACGCGCGGGCGCGGGAAGAAGCCGGCGAGCTTGTCGAGGTGGAAGAAAACGATTTCACCCACCACACCACCTCCGCGACCTACCTCCGGCGCAACCTGAAGCCGCAGCAATGGACCGACGAGGAGACGGACCTCTTCTACCAGGCCCTGCAGGCCTTCGGCACCGACTTTGACACCATCTGCCGCATGTTCAAGGGCAAGACGCGCAAGCACATCAAGCTCAAGTTCAACCGCGAGGAGCGCGTCAACCCGGCGCGCATCACCGCCGCGCTGGTCGGCCAGAAGACGGTCTTGATCGACCTGGAGCAGTACCAGCGCGCGACCGGGCAGGAGTACGAGACGGCCGAGGCCATCTACGCCGAGCAGAAGCGCGCCGAGGAGGAGTTCGAGGCCAAGCAGAAGGCGCTCGAGGACGAGAAGGCTGAGGAGGTGCGGCGCAAGAAGGAAGAGGTGCTCGCGCAGCTGAACAGCGCCGTTGATGGGGAGAGAGCGGGCGGCGGCGACGGCGGCGGGGATGGCAAGAAGGGGCGCAAGGGCGGGCGTAAGAAAAAGGCGCCTGCTGTCATGGGACTTTGAATGTCCATATGCAATTCGTGGCATTCATGGGGTTTTGAGTCTCGGGCGGAATATTCATGTTTATGCTTTCAGTTATTGCAATGGGTTCTCAAAAGGAATGGGCTGCGCGGTACATTCAGAGGCAGGTGCTGCTCGCTCCTAGGTAATGGGGACCACAGCAGCAAGATGGATTGCCAACAACGGCAAACATGCGAGACGACTCGAGAGGTAGAAGGCGGACACCTGGGAGGAGAGGATTTTGCCACCACGACGGATTATTTGATACCCTTATCTCGTTTATAAGATGGCACTGCCTGATATCCTGGTTCATGGGCCGCTATGTCCTCTTTCCGTCAGCGGTCCAGCTGATGGTACATTTGTATTTGTACCAACAAAATGATGTAGGACAACAATCAGCACATCATGGTTGAGATACAATTAATTTCCCATCCGAGGCACATCGGTTTGCTGGAAACTCATTGATTTATTGGTTCTCGGTATCCTCGGAGGGGCCCAAACTCCTCCCATGTCCGAGTCAACCCAGGCCATACCTACCGCGCTGATGCACGAGGGAAGGAGCGAGTGATGCGTCCAGGACAACCTCCATCCTTTCTCCCCGCTGATCCGCTCAAGCCAGATCCCAATCTGCGCCTCATGCAACCTGTTTGGCCATCTTCAACCATCCTCAACCAGCCAGTCCGCCAGCTGCCGCCCCCAGTCGGCGCAGTGTCACAGGGAGGAGGCAGTGATGCACCGCTTGGGACCATCATCAGAGAAAACCCTAGTCAGATGTACTCCGTCGCCCATTCTCGCCATGGCAACCCAGAGCCCTGGCTCCAACATCTAGGCCAAATCCCCATACCCATCCAGATTCCCACGGATAATCGTAAAGCCAGGAAATCGTAGCACCCCACCGAAAAGACCGGAAAACGGCGAGTGAGTGAATTACTGCATATTCACATCGTCGTCGTCATCCGGCTGATCAAAGAGGAAATTCGCGGCGAGTTCTTCGTTCTTGTCGCAGGCAAAGTAGGCCTGAATTGCCTGGTCTTGCGTGAAACCCAGGCGAGTAAGCCTCTCGATGGCGTCGCGCTCCTCCTCGGTTACGGAGATCTGGTGAGCGCCGGGGGGCAACGGGGCATCATCGTCGCCTGCCGACTCGCTGAGAAGAGAGAGGAACTGGTCCGGGTTCTGGGCAATTAGCTGGGCGAGTTGCGGGTTGCCGGCGCCGAGCTGCTGAAGAATTGGCTCGAGCATCTGGGGCTGCTGCTGCACAACTTGGCGAAACTGTTGAAACTGCGCATTGTGCCGGAGGAACTCGAGATTCCCAAGGCCCTGCTGTTGGCCAGCCTCGGCGCCGGCACCTGCAGCCACACCACTACCGCTGCGAGCTCCGGAACCTCGGCCTGCCTGGGCGGCAAGGTCAAACAAATTCACGTTTCCATCATCATCACCACCAGCGCCGGCCGCAGGAGCCGCAGCAGCAGCGGCAGCGGGGGCGGCGGCCGGACGAGCCGCGGCCTCGGGTTGTTGGAGGTGCTCAGGAATACCCTGGTTAAGAATCAGCCATAGAAGCACGAAGAGAGGCAACCTTGTGTCCTGGAGGGCCAACGTACGCTCAAGAGATACTCAACAGCACGCTCGGGGTTGTAGAAGGCGGCACGCATGGCAGCATCGATCTGTGACCGCTCAAAACCCATGGCCAGCATGTTGGCGATAGCCTCCGCACGCTGCTCGCCCATAGCCAGGGTGTTGGCGTCGGTGGCACCACCCTCCGCGGCGGCGGCGGTCCGGGAAGGAGTCGGTGTGGCGGGAGCCGCGGCGGCGGCGCCAGAAGTCTGCGCGGGAGCAGCAGGCGGCGCTGGGGTGGAGCTTTGTGCCGGCGCAGGGGTAGCAGGCGCTGCGGACGTTGATGCTTCGGGGGCTGGTGTGGGTTTCGGTTCCTTGGGCTGCAGGTGGAAACGGTTAGCCACAGTTAGCAGTCGGCGCATATCGATCTCCAAACATACCTTGTTCACGACGCAGACAACGAAACCCTTCTCCTCGATCTTGTAAGACTCGACGGTGTCCTCGTCCTTGAGGATCTTGCCTGCGACACTGGGTCAGCCTATCGTATCGGGAGGCCGAGTATAGGGCTAATGGCATACCGGAGTAGATGAGCTTCTGAAGCTTGGGATCCCAACCCCGCTCTTCCGAGATCTTCTGCTTGACAGACGAAATCTAACAAGCCTGTCAGCCCGGGAGTTTGAGTGAAGAAGATGGGTGCGCTAAGAAACATCCGCGACGGCCATCGCAGTTGCAGTTATAGATGTCGCATCGGGCAACGGGTTCGGGTGGCGGGGCTCGGATGAAGCGCGTGAATCGAGATGGGAGGAGGGGTAGCCTACGAGATCGGTCGGCTCGACATCGAGCACGAACTTTTGCTGCTTGAGATCCTGAACAAAAAGGCCACAGTCAGTATCGGTACATGACGACCGACGTAGTACGATGAAGACAGAGCCGCGCCGGTTTGGGCGGGCGCGAGCTGCTGCCAGCTCTATGGGTCCGACCAACGTACTTTGAACGTGACCTTCATGGTGGGCAATCGAGGCCGCCGACAGCTGGTTTTCGGGAATATTTTGTGCAATAACCACGACGAAGAGAGTGAGGATGATTCAGACAGTTGTCGATGAATGTGTGATTTTGCAAATTGACAGCCGCTGCGGTTTGGTTCTCTGTGGCGACAGGAAGGCAGCAGAGTGCTGAAGCTAAAGTCAAAGAGGCTCGGAAGAAGCACCGACTGCAGCTAGTCTGTGGTGGGTGGGGAACTGTGAGAAGCACGCGGCATGCTGCCGCCTAACGCAGCTGGGATGCCCCACCTTCAGGGTGGAAGCCAGCTTGAGCGTCTCCGAGTTTCCAAGCTGAGTTCGCTCACTTCACAACGACGAAACTGCAATATTCAAAATAATATCGAAGGCCGATGAATTAATTCAATAAATGCAACAGAGCCCACAATCTGGGAGTTTGACTTCAGTTCACCTGCAGGTCGACTGTGGGCAACCCAAGTGACGGAAATCGCCTTGCAGTTCCCGTGTGGCTTGTCCAGGCCGTATTTGCATTCTACAGTTCCATCTACTCTCCTTCTCATTGTTCATACGCTGAACACTGCCCTTTATTAACTACATCATGCCAACAACAAACCCAGTGGTTTGCCTGATTCGTCTATTGACTAGCTTACGGCTCCCACTTGTGTCAAAACAAGCCATCCTGTCCTTTTCCTTTTACCCCGTCTAATTCAACGCCGTGCTAAGGTATCAACCCAGTGGTATCTTTTGTCAACCCCCCAGACACCCGGCCACAAAACCACCCACCCAGTTGGAAGACCCAAGGAAAGTAGACGGCTGCCCGGACCTCTTCTAGTCCACAGCAGTCCCAGTAATGGTGCATCAAAATAACGCCCCCACATGGCCGATAGGCAGCCCTTTCCACCAACGATCATGACGACGGATGTAGCTCAACACCATCCTCGCTTTCCCCAGGTGTCCGAACACTTTTCCGGCTATTGTAACCCGTCAAGCTCGACCGCGACCCAGCAGTGAGAATCCATTCCGGGATCGGCGGCGTCATCTTCCTCTCCATATCCTCCTCAGCAACCATCACCGGCAATCCCCCTTCTCCGTCCCTCTTCCTCTCCTCCTCCTCCCTCATCTCCGGGGAAGCATTACTTTCCGCCCTCCTCCTCCCACGAACACCAACAAACGACTCGGATGACGCGGCCCGACTCAGCGGGCTCGGCACCACCGGCGAGCTCTCGCTCCTCAACCTCTGCATACTCGCGATGCTGCGGATGCTCTGGCGGTCCGAAATGACCTGCCCCGCGTTGGGCGCCGCCACGACCACGGTCCCCGGGGTCGCGCTGGGCGGCGGAACCGGCGAGTCGGACCGGAAGAGCGGGTGGATGTGGGCCTCGCTGTGCGAAGCCTGCTGCGTGAAGGCCGCCCGCTGGGCCTGGATGGTGCGGGACGAGACCGGGCTGTAGCTGCGGCTCCTGCGGCGGGTGCGCGGCGCGTTGAGGCAGACGTCGAGCGCCGTGCCGGGACTCGGGCTGCGGCTTGGTGCCGGGCTGGCGGGGATGGTCTCGAGGAAGCGGGTGGATGGTGGGGAGGAGGATTCGAGAACTGTTTGGCGGTTGTCGGGGTCCACGGCGGATGTGTCCCAGGTGTCGAAGCCCTCTTCTGCTGTCGAGCGCGACCGGGATTCGCGCGGAGCGGCCAGGTCAAGGGACAGGGGCCGGTTGGATGACCGCCGGCTGACGGAGAGCAGACGAGTCCTGGATGTGATGGGTCGTATGGCGTGTGAGAGGGAAGTCCGTATTGAGCTCATGGTTTCGGTTGCCGAGCGCCCACCGCTCGACCTTGGAGGAGTCGGCGAATCGAACGACGCGCTGTCTCGGGTCCTGGCGGCCGATGCCGGCGTCGTTTCATGGTACGGCACGGTTTTGATCCGCGGGGCGGACCGGTTGGCCTGGTCGAGATAGGTCGAGATCTCTGGATGTGATCCCAGTGTCCGCCCGACGATGAGATGCAAGGTGAAGAAAACTAGTTGTGTCGCAAATGCCAGCCCTAGAGCGACTGACGAGCCCACCAGAAATTCTCCCGCCTTCCAGCCCAGAATGGTGCTTAGAGGATCGTCAACTACCCGGCTTAGGCAGACGATATTCGACACCGAGACCGCAGAGGCAACTGCGGACAAGCCTAAGCCTGTACCGAACCAAATAGTCTTGAAACACCTCGGTTTCGGAGTCCATGGTGCCACATGGGAGATGCTGAGAAAGGGGATGGCAATGAAGATGATGGCTTCCAGGACCGCCGCAACGATGGCTGTTGTCCTGACCGAGGATGCCCGGTCCGCCTGCGAGCGAGCGAGAATGACATGAATGGCCAGCATGGTCGTGGTCGGGAGGAATGCGACCGCGCCCAGCGCGGCGGGGAGGGTGCGGGGGATTGCCATATCTCAAACTCTGGGGTGCCGATATGAAGGTGAGACAGCCCCAGTCGAACCGATGGGTGATGAAACAGGATCTTATCGGCCTCCCTTGACGGTACAGTCTGTTGACAAAACAGACGCCTGCGCGCAGCCGTGCGGATGTGTCGCCCCGCAACGAACACCAGCCAGCTATTCCACCCTCTTCTTCCTTTCCCCTCAGTCCTTAAACAAAAGAGAATATTGCCGGTCTTTCGCCTTTCCAGACGCCGAATGCCCCAGGTCACTGCAAGGACCAGCCTGCACTTGGCGGTGTTTCGTTGGCCGCGATCGATCGAACGCCCGGTTCTCCGCCGCGGCAACGAAGCGGGAACCAGCGTCACCCTTCGCGGGCTGATGGTGAGGAAAAAGAGCAGCCAGGCGGCGCCAATGGCGGAAGACGATGGCAAAAACGGAGCCTCCCCGGGTCCACGGCTGCTGCGGGGCGGCGCCGATATCAGCCGGGCTGGTGTTTACGGTCGTGTGTTTATGCGGCTGGTCACAGGGCCCGGCACCGAGACAACGGCATTCCAGTCTTTTGCCGTCTGGGTTAGTCACTAAGTGATTGTGCCACAGTAGGCAATCCGACCTGGGCTACACGGAAACGAGTTGGTCGAGGTGCCCGGGTGAGACCGTGGGAATGAGTGGTTGGATGGTAGGCGGCCGCGAGGAATAGAAGGCTGATGCTCCTTCTTGCTTCGTAGCGTCCGTGTGGGTGTGGTGTGTCACACTTGGAAAAGGTTTCCTTTCTGCCCCAAGTAGGAGGTCAAACGAAGAATATCTCGCTGCTGTGTTGGATGAATGAACGAACGGCATGAGAGAAAGTGTACGAATTTCAACATAAAAACTGGGATGCGTTCGGCGGCCCTCTCTGGACGTGGGCTCTCCCGGCTAAATGTAGCAACCGCACACAAATAGATACCAGGCACTGCGTAAGACGCGTCCGGGTCGCGTGGAGCCCTCTGGGTCCGTCTTGTTGTCTGCCCAGCCCTGAACCTGCAGGTTGGAGTTGCCGTGCCTTGCTGGGCAGCCTGGTGTGGAAGAGGGTGGTGTGGGCGGGCTGCGTGGCATTGGGAGACGACGGACCGTTTAACAAGGGCCACCCTTGGATGGGCTGTGTGCTCGGGCTCCGTCGAGACTTGGGGGTTGTTTTCAAGCGAGAACTTGATCTCAGCAAGAAGCAAAGAGCGAAAGGCAGATCGGAACCGATCCCATCCCGATGACGATCACATTACAATGTACGATGCTAGCGCGAGCTGTTTGATCGCGATGCATAGCCGCACACGTCGGGGGTTAGCTGAAACCCAAACTTGACGATTGTTTGCATTGCCATCTCAAAGTCAGTCAGGAGAGCAGGAGCTGTTGGCTCGAGTGTTTCTCCTCAGACCCCGGTTTTAAGGGCCAGCCCTGTGGCTTGGGGAAACTTAAGGTAAACAAAGCCTTTGGTAGTGGCTTCACTATACTTCACGTACCAGAATCCAAAGTGAACACGGCATCCCTTATCGGGCACAGCAACCACCCCGATCATACCAGATCCCGCAGAGACCATAGCACCAATGCGGGAATTGAGCTACACGAGCAATGCCCCCACCCCAAAGCCATCCGGCGCGTTCGTACGGATTGATCTGACCTGCAGAAGAGGCGTCTGTGAGAGGGGTGTCACCCCAGGCACTATGCAGTCAGCTACCACTTGTTGTGCTGTATTTGTAAATTAACTGGATCGCTTCCCTCTCAATCGCCAACTGGTGCTCGGCTCGGATTCTCTCTATCAATAATGACGGCATCCTGGCTGTCTTGCTGCTTCGAGTGCTCCATGTTGGGTTCCCATGTGGAAAGTCATCGCAGCCCCTCTGGGTGTACCGACTCAACCTAGTCCTCGTAGCACAAACTACCGAGGAAGAACCTCAGCTGCGCATGTTCCGCGTGTAGGTATATCGGTACGGGTAGGGTGTGTACCCCGGGGTTTGTAGTTCAGCAGCGCAATTTCGCCGTTCCTTGGTTTGCACCGAACTCAACGGCGGTTCGGAGCAACTCTGGAGAGCGGAGAGCGGGAACTGGCGAATCAGAGGGGCTTGCCTGCGGCAGGAACTTGGCGTAAGCTACAGGTAACGTGTTATGTCAGGTATCTAAAGGAGACATCTACCGTGTGCATAGTGCGGTAACTCGCAGTTGAGCTGCTTAGGGATTGCTTCTCAAAAGAGGCTAGGTGTGTCCCCGAAGAATCTTTTCCCGGCTTTTGTAGCTGAGAGATGCCACAGAAAACCCTGTTGCACGTATCAGTACTCGAGTATGTATAATACAATTACCATTCTTGGGACCGTTTAACTGGTCCTGACAGCGTGGGTCAGGCCCCATGCAGCCCAGCGCCGGCAAACGTTCGGTACCTGCGTCAGAGCGTAAGCAGCACTAACCCAGACCGCGCGCGACGCACAATTGTCTTTGTTTCAACTATTACCGGGTCGCACCGTCGTTTTGCAGCATAATGGGTGCCCTAATCCTCGGACTTGTCCCGTTCATCGCTATTGTGTCTCTTTGTGGAGTTAATGCCCGGTCGAGGTAGCATTCGATCGATCTTGAAGAGACAAAAACCGTGCGAGCTGGGGTGAGGGATGAGGGCTTCCATCTTGTTTTGTGTTACCCCACAAAGCCGCGAGTTTGGCTTGCTTGGCATCAGCCACAGCGATTCTGGAAACAGCGCTGGAGACGATCGACGATCGGTGATCAGAAGTCCGTCCCAGGGACCCCGACGACTCGGAGTCAATTGTTTACTGGACGGAGCTGTTTCCAAATTCGGGTCGGTTGATAATGCTACACTTGGAGGACTCGAAGCATGTTTGCCATGGCAGCGGATTCCTGATACCCAACTGGCAGACGGGAAACTCACGGTTACCTCCAGAGATGGTATTTTCTCGAGGATAAGCAGGCGGTTTTGTTTGCTCAAGAACAACCCGGTCGTCCCAGAACCTGGTTCAAGAAAGTGAGGAGAGGTGGTCGGAAGGACAACTTTTGAAGAACGAAATTTTGGCTGCACTACTCCGTAACAGTTGGTACAGCGGCCCGTGGCAGGCCAAATGCCGTCGGATTTTTTCTCCCAGACAGGCTCTTTTCCCTCATTTCTCATTTTCTCTTCAAGTTTCCTGTTGGTCATCAGCTCCACCGCACGCACACAGGGTTCCGGTTTCTCGTTTCCTCAGACAGACACCAGCACCTGGAAAACTCCCCCGTGTTCTTCACTCCCTTCTCATGTCAATTTCGAGGTGTAATCTTGAAGCCCTGTTCCGCCCTGTCACTGATGACATTTCGCGCATTGCGTCTCAGGCATCCATTTGTTGTTACCACTCCACTCCTCAAAGCGGCCCGAAGAACGCCCCGTGATTGGATCCAAGGCCCATGTTCTTCGTGGAGCTGAGGGATCTCATCCCAGTTGCTTACGGATACCTCGTTGGTCTTTTCTTCTCTCTCCTGCAGGGCGTTTGTTTGCTGGTGTTCTATTCTTCTGCGGTGCTGACGGACAGTCACTCACCAGCTTTTTAAACCTTCTGTAACAGGCAACCTCCAAACGTCAGTTTCTCCTGGGCGTCTTCTGGAGTTTTGCACTAGGTAGCGGGCATCTCCGACGCTAGCCAAGCTTGTTTCATTGCAAAGGAGTCCCTAACAGAAGAGGCCCACTCTCAGGGGCAGTGTCGAGTGGGCACGGGTGTGTTGTGTTCATGCCAAAACAGTCGGTGTTGGGACGGAAACGGTCAGGACCTCAAGCTTCTGACGTTCGCCGTCCTCAGGCTTTTCTCTCAGTGCTGACCCAATCCTGCTAGGAACGTCTTGGTTTGCTTGCTTTGGCTGCCAAGGCGAGATGTCAGACGGGATTGACCAGATCCAAGTCGGCGTTGTCTGCGACGTGGAGGAATGGTTCATCCGAAGTTGGCTGTAATGTACGGATTACTTGAGGTCAACATTGTAACGTCGTCCGCGACCCTGACTTGGAGACCACTTTTGATGTGAAGAAAGTGTATATTGTCAGAAATGGACTCCAAAACATGTCGTAGAGGTCACCGGTTGGGCCCTGGCATTTTTTATTTTATCATGATAAGACACATTGGAATAAGACCCAGCATTTCACTTGACACTAGTTGATCATCCAACTAAGGTACGAGACCTTGTTCTTTAAGTGAAGATTCAGTCGCCGTTTGGATCTCAGGAACCAAGCGCTGCTGTCTTTCATCGCTGACGAAGGACCCGGACTCAGCATTTCGATTCCAAAATTGACTTGACTTATGATATCGAGTTCCTTCGACTTTACTTCTCTTGGGCTGGCCATGTCCAGCGTATCGTGATAGACATACTGGAAGAAGACCGCTTAGTACGTGACAGGGTGGAGCCTCGAAATCAACGAAATCAGGCTCATCAAAGGTGCATAACCCACGTCGAAGTGTATTGGAAAATGAACGTACCTCGTTTCTAGTAAAAGGTTGGCAGGTGATGAACCGTCCCTAGTCATTCCGGCTTGCTGTCAGAACAGCGCATCTACCGTAGTCGGAGGCATGAATAGGAGTATATACACACGCAATTTACAGTCCGGATCCAACTTGAAGTCTGTCAGGCATGAAACAGAGATCTCTTTACGTTCACTCTGTTGATAGTCAGTCAACCCAGGAGTGCTTCAGAGCAACCTGAAAAGTACCAAGGTAAAGGCCTCCAATTGGGAGGTTGTCAGGATACAAGTACCGACTCAAACGCTACTTCAGCTTCACGCTGATCATCCCTAATCAAGACAGACTGATGGGCTTTGGCTACCCAGGGTCATACTCTCCCAGCCGGCCCGGATCGTCCACATCAACCGTAACTCAGGGTCATTCGTAATACATTACCCTAATTAACTTACGCTACCTCACTAGGACATAGCGAACCCATCTAACTTGATCAGCGGCAAGTCCTCCTATTTCCAGGGACCTGGCACTCCGTATTCGACCCTTACAGCACGCTTATACGGCAGGTATCTTGCGAGCAGTGGAGGACTGGAGTTGATAATGAGAGAGCGCTATGTTTCCTATATCTTTGAAGCCTTCGACCGCAGATGAAACCGCACTCCTCTTTTTCAACGTTCTCTCAGCATCTTGGCCAACTGAGAATGGGGTCAGGAGGCATCTAAAACAAAGAATACCTGGTATACCACTTACGTTGTCACTCAGTTGGTTGGTGGACAGGAAAGGCGGGTAGATACGCCTTGATTGGTTGCAGAGCCGGTTTAGTCCGCGGGTATGCCATGTCTACGAGGTAGGCAATCTCGCCCCAAATCCGCAGCACCGCTCAAGGGCACCTAAGGTGGTATGTAGTAAGGGCCCAGACTACCTACAGCCTTGGCAGGGCGAAGTCTCCTGCAGTATAAAGCTGAACCGAGTGTCCGGTGACATTTAACAAGTTACAGTATCAGCTAAGCAGGTATGAATATACGTTTATTGTTGGCTGACGAATGGGATTTGCCTCCTTTCATTTGACGTACTCCGAGAAGAGCAACGTACCCAGTGGCAGAAACACATCTAATTGGATTTTCTAGAGGAATCAACCATCCTCCAGCTGCCGCTATATACTGCCTGCCAATATGAATTACAATTACCAACCCAGAGCCCTCCTTCTCCCGATGAAGTTCCCCAGGTCTTGGTACAGCTATGCCACAGCTCCATGTCGACCAACCACTACCCAGCTGGCCCTCCTTCATGAACGTTTTTGTTACCGCCGTTGCCGAATGGCTGATGCGTCGTCATCTCCACCAGAGCGAGTGTCAGAGAGAGAGTGAGAGAGAGAGCGAGAGAGAGAGCGAGAGAGAGAGTGAGAGAGAGAGTGAGAGAGAGAGTGAGAGTGAGAGTGAGAGAGAGAGTGAGAGAGAGAGTGAGAGAGAGAGTGAGAGAGAGAGTGAGAGAGAGAGTGAGAGAGAGAGTGAGAGAGAGAGTGAGAGAGAGAGAGTGCCGAGAGAGAGAGTGCGAGAACTACCTCCATACAAATAAGGAGAACGCACGAGTGCGCATCAGAGCAACAGGAGATGAAGAATAGAGAGAAAGAGACGGAACAGAACAAACCAGCCCAGATCAATGGTCGCTCCCGGCCGTCTAGTATCGTAGTTGATTCGTCAAAAGAAATATGCAGAGTGTGTCGTGCTCGTGCCCATTCACATGAGCCAGCCATCTCGTCCATATCGTACAACGTAAGGTACTTATGGGATGAATCGTGATTCATGGAGTATGTCGGCCGTGGCCGCCGTCGCGTCGTCGCGCTTTCGTTGCTGTCGTGCCGCCATGTCCGATGTATACGGTGGCGGGCAAGAGCATTAAGGTCCCAAGGTAGGATGAAGTGCGCGTATATCTCCAGCATCCATGGAAAGGAAGAAAACAAAGACTTCCCCTGTCCTGTATACCCTGGGTGCGTACGGAAAGAGAGAAGCAACAAAAAGGGGCTGCTGCCCCACCTCCTAGCATGATAACCCTCCCGTATCAGTTGAGCGCCGATCTAAGTCTTGATCGGCTCTGTTGTCGCTGGCCTGCTCTCGTTCTTCAACGGCTCCGGAGCGGCCGTTGGGAGTGGTTCCCTGAAATCATGGCGTGGTCCTGCTGACGCCGGGCGCACCAACTCCCTTGGTGGCGGGAGAGGACTCCGTGGGCTATGTGGGCGCGGCAAGATGGGAGCATACGTCGACGTCGGACGATCCTTCGCGCTGACTGGAGCGTCTGCACCCTGAGCCTGGTAGTACTCCCTACGGCTCGTTTCGTCTCGCCAGAACTGATTTTCTCCGCCTGCCGCTGCTGGAGACCGGACAGTTGTCTCTGAGCCCGGCGCTCCGAGGGTCGGTCGAGGCGCAATCTCGGGCAGCGCTTTCTTTCTTGGCTTCGTGTCTTGCCCCTGGGACGCCGCCTGAGGCGCCGCCGGCGGCTGTTGCAGACCCGGACTGCGTGGGTGCGGAGCGGTAGTCGTCGCCGGAGAAGGCGCAATCGGGGCGGGCGTAATGGGGGGGTAAGTCGACACCTGCCAGGTGGCCCCCTGAACCGCCTTGGGAGGGCGTCCCCGCTTACGGGCTACCGGGGTCGGGTTGTACGTTGACGCTGAGACTGATGGGATGGGAGCTGACGGAGCCGGAGCGAAGCCATTCGGGCGAGGCTGTATGTTTGCGGGCAGACCGGGCTGCAGATTGGCGGGTAGTGCAAAGCCGCGCGGGGATACCTCGCCAGGAGAGGCCATGGCCTGTCGTTTGGAGGATTCAAAGTCGGGGAGGTCGCCCAGTGATTTTCGCTTCAATGAGGAAATCATGGGCGGAGGGGCCATGGGCGTGTTGAACATGGTTTCTGCCGCATGAAGACATTGACCCATGGTGCGACCTGCCGCCGTAGGTTAACCGGGCTGCCCTCTCGAGCTCAAAGATCAAAAATAGGAGCGTTGCCTACCACTGGGGAGCTGCATATGGAGCCAGTCGGGTTCGATTCCATGCGACTTGACAAAGTCGACGAGGACGCCGACGTCCACCTGGCTAAGCTTGATCATCTCCGCGAGAACAAAGCGCTGCGTAAACGGTAAGGCCGAGTCATGTGAAGGGCAAAAGCGGGGGTTGAGTGACGGCAGTACCGTACCTTTTCGGCCTCGTTAAAGGACTCCATGGCTGAAATCAAGTCCCCGGTGCCTTCGAAGTGAAGAAGACGACAAGGAAGGGAAGAAGTGTGTCATTAGCCGGCGGTGGGCAGTCATTTGACAGAGTGCGGATATGATCAGTCACTTAAGAAACAGGCCGCTCGTGATCCCAGTTCTGGTGGTAGCATTAGGGCGCAGTGGCGAAGCCGTAGGTAAGGCAAGGTTTCTGGAGATTTATGAGGGGGTGAACAGCCGCCTGGTTACAGCGTGCGCGCGCCTTGCATCTGGCGATAAGAAAAGGAATCGAGGCGAAAGAAGAGACCGAAGATTAAACGAGTGTCGAGACCTGTCAAAGGGGAGACAAACCGTCAGCGCAGAGGTGCCGCCCTGGATAAGGACATTCGCGGCCCAGGCGTCAGAAGCTCGCAAGCTGGGAAATCGAGTGGTTGACAGGTGGGCGGATGGGAGCGTGGGCGGCAAAGACACGCGAGCCGTGCGAAGCGCGCGTCTTTCGGTGCAAGGGGCCTGAGTGTTGCAAAACAAGCGACCAGAGTTCCACCGAAAACCCACAGATGCTCCCCTGTTAGTGCTGGAAAACCCCCTCCTCATCAGCCCAAGCTTCAAAGCACGGCCCACTATGTCTATCAGTGTTGAAATGGAAGCTGAGCCGTGTGTGCTTCCAGTCCTCTGCGACCTGGGCATCTTCCTGGCCACCACCACGAGAGGAGCGCATGGGAGCGACTGGATTATCTCATGCTCCCCCCGAGTCAGCTAACGGATTCGGCATGATCAGCTGCGCAAATCTCCACCTGGCAATGCCTTGGATGCGCTGTGCATATGTCGCGCATCTGCGTCCCGCCTGGAAATTTGGTGGTTTCCTTGGGTGTCTCACAGAGCATGCAGCTGCAGCGAGATCAAGTGACTGCTCAGGTGGCTAGTGGAGTGCAGTCGGATCGAGGCGAGATGGTGTGCACATCAATGCAGCCCTGTGCGTGGTCGGTCCACCAGACCGACGGAGGGCAATCACAGTCCCTCCCGTTGGGGTCGTCTGGCAAGCACGGGGCATTTGAGTCGACTGCTCTCATCGGCGCCCGGTCAAGCAAGCCGCAAAGACTGTCCGACTATGGCGATTCCTCAGGCAGCTTCCATCTCCCGGCTCCATTCGAATGCACGGCGAACCGGTCCAGCGATTCCTGGTTTTGGCTTCGTCCGGGACCCAGCGAACACCTTCCTTCCGCGATTGAAGACGTGCGTCGGCAAGGTGTTCGCTTGACTCGAGTTTTCAAGGGCGGCAGCGACTGCCAGTTCTGCAGGCCTGCAGTAGCGGGAGTACATCAGCGTCTCGCAACATGTGGCTGCAGCATTGTCGATTGATGAATGGGCGGACCATCTGCACCATGGAGAGGCGTGCAGCTGCACATGTGACCCTAACGCTCTGCCGGCCATGATAGGGTGTAGGAGTCTGGGGAAGAGACATCTCAGGTTTCGGCCTGATCAAGAGCCCAACCTGGAATCTCCGGTCCGCGCCATCCAGCTGTCGACAAGATTTCTTTATGGAATCGAGCGTCGTCTCGATGGACTCTGGCAATCGCACGCAGCGGCTTGAGAGGTGAAGTCGATGCTATTCCGAAGACTCAGCCCAATTGGTCTTGTAAGTCAGAGAGGGTACCCACCGGCAGAGGTGGAAGTGGCCCATTCAGGCGGGCCCATTGGCTGCAACGGCGAGACTGTTCACCAATGGCAGTTTCTTGAGAGCGGCAATCAGCTTGTCACACGCCCTGAGCTTCGATCGGCTGTTGAAAGAGCCGCACCGTTAGTCGGTAGGAGAATTGACGACATCTTCGTGAAGAGCTGGAGACCAAGTCAGGATTACAAGACATCAAGTTATCAGCACCGAACCGCCTCTCTAAATATGTGCCTTTGGGCTGTGTCTTGGGCACCGCTCCACATGCCTGCTGCACGATGAGCTGGCATCGGGACTGGCTCGCGGCGAGGATCTCCTACTTCCTACAGGTTACAGCCTCCTACCATGCCTACTTACCTATATAGAGGGTCGTTCTGGGCTAGGACTGTCATGACGTTCCATTGTGACGGCCAGATATCATTCCGCATTGCATATCCATGCACACCGCTCCCGTCCGCCTGCAAGGTTCCGTGGCAGAGGGCCATGAACCTTATGCCAGCTTGCCAGCATCTGCAGCACGAAGTACCTTGTGCCTCTGGAAGTCAGCGGCGAACTCAAATGCAAACTAAAACTAAATTGCCTACGCTGACCTACGGATGGGGGTTTGGAATCGAGCCTCGAGGAATGGACAGGACCGGCCCGGAGGTGCCAAACTCACTTATCCCATCGAGTACCTTACCATAGCAAAGCATGTGCATGGAGTCGATGGCTGGCTCTGACACTGGAAGGTGGCCAACCGTTCTTTTCAATCCAAACTCATGCATGGGCATCTGGGGCCGGCCAGTTAAGATGAAAGGCACGTAATGTGAAATCTACATGGCAGACCGGTTTATCATGTCTTGGAGATCACGCCGGATAGCTCTCAAACTTAGAGGAAACTCAATATACCCTCAGTACGCAACGGGAGTCTTCGTCATGATCATCATACCTTTGGCAGCTGGATTACGCCTGGTTTATTGGGCTTTTGGAACAATTTCCGCCGTTTCTGACTTGGATGCTTCCGTTCAAGAACCGGGACACATTCCGCGGTAAGGGCCGGAATATTCTTGAACCGACAACCGAGCAAGAACGGAGGCTCTGGTCCACCACTGCGTTGAATTTAGTTAATCGGGTCAGCCCCACCTGTGCGCCTGTGCGTGACCGCGTGAGGATTGGCGCTGTGATGGATTGTCTAAACTTTGCGACATTGAGACGCCATCTCATAACCCCCAGCACACTGCGCAGCACTTCGGGCGGGAGCACCGCTTGTGGGATATCAAGTCCCGCTGATATGGAGGTCGAGGAGTAAAAGCAAGCCTAGTTTCTGGATGCGACGGAACCTTCACTGCATCGCCGAGAGGTTCGCTTGGACCCGCTCGCTGTCGGTTTGGGAGTCGTCAGTTGCCAATTGCCATGCAGCACCCTCGGCGCGCAACAGAATAGCTTCCTCCATAACCTACTCCGGCTTCCTCGCCCCCCCGAACTCTCCCCAACTTTCTTCCGCACCATTGGCACCACGTACTGCTTTCATGTGCTTTGTCCTTTTTCTACTCCACATTACCAACTCCATCCTTTGAACGCGCATCTCGGACTAGCAACAATTTCGCCTGCCTCTCAACCTGGCACTCGACCCCCAATTGCTAGCCGGCGCTTTTGCGCGCACCGCTTGGTTGGCATGGAGGGAAGCAATCGTGCTTCGGGCATGGCGGCGGGGCCCGGGCTCGAGGAACGACCAAAACCCAATGGAGTCAGGGTGAAAAAGGAGGACACGGGCGATTCCCCCACGCCAAACGGGCTTAAAATGGCCTCGCCCGCATCCAGCATGTCACTCGACGACGCAAAGTCTGCCGCCGACAGCGCATCCATTTCCGAGCTCGGCAACGGCACCGCACCGAAACTATCACGCAAGCCGTCGCAAAAGATGTCGAGAAGTCCCCCTCCGCTCTTCGGCCATCTCCCAGATGCTACCGCAGATGCGTGCCGCACATTTCAGGTAATCAACGACTGTCTCTATGGCTCTAGGAATATGGGGTCTTCGGACCACGACGCGCTGGATTGCGATTGTGCTGAGGATTGGCGTAAGTTGTCTTCCCTGACGCCCCGGCGCCTGGGTAATGGGCCAGCCTAACCCACTGGTTTCTTTCCCCTTGCAGGCGACGGCCAGAACCACGCTTGCGGTGAAGATTCGGATTGCATCAATCGGGCAACAAAAATCGAATGTGTCGACGGCGACTGCAACTGCGGCGATGGCTGTCAGAACCAGCGGTTCCAGCGCAAGCAGTATGCCAAAGTCTCGGTCATCAAGACGGAGAAGAAGGGATACGGCCTCCGGACGGATACTGACCTGCAGCCTAATGACTTCGTATTCGAGTACATCGGCGAGGTCATCAACGAGCCGACATTTCGCAGCCGGATGATGAAATACGACATGGAGGGCATCAAGCACTTTTACTTCATGTCGCTGACCAAGTCCGAGTTTGTCGACGCTACAAAGAAAGGAAACCTGGGCCGGTTTTGCAACCACTCGTGCAATCCGAATTGCTATGTGGACAAGTGGGTGGTGGGCGAGAAGCTGCGCATGGGCATTTTTGCCGCCCGCGCAATTCGGGCCGGCGAAGAGCTGGTCTTCAACTACAACGTGGACCGCTATGGCGCCGACCCGCAGCCCTGCTACTGCGGCGAGCCCAACTGCGTCGGCTTCATCGGCGGCAAGACGCAGACAGAGCGCGCGACCAAATTGCCGATTGCAACGATCGAGGCGCTCGGTATCGACGATGGCGACAGCTGGGACACGGCGGTTGCCAAGAAGCCCCGCAAAAAGAAGGCGAATGAGGATGACGAGGAGTACATCAACAGTCTGCAGCCCCGTGCGCTTGACGAAGATGGCGTCAACAAGGTCATGGCCACACTCATGCAATGCAAAGAGAAATGGATTGCCGTCAAGCTACTCTCGCGGCTTCAAGCCACTGAGGATGAGCATCTCCGCCATAGGGTGGTGAGGATGCACGGATACCAGATCCTGAAGAGCACTCTCAACACTTTCAGAGACGACACCAACGTCGTCCTGCAAATTCTCGAAATCCTGTACCAGCTCCCCAGGATCACGAAAAACAAAATCTCGGATTCCAAGATTGAAGGAGCTGTGCAGCCCCTCACCTCGTCGCCGCACGAGGAGGTCGCTTTCGCTGCGAAACGATTGCTTGAGGAATGGAGCAAGCTGGAAACAGCGTACCGGATCCCGCGAAAGAAGCACGACCATACAGGGCCAAGCACTATCAACTCATTCGAAGAAGAGCGGCGAAACAAGGATCGCGATGAGCCAGCAAAGCCCCCCGACCCCTTTGTCAATATCGTAATCCCCACAGGTCCCCGCAGCAGCATCCCGCAGCGGAACGCCAGTTACTTCGCTTCGCAACGAGTCCGGAAACCACCTACCAACTTGCCGGCAGGCTGGTTTGTGCACACTGACAAGACGGGTCGGTACTACTTTTACGATGTCAACGGCAAGACGCAGTGGCAGCGTCCTACCGAGCCCGCCATTGAGATCCCCAAGGCGTCTTCCAAGGCGCAACAGGATCAGAAGACACTCCAAAGCATCATCGACAGCCTGACCAAGGAACCGACACCGCGGCATTCGGCAGGCCACACGCCGCAGCGGTCCAGCACACCGGCCAGCGAGCCCAAGAAGGAAAAGTGGCGTTCTCTGCCCATCGAGAAGCAGATGAAGATCTACGAGAACACCGTGAGTCTTGTCCCGTACCGACTGTGGGCGCATGCCTGACTATTTCTAGCTATTCCCTCATGTGAAGCACGTTGTGGACAAGTTTCACCGCATGCTGCCCAAGGACGACTTGAAAAAGCTCGCTCGGGAAGTCAACAAGAAGCTTGTCGGTTCGGACTACAAGAACAACCGCGTCGAAGACCCGACGTTCATCACGCCCAAGCAGGCCAAGAAGGTCAAGGCGTACGTCCAAGACTTCTTCGAACGCGCTGTGGTCAAGTACACAGAGCACGAAAAGAAGAAGGCCCAGAGCTCCGTCAAGCCAGCCTCCGGTATGACGTCTTCCAAGCCCCGTGAGCCAGGTGAAGCGCCGAGCTCAGTCGCCACTCCGTTCAAGGACGACGCGGCCATGTCGGACGTGGACGACGGTGCCGCCAGCAGCCCGTGCAGTTCCACCACGGGCCTCAAGCGCAAACGCGATGACGACAACGACCAGGCCGAGTCGCCCAAGGCACCCCTCTCCGAAGCGCCGTCGGTGAAGCGCGCCAAGGAGGACGAAGCCGACGCCGATGCCGACGGCCATGACGCCGCCACCACCATCATACCCAGCCCGCCGACACCGCCGCCTCCGCCGATGGATACCCCGCCGACCGAGGAGGAGAGATCAATGCGCGAGCAGGAAGAGGCGCTGATGCGCGAGAACGAGGAGGCGCAGCGGTTGGCGGACGAAGCGCAGGTCCACCACGAGGGAGGAGGGAATCGCGCGGCGAATGGTGTCGCGGCGCCGGTGACGGATATGGACATAGGCATGGACATGGACATGGACCAGCCGTCGCAGCAGGCTCGGAAGCAACAACAGGCCGTGCTGAGTCACTAGCAGCTGCGCTTGAAAATGCTCCTGGGAAGGAGTGGAAGGCAGGTGAAGAAAAGCTTGCCTGTTCAAAATCGGGCCAGGAAGCTGGGGGACGTACATATAACATATATTAATATTTTCTTGCTTTTCCTGTCTTTTTAGCTGGCCCTGATAGGCATAGACGGATGTTTATTATTGCATGAAGTGGAAATCTCGGAATTAACCATGGAAAGGAAAGGGAAATGGAAGGATCTGTTTTCTGTTTTTCATGGTTCGGACAAACATGGACACGATGCCTGCTTACTACAAATATCATTTTAGACGGAGGGACTCTAAACCCGTTACTCGTCTGCTCATTGAGGCATTGGTGCCATTTTTTAGGTGTCAAATATGTGGGATTGAGGGGTGGAAAAAGAGGAAAAGGGGGGGGGGGGGGGCCCGCGGAAAGGGGGGCGGCAGGGGGCTGAACCTTGAAGGGCGACAACATGCTACTGTACTTACCTGGTGCTACAGCATGAACGGCAATCCCCGTTGACGCTATTCTCGCGGCTACTTGAAGGGGATGGGGGTTGCACTAGGGTTGCGGTGGCATTCCACCGCATCGCTTGTTCCCGTTGGTAATCATTCCTCCTGTTTTCAAGCCTTCAATTCCCTCTGGCGGTAACGGGAGAAGGTGTATATCATATAGGGTGGATAGATGGATCGGTTTTCAAGATAATGCATGCATGCCATGGACACTACATCCGCGGTCAGGGGCAGGGAGGGCTAGGGCCAGGGAAACATAACGACGGAGTTTACAATACATACCTTTACAAAGTACAGTGTACATGGCCCGAGGCACACATAGATTGGATCATACTTGTCTTTCTCTTCGAGAATGGGAGGGACGTGACCTTGTCTTGGGTACGGATGGATGGGTAGGGTGCGTGTGTGGGTGCCAGGTCACTGTGGGCGTGGCGCTCGCGGTGACGGGGCTCTACTGCGGTGGGATATATACCCCGGATATTCGACATGTACTGTACCTGGTATGGCAAAGGCGACAGACGTATGGTGGATGAATGAAGAAGAGAATAACAGCACGCAATGGAGGTGCGTACCCTTTTCGGCTTGCACCAGGTTGCAAGCGCCGCAGGCCTAGGGAGCTTTGGCTGAAATAGACGCCAACTTAGAACCTGGATTTGTCCGAGGTAGAGACATCATCACTACCTACAGCCGAAACTCTCACGACCGCTACAGAAACAGCAAGAGCTGGTTGAAACCCCAGCACAACTATCACTGCTTACATGCCACGCGCATAGTACCCCATATGCCAGCCTAGCAAACCTAACACTCTCTAAGCCGCCCACCCCTCAGCACTTGAAAAAAATCACCAACCCCAGCTCCCGATGTTCCTCCAATCCCCTGCTATCAACCACCCCAATTTCAGCCCAGGAGACATCACCACGACGTAACAATCCGCTCCAACACATCGATCAAAATATCCGCATGCTTCTCCTCAAAGATGAGCATCGGCCTCAGCCGCACGGCACTCTGCCCGCTCCCACCAATATTGACCCCAAACGTCTTGGCCTTGGCCAGAAACTCGTCCCGGCGCGGATTGTCAAACGCGATGAAGGTGCCCATGCCCTTGCCGCGCAGGTTCCTGAACTCCCCGGGGTACTTGTCCGCGAGCCGCTCGAGCTTTTCGTACAGGTACTCGCCGACCCGCGCCGTGTGCCTCACCAAATCCAGCCTCTCCACCTCGTCAATGATGGCGCGGAACAACAGGGCTCGCGCCGGGTCGCCCATCCACGTGTTGAACTGCCGGTACGGCTTATTGGGCCTCAGCTCCGGGTTCCCAAAGTAGTACCCCGCTGTCTGCGCCTTTTTGCTGAAGGTGACCATGTCGGGCGGGTCGTGCAGGTCCCAGTGCTCGTGCGCCCAGAAGCGGCCCGTGGCGCCGACGCCCGTCTGCACCTCGTCGACGATGAGCAGGACGCCGTGCTTGCGCGTGACCTCGCGCAGGCCGCGGAAGAAGGCCGGCGTGGCGTGGTTGTCGCCGCCTTCGGACTGGATCGGCTCGACGACGACGGCGCAGGGCGGCAGGTGGTAGGTGGTGATGAGGCGCTCGACTTCGTCGAGGGCGGTGCGCTCAATCTCGGCGTTTTCGGCGGCGTGGGCGTCGAGCGGGTATTTGAGCTGGGGGAAGGTGGCCTGCGGCCAGTCGAAGGCGGGTATGTCGAGCTTGTGGATGGGTTTGGAGCGCGTGGTGGAGAGCGAGCCGAAGAGGCGGCCGTGGAAGGCCGTCTTGAAGCTGAGGATGGAGAGCTGGTTGGAGGCGCCGGGGCTTTGGTTGACCATGGCGCTGTTCATCTCTTCCTCGGTGAACTCCACGTTGGGCCCGCCACGGTCGCGCTGCCGTCGGTACATGAAGGCGGCCTTGTAGGCCGTTTCGTTGGCATCGGAGCCCGCCATGGCGGTGAAGACTTGGTTGAGCCCGCTGGGTGCAACCTTGAGGATTCCAGTTCTGAGGATCTCGGCCCACTCGGCCGGAGGGAAATTGCCCAGGGCGGGACGGTTGATGAGACCGTTGATCATGGCGTCGGTCCGGGCGGCCTTACGCAGAACCGGGTTGTTGTAGCCGAGCGGGATGGAGGCGATCTGGGCGTAGCTGGAACGGCGGTGTCAGCAACATGTGGTTTGCGATGAGGGCCTCCGACCTACACATCAAGCAGCACGTTGCCATCCGGATCGGCAATATAATTGCCAGTGCTCTTGGAGTAGTCGGTAAGCATGTTCAAGCTGCGCGTGTCAAACACCTCGTTGAGCTCGACAATGGCAGCCTTGGCCTGGGGGCCGGGGATCTCGGTCTTGACCGTAGGGCCATCGGGCTCCCAGTCGGGATAGAAGGACGACATGGTAGGAGCAGAGACCGCAAACCGCCGGCGAGCTTCGAGGGGCACCGCAACCGGTCTGGTCAGTCGAGCGGCAGAGTAGCGCACGAGAGCCTTGCTGGCCCGGAGTGCTCTGCACGCCGACATGGTCCGCCTTATGGGCTATGTCCTTGTGGTTTTATACGCGAGCTCTCAGCCAGGGAAGACTCGGATAGAACCCAACTGAGGAGAGCAACCAACGTATGACCGGATGAACCAATCTTGTGTCGCCCCACGAGGTGTTCAGGTTGAAAATGAACCCAGAGGGAAGTTTGCCAAAGGATATCACCGGCTTATATTCGATCGATGGCCCTAGCTCGCCGTCCTCGTCATCCTTTCATTGTTGCCAGGGTCCGGTTGGCGTGGTTCGGGTGCGGGGCAGCTGCGGTGGCATGGGGAGATGTCGAGGAGCAGGAATGCAATTACGTCAGTCCAAGTTCTTCAACGTTCAACTCGCTTTCAAGAAGAGAGGCGGCACAATGTACTTTGTTTCCGGCAGTGACAGCTTCATGGCCACCAACTGAAAGCATAATTCAAGAAAGCCTCGTCAAAGTGTCCATGTGAGATGGTTTCAGAAAGCAATGCATTTCGGATTGCTCTGGTACGGCACATATCTGGTCAAACTCGCTTGTCTATTGGCACAGCACCCCCTGCTTCGGTGAACAGGAGCTGAACCCCTTTTGGTTTCAGGCCCACCTATAAGCTGCACTGAGATTCTACAGCCAACACCACCTACCCTATTCAATCAAGGCCACTAATGACGTTACTTAGCTACTTTAACTGAACAGATTTAATCAAACAGATCGGGACCATTACAATGTAATATGTACTCTAGGCCTTGATACACTAGTGTATGGCTTCCAAGGCTCCGGTGCGCAAGCCCAAAACCCAGAGCTAGAGCTTGCGGGCTCGGCGCCACATCTGGCCTGGCCCAGCCGCCTATAGGTGGGGCTCTGTACCAATGGGGTTCACCATTTGTGCACCGAAGGTTAGGGCGCTGTGCCAATAAACAAGTCGATCAAACGGGGCCAATGGCGAATCGCCTGCAAGGAACGGTCAGTTGGGCGGGGAACTGGTAATCGGCCTGGTGCTTATCAGTGGGACATGCGCCAATTGCTCAGTTCATTGGCGCGGTGCGGGGCACCTTCGGCAAGGACCCGGCCCGCTATCGCAAAACAGGAAGCAAAGACAGACCACTCGGCCTCGGCGCCGAATGCCAGGCAGCTTCCGTGGGAAGACGGAGTACTAGTCTGATATTAAGGTAACCAAGGCTAATCAATCCGCATCTCTGCAGCGTTGCACGATAACCCAATACGAAAAGGAGCCGATACGCCCAAGCAAATGAGGTTGTCCACAGGACCGCAGGCAACGGTTAAGGGGACAAGACTACCGGCACCGCGTTCACAGTACCTATGTGCTGCGGATATCGGCCGAGATCTTATCACCCTCGTGTCAATGTATTTTATAAATTTTGGAGACCTCGTAGTGCAAACCCAGCCAAGACACCTAAACTCTGTGTATATCAAAGTCCTCTCTGCAAAAGAAAGCGGCCGTCCCGCTAACAGATCATGCCGGCCCGCCCCCGAAAGGCATGGCCTGCATCAAACCTCCAACGCCCACCACCATCAAGGTCCATCGTGACTGATTCCCAGAGAACTGTAAGGAAACGCTCGCAGAAATAACAGAGAGAATTAGACAAGACCAGACATAAGCTACCTTAGCCTAAGATGTGCCAAAACCAGAGCTAGCAAACGCCCGACTGCTACCACCATCATCGCGACGACAGATCCATGGGAGATGAAAGACCTCTTCCAAGCAAAAGGAAACCTCGTATCCATACATAAAACCAAACACGACGAAAAACATTCCGGGGTATACCCTCCATCAGACCTCACACACTCGGTTTCCCAGCCTCCGGCGCCGCGGTCAGAGCCACGAGCCGCATCCTGCAGAAAACCGCTCCCAGCCGCGGGAAGCGAGCGAGCTCCGAAATATACAAAGGCTCTCGGCAGACCTGGTCAAACAGCTTGTACAGCCGGTCCAGCAGCCCAGTATTTTCCTCAGTCGGATCGAACTGCTCCGAACGCAGCCGGTTGAGCGCCGCCTCCAGCTCGGTGAATAGCAATCGATCCACTAGGAGGCGAGAATCAGCGCCCGCCGCCGGAGAAAAGGGAGCAAGGGCACCATCAGGTACCTAGCTGCTGGACCCCGGCTCCTCCTTCTGCTGCGGCAGCTGCAGCCCGGCATTCTGCGCAATCTGCTTCCACGTGTCAAGCTCCCTGTACAGGCGCTCGCACTCCTGCTTGAGCTTGTCGTTGGACTGGCTGAGCTCGGCGATCGCCTGCTCTGTGAGCAGCTTCTCTAGCGTCCACTTCTCAATATTTTGCGTTTCGTTCTCCTTGAGCTGCGTGATGAAGGCAACCGCCCGCTGGAGGATGGAACCTTTGTTCTTCTCGCAGCCTGGAACGATCTTGGCCAGCTCATTGATCCCCTCGTTGATTGTCTCTCGGCGGCGACGCTCCACTGCATAATTGTCAGAATACTAGACCATCAGGGCGATGAGGGGGAGGGCATGACTTGCCTTCCTTGTGGTTATCCTTGCGCATCTTGTGCCATTCCTCGGAGCCGACCGCTGGTTTTGTGCTCGGCGGAGCACTGTACCGCTGCTCTTGCTGCACCCCATTCGGCGGCGGCTGCTGTATGGTTGTGGGGGGCGGTGGCAACCGTAAGTCTTCCGGCGCCGGCTGGTTGACGGCATGGCTGTTGTACGTGTTGTCTTCGTGGTGGTTATCTGGCGTTGGCTGGTTGGCGAACGCCTCCTCCGTCGACTGAGGCACATGGAGCGACGGATAGATATTCAATGCTGCGGCTGCGGTGCTTGAGGCGTTGCTTGTGTCGGGCGCATCGTTGTGCTCGGCGGCGGTAGCCTGAGCGAGAGCGCTGAAGTCTTCCACATTGACATGGTCATGCGCAGCCTGCGCGTAATGCTCGCTGCGGGTGAGCCCAGCGACCGCCTGGGCGGCCACCTCGAGGGGATTTGAGGCGGGTGCTGGCGCGGAGTTGGGTTGGATGCTCACTGTGTCGCCCAAGAATGCTTGGGGCTCTGTGCTGGGCGCCGACATGGTTGCGGCAGGGGCACCGCGCTTGCTGCGGCGCGAGTCGGGCGAGGCAGACTCGCTCGCGCGCTTCCGCTTGTGGCCAGGGCTGGTCGAAACCTCAGAGATATTGGGATGTGGGACGCCGACAGTCGCGGCCATGGTGGGTTGTGGATTTGTCAACTCTAGAGAAAGAGGTCAGTGTCGACTAAACTAAACTACTGAAGCATTGTATCTAAGCCTATGCCAGCCCTTCGCAATGAGGCCACTCAGCGACAACGCAGCACTGTCCGACTAGCTCCGTGATGCTTGGGAAGACGGCGAACTGAGGCCTGCCGGCTACAATTTGCTCACTAGCAAAGCGCGTGGCGCGAAAACCTGTGAAATGGATTCGGAGGACAGCGAAGGAGTGTCGAGAAAAACCATGTGTAACATCTCGGAGAGCATCAAGTGGCAGTCCGAGAGAAGCGACTTGTCGCTTTGAGACAGCGATGCAGGCCTCGAAGAGACGACGCCAGTTTCAGCGCATCTCTCACTTGAGAGGTCACTGCCGCGCAGAATCCCATTGCCGAATGTTTCGCATCGGCGCCTGCGATAGCCATGCACCAGGCATCGCAACAAGTGAAGCGGACAGATTGATACGGCACATGCCCATCTTGATGGGTACGTTGACCTGCGAGAAATGGTTCCTTACTCTCTGTGGTTGGAGCAGCCGAGTCTAAGGTCGTGGTCATGTGAAGAAAGAGAACGTGCCCGAAAACGTGACGAGTCACTGCAAGAGAGTTAGCAAGGGCCTGTGAAACGGGGCAAATCGGTGCAAATGTTTCTGAATCCATCAAATAAGATGGAGAATACATAGGGGCAATCCTCATACCTGGTTTCGAATAACCAACTCGCGTGCTTGCTTTACGGCACCTGTTGATGGTCGCTGTTGCGGAGTTGTGTGAGAGAGGAGATCATGTGAGCTGAGGCTGGGAGGTTCACGGAATCAAATGGGAATCGCAGGCCGCAGATGCGGGTCGCTGAGGGATCGGGTGCACGGACCAATCACTTACCGAATAATGTGTATGCAATGCATGAGCATGCGATCAGCCACAGTCCGCCGGTCTCCTTATGGTTCTCGTCGAGGTGGAATTGTTGGGATCTTGAGTAAAATAAAGAAAACTCCTGATGACCTCTGTTTCGAAACTTTTGGGCAGCCACAATCGAACCCATGCGTAACAATGTGTCATATGCGGCCCTGTCTTGCTACTTATCCTCGATAGTATCCTGGAATGGCCGGCCTGACAGGTGTTCACCTGGCCAGCACGTGTGTTTGTCGGCCACACACTGGTAGCACACCATACCTCGTTCTGTCTATCGCCAGCCACTCATCGGTTTCCTCAGCACCATCAGGAAGCTTCCTGCCTTCATCGCCTGCCCCACTTGTACCAACCCTCTTGACCGTCGAGGCAGAGTGAGACAGGCTGGCACATGATTGCACCCTCTGAACAGATCACGAGGCACCCGACTCCTTGCCCCAGGTAGCCTCTTCAACTTCTTTACTTCTTAGGAGAGTTTAACGGGGATGGACAAAGCAGGGATATGAGGGTTAGGGTACTGATGATAGCTAGAGCCCCGCTTCACAGAGGCCGGCAAATGAGAGCAATGTGAGCAAGCTAACGTTATCGGATCCTTATCCACGGTGGGTCTCCTGGCCACTAGGTGCTTCCGGGATCCGAATCAGAGCCCGACACAGGCCAACTACGGATCCGTACTCCGTACCTACCATCGACTTGCTCGGAGTGCGTGCCCCTACCCAATTCAAGACCATCAGAGCAACAGCGCTCGCATGGGCCTCTCGAACTCTGATTGACCGAAGCACCGATGCTACCATGGCGGACCTCGAAGCGTCCAAAATCAACCACGACAACCACCTCCTTCTTGTAAGACGACGTCATGGAGACACCGCTGCACTCGCGCTCTGCTAACAATGGACCTCTCTCCCAAGGACCAACCGTGCCTGCGTACCCCATACGAGCTGCTGCGCAAGAACTTTCGCTCTGTGCATTATCCCTTTGAGTGGGACTCTACCTCAGTCAAAAACCTGCTGAAAGAAACCGCCAACGGCTCGCTCAACGGCAAGACGTCGCCCCAAGATGTCGTCAAGAACCTCGACCAGATGCTGGCCAAAATGCGCGGCCTGAAGCGCAAGCTGACTGCCGCCGCTGAGGAAGAGGACCGGCTCTACCGCCAGCTGGACGCCCGCGGAGCGCATCTGCGCGAGCTGGCCAACCTCAACACGGTCGACGACGTCAGGTATGAGGCCTGGTCACGCACACGCCTTGACCGTCTTTTGGTCGACTACATGCTCCGGCACGGCTATGACTCCTCGGCAATAGCGCTAGCAGACGAACGCGAGATGCGCGATCTGGTCGACATTGACACCTTCGTCGTCATGAGCAAGATCCGCAAATCGCTCGAGGCGGGCAGCGTCCAGGAGGCGCTGGCCTGGTGCAACGAGAACAAGAAGGAGCTGCGCAAGATGGAGTCCAATCTCGAGTTTATGCTCCGCTGCCAGCAGTACATCGAGATGATGCGCATCGGCTCGACGTCCAAGATGCTCGAGGCCATCAGCCACGCCAAGAAGCACATCACCCCCTTCAACGACACATACCCGGATGAAGTCAGCAACATGGCAGGCCTGCTCGCCTATCGACCTGACACGACCCTCGAGCCGTACGCGTCACTCTATAGCGCCTCCCGCTGGCAGAAACTCGCCGATTCGTTTGCCGAGGCGCACCTGAAACTCCTCAATCTGCCCCCGACCCCACTCCTGCACATCGCCCTCTCGTCAGGCTTATCCGCCCTCAAAACCCCCGCCTGCCACAGCACCCGGTCCCAACAAGTCCAACCTCCCACCCCATCATCCGACCCAAAAGAAGAAGACGACCACCACCACCACCAACCCACCAACGGCACCACCCAACCAACAACACCAAGAACAACACCAAAACCCCACCACCATCACGGCACGGCCTCCCTGACCACGCGTGTCTGCCCTATCTGCTCGACCGAGCTCAACGCGCTGGCCCGCAACGTGCGCTACGCCCACCACGGCAAGAGCCGTCTGCTCGAGCACGACTTGATGCTGCTGCCCAACGGCCGCGTCTACGGCAAGGCCCGCCTCGACGAGTACGCCGCCAAGTCGGGCTTGCCCGCGGGGCGGGTCAAGGACCTGGTGACTGGGGAGGTATTCGACGCGGGAGAGATCAGGAAGGTGTTTGTTACTTGAACCTGAAATTGGGTTCTTATCATGTATCATACATGTGATGTAGTATATGCTGGTGGGGGTGTTCGGTGCATGCAATGGCGTTTGGGCTTTTACGTAGTCGAGTTTGCTGGTTGTATCAAGTAGGGCATACGGACTTGGGTGGGATGATCAGGGCTGGAACAGGGTGTTGGGTCGAAATGGCGAGATAGGGCGGCGTAGGTTGACTTTTATTTACTCTTGGGATTTCATCCGGTATGACCGGTTTGAATACAGTAGCAGGCAGAAAGGGCAACGTAAGCGAGAGTTATCCTCAATATCACATCAGCATGGGCATCGGAGCTTTATCGCTGGTGAAGACGCAGTTATGTAGTCCCTTCGGGTAACGAAACTTCGACGTTCACCGAGTTCAGATGTAACCCCTGACACGCCGTGGCTGAGTATAATATGTGTTTTGCTCACCATCATAGAAAGCATCATGTGTTCCGCTGTTCTACTGCCCCAACTGTCTGCCTGCAAGAGAGAAACGAGAGTGAGAGACCGAAAAAAAAAAGGCTAACGGACATTTTCAGCGAGTACCCATATCAGCGAGTGACCCACTTTCTACGCGACGCGATACCTTTACACTCAACAACTTTGCTCCACCATCCAAGTTGCCCTCTACTTTAAAAGAAGGCCAGATAATCTTGGCCCTCCGAGCACTTCAAAAGGATGGGAATTTAAGCGAACGAGCCGCAGCCAGAGTCTACGGGGTCGACCGTAGAACTCTGGCGCACCGACGCGCCGGCAAGCCTGCACGATACGATACCATGCCTAATTCGAGAAAGCTTATGCAATTGGAAGAGGAGGCTATTGTTCAATATATGTAAGAGCTCTCTACGCGAAAATTTCCCCCGAGATTCAGTGGTGTGGAAGAAATGGCCAACTAACTGCTCCGCGAACGCGACGCGCTTCCTGTCGGCAAATTCAAGGCGCATCGGTTTATCAAGCGCTAGCTATAGCCCCATATGCGTTTCACACGTAGACACGACTACCAGAGGGCTAAGTGCGAGGATCCAAAGGTCATTGGCGAGTGGTTTGCGCTTGTAGGAATATTATAGCTAAGTACAGTATCGCGATTGACGATGTCTACAACTTCGACGAGATTGGGTTTATGATGGGCACATTTTCGCGGGTATGGTAGTTACGACCTCTGATAGCCCTGGCAAAGCAAAACTGGCCCAGTCTGGCAATCGTAAATGGGCAACGGTGATCTAAAGAGTTAATGCTCTCGGCTGGCTATCCCTCCCTTCATCATCTTAGCTGCGTAGTACCACCTTGCAAACTGGTATACCGGGTGCAACGTCCCAGTTAACTGGCGCATCGCAACTACCGACAATGGCTAGACTACTAATGCGATTACCCTAAAGTAGATCAAGCGCGTCGACTACCATACGGCGCTTCAGACAAAGGGTAAATACTTGTCACAAGTAGTGACAGTGTGAGGTTCATGTGCGCAACTCCTGGTTCGGCTGGACAGCTTAAACCACGGTCCCTCTTTTGAAGGTGTTACGTAGTGGTCAGTTACGCCCACCCATAACAATACCGGTTGTTGATTCTCGACGGCTACGAAAGCCACTACTCGACCGAATTTGAGCTCTACTACTAGCAGAACAATATTATCACGCTCTATATGCCTCCGCACTCCTCTCATAAGCTCCAGCCACTCGATGTCAGCTGCTTTGAACCAGCTTACTAAGAGCATAATAGCTGTGATACACGAGGTAACTCTTTGCGAGACGTCTCTTCGCTCCGTAAGGCTAACGAGGCACTAAGTAAGCGCCGGAGCGCTAAAAAGAGATGAATAAGGCTTGGAGGGTCACTTCCTATAGGATGTATACGATCTATTAGACTATATGGCCGTAGGTGAGGAGGGAGTGCAAGAAATGCAGCCGGATGATAGCGATTTTTGGGGGGGTACGAAAATTGGTGCTGTGGTATGTGCGGCAAGCCTAGCTACAGTGGGGTTCCAAAAGTCTGTTACCACCCCACCCACTTTACGCGTCTCCTCGACGCGTCCACTATCATCCTCGAACTTTTCACACCACCACAACTTCCCCAAATGGCACTCAATTTGACCGATTTGGGCCGCATCTTGACGGCTGGTCGCAAGAAACACGAGGAATTGAGCCCTGCTGCACGTGCAGCCATTTGCGATGCGGTGGCAGCTGGGGTTAGCCAACGCACCGTGGCAGCCGCGTTCGGCGTGTCGCATGTCGCTGTGTCCAAGACTGTTCAACACTTTACAGCTACCACATCCTTCGATTCCAAGCCA
>NW_026944226.1:352376-399136 GCF_033297405.1 Parathielavia appendiculata
TGGATTTTTGTATATTAAGTTATGATTTGTTAAGTCAGAAGTACCAGCGCTGGGTAATTTGAGTGGTTGGGGATTCAGGATGGGATGGTAACAGACTTTTGGAACCCCACTTTATAATACACGTACCTGCTAGAAGGCTGCAGAATATCGGACTCAGCTATCTCCAATGCAATTGTATTTAGGTCCTCCTATGGATGTATTCTAATTGAGCATAGTTGTGAGATGGTAGTGGGACGTGGGTCACGGTGATATGGGTGATATGGGTCACTCGCTGTTAATGTACAGTACGTTATGTCAACTTGAAGTGGAAGAGGCAGAAAACTACATACCAGCCACCCCTTACCGCACCACCTGCCAAAAGAAAAAAGGGGGAACAAATGCCCAACCAGACACAGTTACGCACCAGGCACCAGTTTACCGCCAGTCCCGTTATCCGTTCAACAGTCGGTTCCATCCTATTCAGCCAGGAGTTTACTTCACTCACTGCAACCCGATACAGTTACACACCACACGCTTCGACAACGGAACGTTATATCCGATCCCATTGATTTGCTGATGAAAGAAGAACAAACCTAACGCAGAACAACAGAAGAAGAAAGAAACCGATCCGCCCAGTCGTGTTGTTGTGAATGATTTCATTCAATTTGCACCTTTTTCTATTCTACCGCGCATTCCCGCCAAAAGCAAACGCCCCAAAGACCCCCCCGCCCCCGCCAGGCGTCATGGGACCGCCCAGCCCAGGAGGGCCGCCGGTATTCGACGATGTAGTCGTGCCCGTGGTGCCGTTGGTATTCTGCGAGCCAACCGGTGTGCCGACGAGCCCGACGCTGCCCGTGTTGGGAGTGCTCGGGGTGCCGCCGCCGCCGTTTTGGAGGGTGCCGTTCGGGTGGTGAGCGTGGTGATGGTGATGGGGGTGGTGGTGGCTTGGCGGTGTGTTTTCGACGTGGCTGTTCCCGCCAGCAGCACCGGCACCGGCACTCGTATTGGGATTGTTGTTGGTGACGGTAATGCCGGCACCGCCAATCGAGAAATCGGGGATGCCGAGACCCCAGACCTTACCGAGATGGTCGTCGGAGATGTCGCCGTTGAAGATGCGCTTGCGCAGCTCGAAGAAGACTCGGCCCGTCAGCAGGCTGTCGGAGCCGGCCTGGTGGGCGCTGCCGACGCGCTTGAGCTTGAGCGTCTCGGCGATGTGCTCGAGCCCGGACTTTTGCTCAAACTTTTGCATGATCTCGATGGCGCTGGGGTCGATGGGGGTGAGCATGCCGCTGTTGTGTAGCTTGATGGCGTGCTTCATGAGGTGCTTAACGTCATACGTCGAGGGGAAATACAGCTTCATGAGCTGGTCGAACTCGACCTCGTCGCAGGGCAGCGGGCGGCAGATGAGGAGCTTGGTCAGATAGCCAAAGTCGTAGCCGCCGTGGAAACTAATCCAGCGGACGTCGTCGAAGCAAACGAGGCCTGACGGGATCAGGAGGGACGCAAACTCATGCGGGTCGATGCCGTCGCGTTCCAGCAGCGCAAAGTCGATGCCCGCCTGCTGTAACGACTCGATCGATGTCTGGTTATACATCTCGTCCTTAAGCGAGAATTTGAAGTTGAACTGCCAGGCGTACGGCAGCGGCGCCTGGTTTCCTGTCCTCCGCAACTCTGCCGAGTCAGTCGAGCTGGGACGGGCCGGGGGTTGTTCGCCGTCTTCGTTAAAGAGGGCGATGCCGATTTGTATCACTTTCAACAAGTCCACGTTGGCCCGCAGACATTGGTAGTGGTAGTCGCTCTTTCCTCGAAACCCTCCCATTGGCCTCGCCACAACGCCGGGGAATTCGGTGTCCTGTCAAAGTCAGCCCTGGCTTTCCCTTTTCCAACCCTATCTGTTCACGAATCAACCCACCATAGCAATGTACGGATACCTGTCAACCAGGTCGCGCAGGTTCGCCATTTCCTCGTGCAGGTTGTGCTTCCACACCTCCCTTATCCGTCCCTTCTGCGCGACCCGTGTCGCGTGCTCAGCCAGGCTATGCCCTTGTTGCGATGCATGTTGTGGGTGCTGGACGGGCGGGGCGTGTTGGACGTGCTGCGATGGTTGCTGCTGTTGCAGGGCCTGCTGCTGGGATTGCTGTTGTTGCTGCAGGTTGCCGGCGTGCGTGAAGCCCATGCGGGCGGCGTGGCTCGCGAGGCCGGAGTCGGCGCCGAACCCCAGGTTGGCGGCGGCAGTGAGGCCCCCGCCCAGGCCTAATAGGTTGCTGTTCGCCGAGAAGGGGTTTACGTGGCCGACTTGGGCGTTGAGGTAGGCCGCGGTGGTGGCGCCCATGGGCGGCGCATGGGTGGCCGCGTGCTGGGGATGGGAGGGAAACTGCTGGTGGTAGGGAGAGATGGCGGTGGGCCCGTTGGGGAACCGGTTGAGCGGCGGAGGCATCGCGTGGTGGCGGCGGCGCCTGTGGTCTCGATTGCCTCTACTTTTAACCTATGGTGAAGGCCGTATCCTGAGAGCCGTGTCTGATTTAGGTCGTGAAGGGACCATTACCGTCCCTTCTCTGCGGGGTCGGTTTGATTCAGGCGGCGGGCGACGCTGTGATGAGGGCGAGACCAGGCCGTGTCGGGTTTGCTTGAGACTGAAATTGCGACTCGGGTTCGGCTGGGCTGTCGAATGTGGTCTAGAAAATGCAGGTCGATCTAAATTGACGTGTCGTGTTTGGCGTGTCGAGAATTAAATTCCAGGTGGCCAGGCCAGAGTTTTATATGCTGAGGTTCACGGGTATCAGGTTCGCGGGGACGCAGAAGCGAAGGCGGCGGCAGGTTCGTTCATGCCGCGAACGAAACACCAAAGGTCATGTTGGAATACTAAGGTGGGAGGCACAGGGCGCATTGGTGCACGGGCCGTTTTTGACTTGACTAAGCGGCTTGGCAACCCGCAGCCAGAACCTTAGCTCAACCACTCCACTGCCGGACTGGTGACTGCATTGGTGCCTGTCCTACCATTGTTGACCTCGCTCTCCTGCTGAGCAGCCCGACTCCGACGAGCGATTGCCAGCGCCACAATGCAGCCTTCAAGGTGCGATTGACATTCCGTATCTCTCTTGCGAGTACTCTGCCAGACTAACGTCCTGCCGTCCAGAATACTACGTTCTAACGGCGAGCCGAAGCCCAACATCACGGGCTTCGATATGCGCAAGTTTCTCGCCGCCACCGGCAACCACCGCTACGATCCTTGGGAGAGGAAGTGCGTTTTTCTCTATCTCCCTGTCTCACCCTTCGATCGCACTCCCGCGATACCCAGATAACATGGTCTGATATGGATACCTGACATGACGTAGTGAGGCGTGGCGCTACACAGGCCGCTTCAGCCGTTTCAACCGGTTCAAGAACGCGTTCCCGGGCCTCGGCATTGCGACAGTCGCCTTTGCCGGTTACTGCATCTACGAGCACTTCTTCCTTGACAACCGCCATGGCCATCACGGCATCGGAGCCCACTGAGTGGAAGTAACTGAGTAGCGGGGAGAGGACGGGAGAGGAGGGGTTGGCCTGGACTGGGTGATTTCAGTTGGACTGGGCACGATCCAGTTGAGACACGGCGCGGGGGGTTGTCTGTGTGTACGGATGGAGAGGCGGGACAGAAACTCGGTTCGGAGGCAGACGGAATCGCTGATACCGTGGGGAATGGGCGACAAGCAAGAAGCATACATCACCCCCGTTGCGTGAGCTGTGCGCGCGGGATGGAATAGCATTGTACATTTTAAGGCAGGTCTCCTTTTGAGAGAGGACTAGAGCCTTGTGATGGCTTCGGAGACAAGGTGACACTCAAAGCTGGTGCAAACTGGGGATCTGCGGCAGCTCGGTTTCGAGTCGATACCCGTTTACAACCCAGCCTTGGTTTGTTTGTGAAGACTTGGCTCTTACCAAGTTCTGCGCTAGCAAACAAACCAGGGCTGGACCCTCCCAGCTGACACCCCTTACAATCCAATGCCGTTGACCAAATCCAATGCGCTCTCCACGGCAACTTCGAGCTCTCCAACCCGCCTCTTCAGATGCCTATTCTCATCCCTCAGCAAGCCAACCGTATCCCACGCGACACTCGCATCCTGCCCCTTGCAGTTGGGACACCCCACGGCCTCGACTGACTCACCCGAGATGCCCTTCAATATCTTCTGGAAAGCGCTCATCTGCTGTCCCGATCTTCGTTTCGGTGTGACGTTCACCGCCGAGCCGTTCCCAGCAGTAGCTCTCACACTCGTCGTTCCAACCCCATCCAACCTCAACCCGGTCACTGATGATGCCCCATCCGACGACCCAGAGACAGCATGCGCAGACGGCAACGCCGGACTGCGACACCTCGAAAACACACTCTCGCTCTCGGCACTCTCATCCTCATCCTCAAAGTCCGTCTCCTCGTCCTCGACAAGACCCGAGCTGCTCCCTCTCCAACCACTACTCCTTTTCCCGCTCCTCCTCACCCGATCCCGATCCTCATCAACGCCCAAATCCTCCGACACCATCGACGCCCTTTCCGAAGTCACACCCGCACCCGCAACCCGCGCAGCCTGCGTCTCTTCCTTGGCCCTAGCCCTCCTCTCCGCCGCCAACTCCTCCACCAACCGAGTCACCACCCCCTCCTGCTCCTGTGCCCGCCGCGCCATCCCCTCGAGCTGCATCTTGAGATGGCTTGCGCGCGTGACCGCCTCCTCGAGCTCCTCCTGCTGCGCTGACCGCTCGGCCCTGAGCTCGCGCAGGGCGCACGCCTGCTCGCGGTGGGCGGCTTGCATGCGCGTGAGCAGGCCGACGGCGTTCATGTAGAGATTTTTGAAGGCTGATGGGGAGAAAGCGTCGCGAGGGGAGGATGGGGATGGGGAGGAAGGGGATTGGGAGAAGAGTGCGGCTTCAATGTTGAGGTTGGAGAATTCGTCATCGTTGGTGGTGGTCGTGTTGGCGTTGGTAAGGGATGGGCTGGTGGGCGTCGCGGGGTTGAAGCGGTAGGAGAGGGCCGACATGAAGCGGGAGGCTGTGGTAATGGTGCTCTTGGGGTTGGTAACGTCTGAGACGGTGCTACCGGGCCCAGGTGGGTTGCGCCGGCGGGTGGGTGTGCCGTCTGGTGTGGTGGCGTAACCGTCGGCGGAGGTGTGGGAGAAGACTAGGGCTTTGGCCGCCGCTGAGTTGCCGCTCAACCAGCTACCGAGTCCTCCGCCTCCTCCCCGCGTGCTCTCTGCCGTCATCCTCCGGCTGCTCCTCTCGTCGCCGGTGTATGGCATCTGCTCCGAGCCAGAGCGGGTATGAGTCTTCCTCGTTGGCGACGGCGTCCTGCTTCTGAAGGCCAGCGGCAGCAAATTGGGAAACGAATGCTGTCGCTGATGGTTGGCTATGCTGAAGGGCGGCAGGGATGGACAAGCGGAACCAACGTCTTCCTCGGAAAAGCCACTGTGATACTCTGACAACGGTGATAGCGGTGGGCGGGGGGTGTTCAGGCCATATTGCAGCTGTTGTTCATGGCTTGGCTGAGATGGCGGACCGGGTATTGGTGCGCGTCTCCCAAGCTGCTGGCGTGGAAAAGCATATTCATCGTCCCGGTTGGCCACCTGCGGTTGTAAAGATGGGGGTTGCTGCTCCAAGGGCAGGGAGCCCACGGCAGGACTGTTGCTTAGCATGACGAGTTAATGTTTCGGATCGTCCGAGATATCCCAGGGTCGTCAGCACAAGCTGATCCGGGGTTTGTTGCTAGCTTGCCCTCGATTCTTTTGGCTGAGTTTGCACTGTGAGACTTGATATATGTTTGATGGCGACAGCTGTACATTCCCAAGCCAAGTTCGAGTCTTCGTGTTTCTTTCGTTTCTGCGGCTGAAATTTTCTCCAATGGCAGCGCACCGCGTCAACTTATCAGCCAGCTTTTCTGTGGAAAGGTTGCCACCGGTAAGGAGCCAATTCACGTAAAGAGGTCGATATCTTGGGGGTACTCCCGCGTTGTTTGGCGGCAGGGCGTGATTTGATGAAAGATGAGGCGTGATGACAAGAGCGATCGTGTTGCGCGCAATGGCCGAGTTAACATATATAATTGTGCAGTACAAGATTAGACAATTCTGATCCCGATATGGCGAGTCAACGAGGGAAAATCATGGTGTTGCAACTTGATGCGCCGAAATGTTTATGCCCGTTGTTGAAGTATGCTAGGATTTAGGTTGAAAGAGAACAGGCAACTTGAGGGAGCGGCAAAGCGGGTTGCTTGGGTAGGTATGGACGGGCGTACGAATTAGGCTACCCCACATACTCCATGCTGCGGTAGTTACAGTAATGTACATGCTAACAAAGCCAACCCTTTGTTTACTTAGCGCAGAACCTGGTAATAAGGAAACAAGCCAAGCTACCGGGTCTTCACTTTCATTTCTTCTTTCTTCATGTAGATCTCCCTACAAAACCAGATCATGTACTCGCTAGTCTTCACAAATGCTGGAAGTTATTAATCCGATTAAGGACTCCTACGAGCTCATTATGCTTGGATAGCGCCACCTCAGCTACCACCCTCGTTTCGACGCCCACCAAACTCCCAGACACCCTCTCACCACTACCCTCAACCCCATCCATTCGTCGTCCAAACGGCGGCCGCCCCAACGGCCGGCGCCCCTCATGGCAAAACAACGCTCAAATCCAACTTGCGGCTACTCCTCCCAACATACGCCTTCTTCTCATACCCACTGACCACCCAATCCTGCAGCACCGTATCCCAATTACTCAGGTCCCTGCGCGTCAGCGTCCCGCGGAACTGCACCGTCTGGCCGGGGTCGATCCGCAGCCGGGCGAAATCGCGTAGCTGCACCTTGGGATCGTCGGGCCCGCCCAGCGAGACATAGAGCTGCGGCACCTCCTCGCCGACGACGGGGCCCGTGTTCTTGATGTCGGCGGTGATCGTGTACAGCACGTCGTACAGCTGCCGGTTGCCTCCCGGCTCGTTCTTGCCGGCCGAGCGTAGCAGCGGCTGGGGCGAGGCGTCGGTCGCGTGGGGAGGGAGGAATTCCTCGGCCGTCTGGCCGTAGTGCGGGTCGGCCGAGGCCTTCTCGGGGTCGGTGGTGTTGAGGTAGGGGTAGATGTACTGGTAGATGTAGGGGAACTCGTCCGAGGGGAATAGGTAATCGTTGAGGTCGGTCGAGAAGTTGCCGAAGGTGGGGGCCGCCAAGGTCTCGCCGGTGGTGGGTTTGTACTCGCCGGCGTTGGATTTCTCAACGCGGATATTGCTGTACTCAAACGTGGTGTAGCTGAGGCCGTGGCCAAACTCGTAGATGACCGGGGAGTCGGCCTTGTCGAAATACCGATAATCGATGAAGACCCCTTCGGTGAAGTCCTGCTGCGGGGCACCGTTTCCGTTATTTGGCTTGTAGAGCACATCGGCGCCGTAGCTTTCACGCGTCGCACCCCAGGTGAAGGGCGAGCGGGCTGCGGGGTTGACCTTGCCGTAGAGAACATCGACGATAGCGTTGCCCGATTCCTGGCCAGGGAGACCAGCCCAAAGAATGGCGGTGACGTTGGGGCTGTCATACCAGTCGGTCAAGAGGGTCGGGCCGACAGAGTGGATGACCACGATGGTGTTGGAGCACCAGCTGGACACGTTCTTGACCAAAGCATCGCCGTCCTTCCACAGCGTCAAGTTCTTCCGGTCGCCCATGTTCCCGTCCACGTTGATGTAGCCTTCGCCAGAATCGGCATTGACAAAGACGATGGCCGTCACATTGTCCTTTGACACGAGAGCCTTCGTCTGGGAAGTGGCGTAGTTGGAGAGGATGCTCTCGTACCGCGAGCCATCCTTCACGGCTTGGGCTTGGAGAGCAGCATCAGGAGTAATCAGGTAGGGGAAGTTGGCCGTGCCAGAACCCCAGCCCATGGCCAGTGTGCCGCTATCGCATCCCCGATCGTTGCACGAGTTGGGTCCGTTGGGATTCGGGCCGGCGTCTTCGCCGATGACGGCAATGAACTTGGGCTTGTTCAGGGGCAGCGAGCCGGTGTTCTTCAGCAGCACCGTTCCCTTGGCGGCAATCTCGCGGATGAGGTTGCCGTGGTCGCCACGGACATCGACATGGAAGTTGACCTGCTGGTAGCCCTCGTTCGCACTAGCATGGATTGGACCGTACGTGTCCTGAACGAAGAAGGAGAAGTTGATAGGATCCATCTTGGTGCTCTGGCCGACCTTGAAGACGGCGGCCATGATGCGCATCGCCATGTCATCGACCCGGTAAGCAGGGACGGTACCGTTGAGGACAGCGAGGGTGAGGTTGGTGCCCCAGAAACTGAGACCGGTGTTGAATTCGGTGTCGCCCGGCATGGTCATGTCAAGACCGGCCACGGCGCTGGCTGCGCCAGTGTGCTGAGCCTGCCAGTCGCTCATGACAAAGCCCTGGAAACCAAGCTCGTTCTTGAGCAGGTGGTTGAGAACAGCAGAATTCTGGCAGCCGTATGAGTTGTTGATCTGCTGGTACGAGCACATGACGGAGCCAACGCCGGCACGGACAGCGTCGGCAAAGGGCCAGAGGTAGAGCTCGTGCATGGTCTTGTCGTCGATGTTTGAGGACAAAGTCTCCTTGATGTCGAACCCGTACCCCCTGGCCTCCCCGACTTGCCTGAAGTGCTCTGGACGGCTATTAGCATATCTCCAGACAAATTCACGATGGCAAGACCCACCTTGTTCGTTCCCAATGAAATGCTTCGCGCAGGCAATGACGCCAGCATCCTGGATTCCCTTGACTGACTCGGACATACCGACACCGGTAAGAACGGGATCAGGAGAGAATCCTTCCCAGTTTCGACCAGCGGCAGGCATGCGCCCAAGGGGACCGGCAACCGGTCCAAGGAGGACATTGACACCCTTACCCTTGGCCTCCTGGCCCATGGCGTAGCCGCGCCTGTAAATCAGGCCGCGGTCAAACGTGGCTGCAGCAGTCTGGCCCGAGGGAAATGCCGAGTTGTAGTCGGTTCCTCGGATACCCAGCGGCGCGTCCTGCATGCACAGGCTACGGAGACCCAGGCGAGGGATCGCACCCACTTGGCCGACGCACTGCTCTCCTCCCCAACTGCGTGCTCCTGTCAGCACGCCCCGTACACACCTGGTGGCAGCCGCTGGCGCACTCACCCTACACCAGTGGTCAGGTTGACCTTCTCCAACAGAGTCATCTGGGAGACAAAGTCCCTGGCCTTGGCATATGCCTCCTGCCACCCCTCGGCGTCCGGGTTCATCCATGGCGATGGGTAGAAGGGCTCGGATGTCGCGAGGGCCCTCTTTCCGAGCTGTTGTTGGTGGTCGTCAGCAAGTGAAGCTCGCGCTGTTGACACAAGCAGCCACTGCGCTGCAGATTTTAATTTCATGCTGACTGCGGAGTGCAACGCTCGACAGAGCCGCCAATCTGGGTAAAAACGATGGTGCTGCGGGTAGAGATTCCTGTAAAGCGAGATGCGAGCGACATCCAGGGTGTTGGGATCAAATAAGGAAACGATAAACAGCGTACAACCCCTCCCTGGATTCACTGCCGCCGAGGGAGGGAGAAAGATGGAAACGAAAAGGGATATCAGTTAGATGCAGGATTAGCGTACCTTGCTTGACGGGTTGAGGGCGCCTGCAGCAGCAAGGGTGCCGCTGGCCAGGCAAGCAAGAGCAGCGGCTGGCTTCATGTTGGACCGCGCGGCGAGACCTGGTTGTGTTCACCTTGCACAATGTCTGCAACGACCCGTAGCTGGTGAGATGCAGAGATCGCCGGATGGGCGGGTTATGCGGGTGAGACATCCATTATATCCGCCACCCCAGAGGCGCCGAGATTTTTTCAGTTCATGTTTACCAGAGGAGCCCACGACGATCGGCCCCGAATGACATCCTTGGATGGCAGCTACGGAAGCAGCCGTCGGCGTTGATCCCCACGCGCCTCCTCCCCGGTCCCCTCTCGAGAATCATGGTCGCGAAGTTGGAAGCTCAACTGCGGTGGGTCGTGATGCATGCGGGTCTCGTCCCAGGCAGCAACGAGCTCCCGAACACGCGATGCTCTGTGCTGCTCTGCAGTGACTGATGTAAGCCGCGTTGCATCGCGTCCTTGAGTTCGGGTGCCCGTGGACCTGTGATGAGAAAAGGGCCGATCGGGTCGGCGAGAAGCAAAGGCTGAAGTCATTCTGCAGCCGGGCAGGTCCCTGGCGCGCTTGGCACTGGGGTAATGGAGGGACATTGGGAACGATCATCGCCTGGTCACGAGGGTTTTTTTTAAAAGCAGCTCCCCCACATCAACACTCAAAAGCACTAAAACTGGTGCCCCTTTCGGCTTAGGGTCCACCTGCACAAGCCGTCAGAGTTTGAAGCCAAAACCACCAATCCCTTTGCACCAAGGGACTCGAAAACACATGCAAACTACTTAGGGCAATTCGCTTTCAAGCGCGGTTCTGGCTCAACCGTTTTGAAGTTATGTGGGTTTTTGTTCCACACCGACCGGGCCCCACCACCATGCCGGACCCCACCTCCGTGTCGGGGCCCACTAATTGCAGGTCCACTGTTTCGCCAACCCTGTGGCTGAAGCTCAATGGGGCGACTTGGGAGGCTCGGAAGCCATTGAACAGGTGGGCAAAATAACATCGACTCAAAAAGGTGATGCATCGCAATGCCCGGGCGCGCAGTCAAGTGAATTGAGCGTGTGGTGCACTTTGACATGTTCACTCCCAAAATGGTGGTGTGGCTGGTGGTCCCTATGGTGCTTTTACATGCAGGGTGGTGCTTTGAAATTTGGCCTGGAGGAGTCGACGTGGATTTCATGACTCAAATTGCATTTTGACTGCAGACACACTGATGAAAGGTGTCTTCCAGAATCTTGGAATAAACGATTGGTAAGGTCTCGCCTCGTTCGTCCACGTGCGCAACCCACAACTGACGGATAGCGCCTGCCGCTTGTCGCCATGGCTGCGAAGGGAGCGCCGGCGGGGAACCATCAATGACGCGGTACCAGGTATGAATGCAGACGTTGATAAGGTTGTATTGCAGTTCAACCTGCCAAATCGAGATAGTTATGCGTCGACTGTTGCCCCTTGGGCATCTTTGCGCCTCATCCAGTGACAGTTGATCTCGGTGCGGTAGAATGGTCAATAGAGAAAGACGATTCTTATGGGATCTTCCAGATACGCCAGGTGGGAAGAGGAACAACATTGAGGAGATTGCCATGTGGGAATAACGTTGAGTTCCGTCTGTTAAGAGAGCTTCGTTCGCCAAACAAGGACGTTGGATCCCAACCACAAATGCCTCGAAAACACGTCGTTGGGGCCTCATCATCAAAAACCGGAAAGCCTTCTCGCTTTCCGGCCAGAAAGCTCACTCGTTGATGGTTTCAATCCAGGGCCTTCATGTCAGGAAGGTCACAATTGCCTACCCCACACTCTTTAATGAGCTTCAACTTGCAGCTTTCCCCACACCCCGCAAGTTCTCCACCATCTTCCACAGTGCTTGGCCCTGTCTCACCCCAAGAAAAACTGCCGTGACGCCGTCCCAAAGCCAAGTTTCGCCGCTGATGTAACTTTGAATTGTGCATGGCATCGGGCCTTTTCCAAGATGCACTCCACCGTCAACCATTTTAGAGTCGCCGAGGAGATGAAGATAGCATCAAATTCACGCAGCTTCGAGCTTGTCCCAGTCCCCGTTCATGGTTCACAGCTGGCTCCTGTCTTTCGGACTTAAGCTTCCACGACGACTGGAGCAGAGGAGACAAAAACCGGCCCTGCGATCCGAGTCCGTGGAGAAATGACGGAGTCCTGCGTATACAGGCTAAGTAAGGTATTTCGGGGTCGTTCCTGCTTGCTGGCAACCTGCTGGGTACGGCCGTGATTACAAATCATGCTGGAGAGTGTGGAATGCCATCTTCTCAACTCTACCGCCTTACGAAGCCCGGGATAATGACCATAGTATTGTACGTATCGAGGAGAGTCCCATCTGAGTCTCAGTCTTCTAGTCCTACAATTCTGATCGGTATCTGAAGAAAGCTCTCAAAAATGGCACCATGTGTAGGAATCAAACGTCCTACCCCTCCTTATCGACCGCTCCCTCCCAGCCCTTCTTCATAGCCTCCCTAACCGCAGGTAAGCACCGAGGTGTAGAAGACAGGCTGGAGAACGTTGCTCCCGCCGTCCGGCAGTGCCTCGGCCAAAGGGCCCATGTCAATCATGCCCTCGGTGGGGTTCCTCCACTCTTTGATGTCGTCCAGCAAGCAGACGGTATCTAAACGGCGACGGCTACCTTTGAAGACGGACTCCCGGTGGTTACCCCCGCGACCGTGCCCCAGTTGGTGCCGTCCTTGCGCCGCACCAGCTTCTCGTACCGGCACACCATCCACAAGCTCTTCTTGGCAGAGGCGGCCTCCATCAGGACAAAGAAGTTGGTCGACCCCACCTCCTGCGGCTGTTTGGACAACCGATGCGCGACGAACACCTCGCCAAGAGGCATCAGATAGCCAGACAGGTAGACGGGCTGGTGGTCGGGGTGCATGGTCGCCGCGCTCTGGATCCGCTTCTCGCCGAGGGCACACTCCATGTTGAGCTTGTCGGCCTGCTCCTCGTCGGCCTTGGGCTGCTGCGGCCGCTCCTTGGGGTCCGCGCCGATGATGGTGCTCAGCTGCCCGCCCACCTTGAGGTAGTACTGCACGTGGCCGCCCATCTCCGTGCTCAGGCACAGAGCGAGCTCAAAGGACAACCGGCCCTCGACGTAGCCCCTCAATCGCAGCAGAGCAGCATCAGAACTGCAATCCATGGTTTTGAGGAAGGATAGAAACTCCTGCGCCCCCTTGACGCCCGCGTCGTCGTCATTGTTGGCAAGAGGTGCAGCATCCCGATTGCCCAAAGCCGAGGGGCCGCTCGACTCTTTAGCGATCGGCGGCGCATTAGCCCGCGGACACATCAGCAAGGAACCGGTGCGGTCGGCCGCAGGGGAGGGCAGAGGGTCCGAATGGACGATGTGCTCCTCCGCACCAGCACCCGCCGTGTTGGGACGAGATCCCTTTGCGCGGTTCTTGTCGGCAGCCGCGATGCCGCCGTTGTTCTGTGGCAGAGAACGCCTCTTGTGGGCGGGCGCAGAGGACATGCCGGGGGACGTCAACACCGTCGTCCATCGGATCGCCGTCATCGAGACCATCTTTTGGCTGAAATCTGGGAGCGGCTGCCAGGCATCCCTCCGCCGAGCGTAAATCTGCTGGGCTTCTTAATGCGGTCGATCACGCCCTGGGGAGGAATCGCCTCGTTATTCTCAATGGCGTTGGCAGCAAGGGTTGTCCCAGGGAGCCAGGTGAGCTCTGCTAGCGGCAACTGGGCCGCCATTAGCCATCTATAATGGCTGAAGCAGGTATTCAGGGAAGAAATGACACCACCTACTTTGATGCTCCTTGAACTCCTCGAGCGCACGAGCAATGTTGTCCAGCTGCTCCTCCATCCGGACGCCGATGCTGCTCTCCATCTTCGACTCGCCCGGTGAGGTTGTTCAGAGCCAAGTTGATTCCGCCGACATGCGGCCTATCTGTATAGATCGCCGTGGGATCAGATTGCGCTTGGGACTCTTCATCGGGGTCGGCGGGGATTATGGGGACGTCACCTTCCGATGCGGTGGCAGGCTGGGCGTTGAATCGGTCGTATGCGGGCAACGAGGGAACTGGGCCGGTCGAAAAAGATGGGAAGCCCGCGAGTCGGTATTTCAGCGGGGCCAGTCTGGGACGGCGGGTGGTGAACAGAAGGACTCCCTAATTCCTCTGCCAGGATGGAATGATCGCGTCGATGTTGCAGACCAATAATGGGCAGACGGCAGTCCGTGGGAAATTCTGCCGAATTGGGAAAGCTGGATCGGCGATTGAAAGGCTGAACGGCGTCCGTTGACTCTCGTGTCACGAAAAGTAGTTTGGGCACGTGAGTGGGCGGCGGATAGCCCAATGACAGGTTGAGGCGAGTAGAGGGTTGGCTGGGCGATTGCCGAACCGGAGGAAGTCCGTTTCTTGTTCGTCCAAATTGGGAACTTTGGATCGGTGCTAGGTGAAGGTAGGGAAGCCCGTTGAATGACCTCTCAGAGAATTGGAAGCGAGTTTGCACCATCGGCTGATGATGGCCGTGGTGGGAACGAGGCCTTGGAGCGGGGCGATAAACTGTGTCGATTGCTGACTTTGAGAATGCGAGGTATTCACACGGCTGTTGTTGACCGTGTGTAAACCATTATCGTACTGCGCCTCTTCTCCCATGACTGTATCTTCGTCGGAACCGAAACCTTTCAGTTCCCAAGCAGGACCAGGAAGGCCATTGTATTCTAGTAGGCTGTCAGCAACTCCAAGTCGAAACACAATTGTCAAACAGAATCGTAGAGCCCAACACATGTGCGGACGGCTACCTGCATACCTTCGCGGCCAGGCTGGTCGGACATGTTCGCTGTGGTAAGAGCCCAGGTGATCGAGGATGAGCTAGTCCACGATCTCGATTCGTAACCAACATCCTCGGTGAGGTGAAGACAACACAAGCAACCGCAAGAAAAGTTGAGCCAGCAGAGGCAAATGGAATTCACGAAGACCCGCCAGAGGAAAAGCGGAGGTGCCAGAGAACCTTCCGAACCTAGAAATTTCGGCGGGTGCTGTGCAGAAGGGCTTGAGGCCGGTCTGGAACGGAGACGGGTCGACAGCGGCACCGGACCCAGAGGCTCCGAATGATCGGGCAGCTGACACTGGGATGACAGGGACGACGGGGTGAAGGGGTGAGACGGGTGAACGGAATGGGAACTGGAAGTTGAACACACAAGGCCTCCTTAAGGCGACGGTACGAAAGTCGTCGTAAGTGTGAAATGAACGATGAATACGAGGGGGGTTAAAGAGGTTAAGCCATAGAGGGCAAGGGAATGGCATATCTGATCCAGACATCCTACCTTTCACAGCTAGTCAGTCAGCTAGATTCTGAAGAAATAGTTGGCATTAACAGTGATCAACTTAGCTTGCTTAACAGCAATCATGATATAGTCGCGATAATTCAAGAGGCGATTATAACAAGCAGATGCACGGAAAGCACATGTAATGCCGTTCAGTTTTGTTCATCACAACCAGCAGTCTAATTAGTGCGACGGTTCAGTATAACCGCAAAGCCCAGTACATGATAAAACACCAATCGAAGGACGCCTAACCTCTTTCTTCTGTCAAGCAGATCTCCCTAGCCAATGCCCCCATGATTGTTGGGCAAGGAATAGCCCCAAACTCCAAGCGGACTGCTCATGGGGCCTGGCTACGAGCTGGACTCTTGAGTGCTTCAAGAATCCTGTCAGGGCCCAGATGAAGCCCGCAATATCTAGCTCAGCAGCACAATGATAACGCTGTCGCCTCGCAGGAACCTACCAGATGATGTCAGCATGGGACCGAAAAAATTACGACAAGGAGCAGCTAACATCTTGCTAATGAACCTGTCCTTGTTCACGGGACGGCCCTTCTTCCCGTTGTGCACGGGTGTCTCAGTCCACATCTCTTTCTGGTGGGCAAAGAGTCAGCATCTTCGCTGGCCAACAACCTAGCCCTAGGACACCCAAAGCGAGGTTTTTGCCAAGCATGTCAGGTCCTGGTACTCACAACGTTCTCCAGGATCCTATGGAAAGAGTCAGCAAAACAGTCCTGAAGACCTTTGAGCAACAGGGGACACTCACATGTTGCAGTGGCGATCAAAAGCCTTGACTCTCGCAAGCCTGTACATCAGAAAAAGAATCAGTACCGCCCCCGAAGAGCTTCCCACTCAAAACATTTCCAGGCCACCCAGGCAATAGAAAACTCACAGCTTGCGATTCGACCGAATGCTAATCAACACCTGTGAGTGACTCCGCACAGCCGTCTGCAGTAGCGACAGAGGCCCGTTGCTCATCTCCCATTGTTCCTGCACACAGGAAAATCAACACCAAGCACCCCCTCCAAGCATCAAAGTTGCATTCAAAGGTGGCAAGGGACATACCAGCTGAGCAATCTCATACTCCCTGTTCACAAGGTGATATGATTAGCGCTTCATCCAAATTGAAAAATGGGATTCACGGAGACTGAAGACTCACGTGCACTCGTTACGTGGCTTCTGCAGAAGCGCCCTGAAGGTAAAGGTCAGCTAAACTGAAAATCGGTCGGATGTGTCCACAGGAGATGAGGTGTACTCACTGAATGTTAACGTCTGACATGCTGAGAATCTTAGAATCAAGAGTAAACGGGATGGGTGAGATTGATGTGAAGAATGGAGTTGGCAATGTGATTGACGGTTCGTCGCGTGGTCGTGACTTTTTCTGAGTGTTTGATGTCAGGAACCGTGGAGCAGGCGGCAGCATTGGCCCCACAACTCTGAACTGGTCACGTGCTGCGCTGTGTCCAGACCTTGAGAACCACCCCAACTGAAAACCACCGCCTTCTTGATTTGGATATTTTGCCTCCCCGAACAAGGTATGCTACGACCAAGGGTAAGCGGTGAAGGGCACGCGCAACTTAGGTATGACAGTGATGGCATTTCCATTATAAGATTCACATAACTGTCGCTGACTCAATGAAGAGGGCTAGCTATAATACGGATACATCAAACGTCCTATCCTCCTTCCCACAATTGTGTCTGTTTCCTCCAACCCATTTTCCTCCATCTTCTCTCCATCATCAAACACGCAATTGCCTACGATGCATTCCTCAATTAATAGACATACGGAACAATCCGCCACCTGACAATCCTCTTGTACTTCTCCCAATCCTCGCCATACTTCCTCGAGCACTTCTCGTCGTCCCTCCTGTCGCGATGGATGAGCAGGACGGCAAAGTAAACCAAGTAAAAGTAGGTAAAGATGACGCCCCAACCCCTCGCCTCGCCCGGCACAACCTCCCTGCCGTCTAGCATCTTGATGGCGTCCGGGGCCAGCGTGCCGGCGGACAGGATCGTGTAACCTGCCAGCCCCGTGGGCAGGCAATATGGCCAGGCCTGCAGCCAGTCGCCGAGGTAGTTGATGTGGCGCGCGACGCCCCACCATCCCGAGATGAGCAGGCGCGTGCCAGCCTTGGTCTCGAGGTACTTGAGGTGGAGCACGCTGGGGTCGTTGGGGTTGGTGCGGAAGGCGTTCTTCTGGCTGTTGGACAGGCGGAAGATGGCGAAGCCCGCGGCGAGCAGGGCGCCGACGACGGTGAGGCCGAGCGGCCCGAGCGACTGCGGGTGCACCGACAGGTAGCGCGTCTGCTGGCTGTAGATGAAGGGCACCCAGACAAGGTCGCCAAACGAGAGCATCAGGCCGAAGCCGTCGGTGGTGATGTCGATGGTGGTTAGGATGGCGGGCTCCATGAACTGGCCGTCGAAAACGTAGAGCGCCTGGACAACCGTGATGAAGATGATGCTGTCGGTGACGAAGCCAAAGGTGCGGTACTGCTTGGCCACGAAGGCGCAATTGAGCAGGATCCAGCCCGTCAGGCCCGGGCGAATTTCCATCCACTCCTTGATGTCGATCTCGCCAATAAAAGGTAGGGTGACGCGCGGGTTGAGCTCGCGGCCGATGAACCAGTCGTACAGCATATTGCCCGAGACGCCGCCGGCGGCGAGCTCGCGGAACTGCGGGTTGCCCGGCTTAACGCTGAAGCTGCCAATGTAGACGTAGGTCGCGAGGGCGTAGGCGATGATGATGTTGGCAGACAGAATCTGCAGGTAGTTGTCGGTGATGAAGGTCCAAAGAGGGAAGTCGGCGCCCTGGGCAATGGTACCGGCGGCGCAAATGGCCAAGGTAGACATGGTCGAGGAGAAGGCTGTCCGGGTTAGCGCCAACTCCCTTGACGCGCTGAGGTGTCTCGCTAACCATTAAACTTGTATTTCAATCGTCCACCGTTCGCCAACTTGGTTCCTTCAACTTCAGTTCCCGGCAGGATCCTGTAGAGGATCGCGCTGAGCAAGTAGTACGCCAATGTGTAGCCGGTCGCTTTCCAGCTGACGAAACCCTGAATCCCATTCTCGGGCCATCCCACCTCATGCTTGAGAACACCGAGATCGAGCGACTTCGGGTGGAGGACTGATGGGGCGGGGCAGCCTGAAATGTCGTTGCAGGCGAAGGTGAAGGCGTAGATGAGCAACGGGAGACCGAAGCTGATGGCTGCAGCACCGGGTCTGACGAACGTTAGCTAGGAAATCTATAGAAGACAAAGGCAGGAGTTAGACACTCACGGGCCAAAAAACTCGTATCCATGTGTCCTGGACACAGCTTGCGGCTTGGGTTTGGACGCCATGGTTACTGCAACCAGGAGCAAGAGCTTGCAGGACCTTCGTTTGGCAGTGCGCGCCTTCTTATCCCTAGCCCTCGATGGGACCGCTGATCGACGGACTGCAAAGTCAGCAAGGGCGAACTGTTCCCCACACTGCAGCTCACTCCGGAGAGCGCGCGTTCCAATCGGCTGATTTGCTCGACGCCGACAAGTGGTTTGTTTGGCTTGGGTTTGGCCGGATTGCCACGATCCCGGATGACCTGATGTCAACTGGCAGGATGCTAGAAGCATTTATGGGTCCGCCATGCGCGTCTTGGCAACCCGGCATGTGCGCTCCACTGGCAGTCTCATCGATCTAAAAACATGTAGTTAAATAACTACTTAGTACGTTACTAAGTTCGTGACCTGGCCATTCTCACGAAAGTTTCACTGTCCTTACGTATTCTCAATGTCCAGCTCATTACGCCAGATAGTCGTTGACGGCCCCACGATGCCAATTGGACGATGATGTTTTGTTGACCTGGATTGTTCGAAGTCAAAAAATGCACGGCATCTTTGGCGCAAACGGCAACGGTCCGCTGGCATGCGGGTCCGCCAATCACAGTCCAGTAACCCACATCTTGCGCTGCTGGCCAAGGACCGCGCAGGACATTCGAACCGCTGACTGAAGCCACATCATCCGAGATCTTTGAAATTCAAGATACTACGACTTCGACACTCGCGCATCGAAGTTGCACAGCAAGCTGTATATTCCCGTCAGTAACCCATTCGATAGTACTCGCTCTCCGTTGCATGAGAGCCACCACGCCGCTCGACGCATCGCTTGGCGCGACGCCGCGCGTTTCGGCCATCCCTTGTTCCAAGCCATCCACATCCACCCTCAATTTGTCGACGCTGTCCAGCGCCAGACCAGTATGCATCTGCAAAGTCCGTCGCGGGTTGTGCTCCTCGCCATCCTTTCGCTCGCGAGCATAGCTGTCGCCGATGACGCCACCAAGACAACAATCAGCTCTACGCCTGCCATCACACCCTGCGTCGCAACATCCACCAACGGCGCATTCTTCGATTTGCGCCCAGACGCCGCCGTCGTTGTGCAAAAGGACGAAAAGCCGCCGAAAGGCGTGCCAACAGAAGACTATGTTGCTAAGGGCTGGGACTACGGCTCGAACTTTACGCTCAACATCTGCAATCCCGTCGTCAAGAGGGTGGATGATGTCGTCGGGGTGGACAAGGCGCTGTGGAAGAACATCAGCGCATACTACGAGACTAAGGGGAAGGTCCATTCTCTAGGGTATTGCCACCACTCATACTATGCCCTCGCGAGCAGGTTGGAATGCTGACATACGCCGCAGGCTGCAATCAGGGACGCTTGTCCCGCGGGGGCGCAAGCTTGTTCTGCAATACACGGGCGGGTCACCATGCGGCGCCTCCGACAAGAGCAGGGACAAGCGCGCCGGCGTCCACGAAGGGGCGAGGTACAAGTACAACGATTTCGACGACGATGGGGAGGACGAAGGTGACTACTACGCGCCTAGACGCACGTCCAAGGACGACGAGGACGACAAGGGCGGAAAGAAGGACAAGGACAGGCAAAAGGACGAGCCGGTCCGCCGCAAGTCGGCCACCATCTCGTTCCTCTGCGACCACGACCCGGACACGCCGACGGCTTTCTCCTTTGTCGGCACCGACCCGGACGAGTGCGCCTACTTCTTCGAGGTCCGCTCGCAGCACGCCTGCGCCGGCGCTGAGCCGCACAAGCCTGGCAGCGTCGGGCCGGGGAGCGTCTTTGCCATCATCTTCTTCATTACTGTCCTGGTCTACGTCGTGGGCGGTGTGTTTTACCAGCGGACTGTTGCGCACGCTCGTGGGTGGAGACAGCTGCCGAACTATAGCCTGTGGTCGGGCATTTGGAGTTTTGTCAAGGTGAGTTTCCAATACCTTACCCACGGAGCCCTTTTGATTGCCTTTTTTTTTTTGCTGACCTTGTTCTCCCTGTCTAGGACTTGTTTGTCATCTTGACGTCTTCTTGTGCCAGGATCATTCCCAGACGGAGAGGATATCACACGCTGTCGGGGTCCCCAAACGGGAGGCGCGAGAGCAGGGACGACGAGAACAGGCTGATTGACCAGCTTGATGAGGAATGGGATGACTGATGTCTTGACAGCCTGGTGAGCTGTATTTTCTGGGTTGCAGCTATTCATGAACATTTGGATTAGCCTTGCGTAGTGGTTGCTTCGCTAGTCAATCCGACAAAGACCACCAAAACCGCCGCATAAGCCGCCGTGCTTGAGAGACATGTGCGTGATTGTCCAAGAAGAAAGCCGCAAGCGCCCCGAAGACAGCGACGAACACAGTGGTCGATATCAAGGCGACGTACAGCTCACCCCGTAGCATCATTAGCCACATGGGGCCGATGAGAAAGCCGGCCCCGATGGCCGAGACCATGAGCCGACTGAAGAGGCGTTTGTATCGGTTGTCAGTTCGGGATGGAATAATGGGGCCATGTGGGCGTCCCACTGCCGCACATCTCTGACCGGCATGCTGCCGAAACGGCGACTCCTCGCATCTCCGAATGCCATATCGAGAATCAACTGATCTAGCGCCCATTCGCCGGTCATGCGGAATGGGTCACTGCTCGACGTCTGGCTGCACTTATCCATGTAGTCGTAGTCTTGCAAGCCCTGGACTATCCATATTTGTTAAGTCTAGCCCCTTCTTATGTGTCTGATGAGCTAGAAGAAAATAAGGCGCCGTACCGTATCTGCGCAGATCAGTCTCCAACAATCATCGGGCTCCATCCCATCATCATCATCATTGTCATTCCCCATCTTCTTGCGCTGTCGTTTCCAGCTGGTGCGCAGCTCCTTGCCGGCACTCAGTTCCCACCGTGCGATGTGGCGAGCCATTCTTATCCGCAGCTGTACCAAGTACATGCGTTGTATCTCAGCGAGGTTGACTTCGAAGCTCTCTTCTCCTTGGTTCGAGGATTTGAACGGCCATGGCTTCACTTTCGTAACGAGATACTGCCCGTAATTCTTCCAAATCCAATTCTCGGGGCTTTCAATGTCAAGTTCCGAGTTATTGTGGTCCCACACCCTCCCTGTGAACGAACGCGCGGTTTCGTCTGCTTCTACGGAATACGGATGAGGGAGATTGTTGTTGTCATGTGGTGGTGGAGGAGAGCTCCTGCCAGTGCGGGTGGATGGGCGGCTGGATGGCCCAGTGTCCTGCTCCGATGATGCCGGGACGACGCCGACTTCTTCATCTGGTAATCGACTGGACATGTTGTAGGACTTCGTTGATAGTGATGGGAGCCGGTAGAATTCCGGTGTTGAGTCCGATCACCGTCTGAGGTCTCGTTGACTGAGTGACCGTGGTCGCATCCGGCTCGGAGGCGTCAGCTTCGAAGTACGATGCGGGACACCATGATTAAAGGCACTTTGATTTCAGTGATGTCACATCCATGCGGATGCGGCTGAGTCTGTTCCAACTTAGCGGCCAGGTGGTAGTATAAGCCAGACGCCGCTTGATACGTATGTATTTCACTGACGAGAGCTGCATACACTATTGGGCAGGCCAAGCTAAGCCACCATGACAGACCAATGGTAAGAACACCAAGTATCATGGGCAGCGCTAACCTTCATTGGTCTTGCCCAATCAATGAAGCCTGCGCCGCCGTTCAATGCAGAACCTCGCGTCCTCGCCCGGGGCGCTCCTGCAGGCACATTCTAGCAGAGCTGTGTGTCACGGCAGACTCGGCAGAGATGGACAAGGCTCTGGCTCATTGGCACCTTTGAGGTGGACACATGCATGATTAAGGTACTTAAGGTAAGGAGGAACGAGCTTCTCGTCCCACTGGTCAAACTCAGCATCTCTACTCTTCAGCATCAAAGTTTCAAGGTTTCACACCGTACATCTTTCTCCAATTACAGGACGGCCGAGGAAATAGTACACTCTTTACTTGAAATAGAATGAATTCGACAGTCATCCTCAGACTCTCCATCAGCATGGACCACGAGCAAGTGGGACCGCGCCTATGGCTGGGGTACGTTGGGAACGCTGGCAACAGGTATCGGCGGGCGCTGGGCCTTCCGAATACCATACTACTGGGGACCAGTCTGTACTGCATCCGCCTCGATTCGGCCAAGCACTTCGGCATCACCTTCAAGGAGGTGGCCGACGCCGAAGAATGGTACAAAGCCCAAGACATCTTGGTCTGGGTTGTTCGAGTTGAAAAGAGGCAGGACAACGGTCTGGATCCGTCGATCATTCACGGCCGCGCACCTCGACATGCTGAGCCCCCCGAGGCCGAGCCGCGAACCTGGTGAAGGAGACTCAGATGGTGTTCGTCGTCGTGAGATCCCGAACCCCACCTCCGCCACTGGTTACTGGCCCAGTCGGGCTGACGTTGTCAACAAATCGTCTTCTGGAAATGGGGCGGCCGTTGTTCAGGCGATAGCAGATGCGTCAAGGAAGGTTGACGAACTGAATCTTCTTAAAAACTTTATGCCGCGTAATCAGTGATGAAAAGCCCAGGTGGAATGGATATTGTGATGGATATCGGACTGTTCACTCCTTGTCGATGAGGATATGGCCATGTCTGGGTGAGGATATGTTTGTGCTGGCGTCCTGGGCACTGATGTACCTTATAAAGTCTGGTCTGTTGTTGTTCTCTAGGGTGGAGACTGCTTTTCAACGGTTATGGATGAATTCACTCAATGCACATCATCAGCGTTCTGTGCCAAATCCCGCCTGTATATTGTTAGCAGACTACACAGTAACCGATGTTCAATGGGTGCCTTTATCCCCGAAGCAGCAAACATGCCACCAAGAAACTCACCGCAAGTAAGCAAGATGATTCAATATGGCTTAATGAGTGAAAAAAAGAAAAAAAATCCGTCTCAATGCACTGAAGGAACAAGATACTACATCGTCGTTATCTGGCCAGTTATTGTCCCCTAAGCTCGTTAATCCGTGTGGTGCCTTTCCCGTTGGCAAGCAATGCGGACTTTCTGAGATACGGTATAGGCAGTCTCCTCAGTCACGGTCCGAATCCATTTCGTCAACAGTTTTGAAATTCAGACCTATATGCTCGAAAGTTACCTTAAACATCCTTACGCCTGTTGAGAGCCGTGTTAGAATTCGGAGTGTGGACTCAGAATTGAACTTGGAATGTTTCAGGATTGAAGACTTGAACATCATGGATGCGACAGCCGACTACCGTGACTGGCAAGAGCCCTCAACAGAACAAATACTCTCTGGGCCAGCGTTCTTTGGTGACATTTCCAGCGTCAATCTCTTGTTAACCATGTGGCACAGCACTCAGTCGGTTCAAGGAACGCCCAGCCCTTCTGTCCCACCTAAAGACTGTTTGTGCATAGACCGAGAAGAGACCGCTTGATTTTCAGTAAGGTACATACTTAGCCACCCAGTTACCCTTCAAAACGCCGGGTATACACGGCACGCCGTTCGGTGATTGCTCAACTTCCTTCATCAGCCCCGATACCGTGCATCTCGCCAGCAACCCAACGTGTGATTAACCGTTGTGTCAGGACCTCGCCTGTTATAGCCACATCCACTAAACCTCTTCCCCGAATTCTCATTCATCATGGGCAAGTGGTCGGATCTCGACGGTGACGAGGGTCGCCTCCCCGAAGGCATGACCAGGGTAGGTTATGACGCCGACACCCAAGTCTACACATACCGCGACAGCGACGGCAGTTACTGGGAGGGAGCGCCCGGCTGCCGATACGGCCGATTGCATCGCGTGAAATCGGCAACCCCGCCGCTGCCGAGCGTGCACATCCCCGACGACGTCGAGGGCGACGAGCAGCCCTACATCCTTCATGACCACGATGACGATTCCGATCTTGACGGCGGCGGCGATACACTACTCGACGACGATGACGAAAAGGAAGATATCCGTACCACCCTTGCTTCTCCGGACAGAGCCAAACTCCACAACACCAGCCCACTGCCCCACCACCACCTCGTGCCCGCCAAGACCCTGGCCGACCTTCCCCCAACCGACGCCGACTCTGAGTCCCTCAATTGCACCACCCTCCGAGACAGTCTGATTTCCGACGGCACCTACCCAAACAAAAACCGAAAGGTCCCCAAGCTCAATCGCACAGGAACGCTCTCCCGCCTAGCCCGATTCCTGTCCTCATCTTCGTCCAGCAGCACGGGGAAGGTGTCCCGCCGCGCGACCCTCAACGGCGAGGCCGGTGAGATCGGAGAGAGACATGGCACAAATGCGAGGCTGGCGCGTAGCCCGACCTCAACTGGTGCTGAGGGAACGGTGACGGCGGGCCGGTGGCCTAATAATGGAGGTGCAGATGGGGCAAAGGATGATGGCAGGGTTCCGGCGCGTAAAAGGGCAACGACGTTTGATGAGATTTTGGGGATTGAGCCGCGGAAGTGACTTTGAAGTTGTAGATACCTTGGCGGTTATTATGAAGTTTTGTTTACGGAATTGGGGCTGGAAATGAGGATGGAATTTTCTCACGATTTGGGAATAGGGAAGGGTGAGAGACAGACAGGGATAGGGAAGGCTGTTTCTTTGGACGGCTTTATCGTGATATGGTAGAGGGGCTGAGCCCCTGGTTAAGGTAAGGAGTTCTCATGGACAGGACTTGATATATGATTCTGGTGGACGGATGATTGGTGTTTAACGGTGTTCCATTGCTTCCTGTCATGACATCAGCTTAAGGTTTGACTAAGGCTTCTCGCCCGATCATTACTGTTTCAGTTTCGTTTGCAAAGGACGCGCAAAACCACAAAAAGTTTGTAATCCCAAGTTGGGCTCTGCAAGACAGGGAGGTCTAAAGCAAAAACAAAGAGGGCTCAATCGGGGATCGAACCCGAGACCTCGCACATGACTTATTTTCAAGTCAGGGTGGAACCCGAAGCGCGAATCATACCACTAGACCATTGAGCCAATTGTAGTAATTTTATGCTGAACAACTTTATAAGTACTCAAGCAAATAAACAAGACCCTGCTTGCGAGCCACCTCACTCTTCATGATTGAGATTTCAACGCCTCAACAAGCGAGTGTCTCCTGTGAAGTGTTGAAGACCTTTATCATAATTGAATTAGTCTACATCTTCCTTATCACTGACAATTCTTTAGACTCTATGTCTGTTGAATGCGTTGGCTCGGAATCATACTTGAACTCATCCACAGTGATATCGTCAGCTTTACAGGACGTAACATCTTGGTCATCTCGGAGTTCAGGTGTTTGTGCCTAATAAGATGCGGCTGTGCTCTTTTCACCTAGCTTCAATCAGAAGGGTCAGCCTGCCGGCCTCAGAAACTTGAACATCACAACAAAATCACCAGGTTGCAGGCATGCAGTCCGGTTCAACGGACGATGTATTCACAGTTGGCACTTGGCAAAGATCAACTATATACAAGAATTCTTCTCCCCAGCACGGCCCTCGAGAGACACCGCACGCAGCGACCCCTATTATCCCGTCCGCCATCATACACCGTGCTTGCCGGCGCTTAGAGACACTGCGAGTAGTGCGGAGGAGAGACAGCGCTGCAGGTAGAGCCGGACTAACACAATTCCATGTTAGCATCCCTAATTCCCCACCATACAAAGAACCCTTGTTCAGGCACGAGAGGAGAAGCCAAACTTACAGCGCAGTTTGTGCACCCGGTGTACCCCGTGCCGCCGCACTGCTGGTACTTGGCAGCGGTGCAGCCGCCAGGGTTGCCGCCGCCGGGGGTGGAGGTGGCGGTCGAGGTCGGGGGCGCCTGTGTCAGGGTGGCGGTTGGGCCCGAGCCTACGGCGCAGGTCGACTCGCAGCCCGTACAGGCGCTGCCGGCCGTCTTGGTCGAACCGCCGGCGTAGACGCTGGGACCGGGGACGGTATACCCGGACAGGGCGCCGTGGATGTTGACGAGGATGCCCGGGTCCGAAGCGCGGTAGGCGCCCGGGAAGGAGACGGTCGGCGGGCTGGCGCTGCCGGAGCCCGTCACGGTCAGCTGGTAGCACGTCATGTAGAACTGGGCGCCGCCCGAGCCGCCAGCCGTGTGCAGGGCGATGGCCTCGGCGCGGAGCAGGTAGTCGCCGGGGGCGAGGTCGGCGGGGATCTTGACGTCCATCTTGCCGCAGCACTTGTTCAGGTCCTTGGTGCCCCAGAAGTCATCGTCGCCCACCCGGCCCGACGGGTTCTTGGCCCAGCCGTCCTGGAAGACCTTGAACCAGCCCGATGAGCCGTCGGCCGTGGACGCGTCCGAGACCTTGGACATGTAGACGATTACCGGGCCGTGGTGGGCGCCGCCGATGGCTTCATTGGCGCAGGAGCGGTCGCCGTTTTGCTGGGCCGCGGGTTAGTTCATGGGTATTGGATGTGAAAAGAGTCTACGAGATAAGACTGCGCACCTGGTGCATCTCGACCGTGACGGTACCGCCGGCCCTGACGGGGCATTTGGCTCTCGCGGCACGGGAGCCGGCATTGCATCGGATGGCGGTCGAAGACACATCGGTGACCGGGGAGTTGGACCCAGGAAGACGAGCGCATTGCGAGCCGTAGTCCACGCCGTCAACCCAGAGTTGTTGGAATGTGGCGTGGGCAGCGGCATGGCCCGAAAGGGCTGCCAGGGCGGCAATGGTGAACGACTTCATGGCTGCAAGCGAGGAAGCAAGCAAGATCTAGGTTGTCGAGGATGGATTGGCTTGGAAGTAAGCAGTGTGCCGTAGGAGGCCATCGAGTGTTTTATATATGGCCCGTTGTCGTGGTTCCAGGTTTCCCACCCGGGCAGCAACCCCAGGACGGCGCACGGCGCTGAGCATCCCATCCTCCTTTGGAAGCATCCACTACCTGCGGCACCCTGAGCCAGTCCTCCAATTTCCAAGCTCTTCGATTGAGTCCCACAGGTTGAAGCCGCTCGGCGCAACTGGTGATAGCCCCGTGGACAGAAAGGGGCGTGACACCCCACATAAATACCACCCAAGGGAGGATCCGGGGTGCGTCAGGCCTTCCAAAACAGGGTGGTGCAGTCTGGGCGATTGGCGGGCGCCGGTTCGGTTAATATGCTGGATAATCTAGTGCGGTAATGCGGAATAGCACTGCCGTGCGCTACGGTGCGCAACGGTCCCAGAAACCGGGCCATCGGCGGATGACGCCCCGTCCCAATTTTGGCTCCGTGTCACTTGGTGGGAGCTTCCAGGGTTGGCTCTGCAAGAGACCACGCCAAGGCAATCGGCGGTATCGGGAGGCTCAGTTAGGAAACCGCCAGGCTGTCAAGGCGACAGGGAACGGGTAGCTTACCGGGTTTCCGCTGGTTCTCAAACCGGGGCCGTGGAAGGACTGTTGTTGGTTTCAGATTCTCGAGTCCGATCTCGCCGTTGACGTTTCTTCTCGGGAAGACGAGCCGGATCAACCATGGCCTGTTCCGGCACTGCAGATTCGTAGAACAGAGTAGCGCCGAGTGTGGGAACCAAGCCGAGCGAGGTGCAGAAGAACGGCTGCTCCCGGGCTTTTGACAGTTATCGAGCGATGCTGGTATGGCAGAACCGTGATATTGTTTGGGAGGCGGTGAGGTGTCTGAGGTCACTGCCTTCCTGGCCGCTGCCAGCAAGAGGCAAGCAAGCCTCCCCATGCCCTGGCGATGGAGGCGTTGCACCGGCAGTCGGGTTCGGATTTCGAGTCACATCTGTTCCGCCGCCGTTAGGCAGCGGCTGCTTGACTAGAAGCTCGAGAGCGAAACATCTGGATTTCGGGTTATCAACTGTCGTTGCATCCAGTAAGCTTCGGTACCTGTGCTCATCATCTTGGGGCGGACTTACAAGAATGCCGAAGAATCAAACCTGGGCTCAGTTTCTACCATTTCCTATCCACAGCATTACAACAAGTATCAACAACAAGCAAGTACATGATCGCACCCAAAACCCTTAACCCCCAGTCAGATCCCCATCACTCCTCCGAAACTTCACCCTACTCTCCCATATCCATCGCTCAAGTTCTCGAAAAGACACACATTCACTTCCGTCTTGCAACAAGAAGAAGCTCACCCACCTCACCTCGGAACCCAATACCCCCCAACCCCCAACACCCGATCCCTCTCCTCCGCCGCATCCCCACTTCTCCGAACCCCCACCCAATGCAACGGCACCGAGCCCACCACCCTCGCCAGGGCCCGCCCCTTGACCACTTCAGCCTGCTCTCTCAGAGAAGAGCTGGGCCCCCTCCGCCTCGTCGCCAACAACAACCCAGTCGTCACGACAGGTGAATCGGGCCGCCAGTTCTCGCGCGCCAGGCTGACCAGCGTGAGACATGCGTCTCTTGACGCGGTGTCCAGTCGTTCGTTGATGAGGGGAATAGGCGGTCGGCAGGAGGTTGGAGTTGCAGGGGGGTTGGGGCGCAGGAGGCCTAGGATCAAGACGTTGAGGGTCTGGTTGAGGAGCGGCGGGTTGGAAGGGGGGTGGTTGAGGAGGTGCGCTGTTACGAGGGGTTTAAGGGTTACTGACGGGGGAGAGGAGGGGTCGGGGGAGATGGATATTATTGTTTCGTGCCATTGTGGCAGGGGAAAGGTGGATGAGTCTGGGGTGGTGTTGGCTTCGTATTTGCCCTTGGGCTGGACGCGGGCCCAACCAAAGTAGATGCCGCTGAGGCGGTACCGGATCTCGTCTGGGACGCCCGAGAGGTTGGCGGTGGGCGTGCCGAGTTCGTCTTGGCTGCGGCCTGTGCCCCGGACAACCTTGGCTTGAAACTCCAGCGGGAAGGGCGGTTCTGGGCCCGAGTCCGGTCCGATGGGGTAAATGGCATTAGGGTCTGCTTCGAGGGACCGTGTGATGTGGGCTTGGTGTGTCCTGAAAAAGGCTTGGTCCCGCTCTGCGTCGCGTTCGGCTGACCGCTCGCTCAACTCGTCGGTCACAAGACCGCCAACCGTTTCAGTGATCAAGCCGGGGCGGACTCTATCGATGACAGCCTTGACAGGGTCCCGCACTGGAGCGATATACCTGTCCGCCGTGGTCGTAGCAACCACAGATGCTACGTAGACGCCCATTTCGAGCGGCAGGGAGCTCAAGGAGGCACCGCGAAACACGCTCGAGTCTGTCGAGGCGCTGGCAATGCGGAATATCGGGCTGGCACAGAGGGTCTTGCACTTTGATGACGTTTCGTTGGTTCCGTACGGCGTGCCCCTGCCAGTGCACAGGATCAGGCGGAAATACCCGTCTTCCGAAACCTCGGGGATCTTGATGACATGGGTCTCCCGCGGGACATGGGCTTTCTTTGGCCCCATTTCCTTCAGCAACTTACTTGCGGCTTTCGCAATGTCTCTCTGCCAGGCGCGGTCAGTGTCGGCGGATAGCTGGTGTGGATCAACCTGTGTTGACGGCGTAACATGCAGCCAGTCGTCGGTGACATTGAAGAGGGCCTTGATCTTCATGCCGCTGTCGCCCGAGAAGCCGCGCTTCTGCAGCCAAAGGGTGCGATCAGCGGGCAGGGCGCGATCAGGAGAGGTAAAGATGGTGATGGCGACGGAAGTGCTTGGTCCCCGGTAGAAGATCAGCGGAGGGGAGTGTCGCAGGATAGTGTAATGCTTGGTCGACTCGGTCGGGTGCGGGATCAGTCCGCCGGCGAAGTGGCGTGCCTCACTGAGAGCAGACCGCATGAAGTTTTTCTTGCCGGCACTCGCCTCGGGCCCAAATGTCGCGACGGCGGTTACCGGTGGGCCGTCCAGCGGCGCCACGGGCGGTGAGCCTGCTGCCGCCCGCGAGAGCTCGGGCATGCTTCTCTGTGATCGGAGGCGATGGCCATGTGGAACTTGCAAAAACGGCTCCGCACCGCGGGAGACCGGTCTTGATGGCGGCTGTGGGTCAGGCCGGAGCCTGTCCCCGACCTGCGCACTCGCCGGCTTCTGCTGGGAGTCGGAGGGAACGGCGCGTGGGGACGAGTCAGATGACGATGGAGCGGCAACCGGCTTGCGCCGGATCTGCATCGGAGGCGCGACCTCCATCATCACCCTCAGCATTTATGTAAGAACCCAGTGTCCATCGCACAGAACCAGGTTAGAGTAGACGACATGTTGGGGACTTGGCCAATGCCAAAGCTGGAGAATCAACCCCTGTTTGTCGAGATGAAAGTTGATGAATGTGGGGCCAATCGTGCGTGGTGGCGCGGCTGTAGATGCCCCTAACCCTAGCCCCTGAGGAAACATAGAGATGAGCCTGAGGCACTCACAGGCTCAGTCTCGAGCATTGACTTCCCGCTATTCTCTCAGCAATGTAGACCTACTAGATTATAAGATGGGTAATCAGAGGTCGGGAATTATGGGAGATTGGTAGGGATTGTAGTGGGAAGGTGAAGAGGACTCAGAAGGACTCGCAACGAGATTATGAGACTACCGCCAACAACCAAGGTTTCAAACAATTCAACTAAGAATTGACCAATCCAACCACCCATACGACCAATTTAGCTAAATCGACCGGCAGTTCAAATAAAATTATCATCAATTCTAATTGAATTGAAATGGTTATTTGCCCGGTCTCCTTCGTGGCCGCGGCACTACAATGCCCTCAACATACAAGTTCATCTTGGCACCTACAAACCGAGCACAGCCCGCGAGGATACAGAGGCTCTCTTCAGCAAACCCAAAAAGCTTTCTGGGTGTTTCTAACCATTACCATTGCCATTGCCAGGGAGCTAGAGGGTTGCAGACCTTGAGGATATGGGTGGAAGGAAGATTTACCAGGGTTAGGGGTATGTGTGTTTTTGAACTACAGATGCAATTCGTAGTTTTAATCAAATCAAGTCCAAGGTCAATTTTTGACCTCAAAACACAGCTTGGTGCGGTCAAATCAATCTTCCACATGATCCAAATCGTTGAATTGTCTCGAGCCTTGGAGAAGACTGCTGACTAAAGTTGCTGGGCTCAGAACTGTGTGAGCTGCGTCCTTCCCACCGAGTAATGGGAGTGCCTGCCATTTCAAATTCAAAACAAAATCCAATGATTTCGATCACCGCGTTTCATACCCAAACAACCTGACATCCACCCCATCCCCCAAAACCATCCCTCCGACTCGTCACCCGACCAGCGCTACTCCTATACCATTCGGTAGATATATTCAGTATGCCATCTCTCACATTAACCTCGTCCGGGCGGGACTGTGCTTCAAACGTCAACCTCCACGGCGTCGAAGCACAGCATGGCAACGCACAAGCCGATGCCGCCAGCCACAACGCATCCGCCGACACATGGATCACGCTCACCCATGACGAAGTTGTGCCCTGTTCTAGTTTTTCCACTTCTCCTAACGCCGAAAACGTGCACGGGGCGATCCCTCCAACCAGCGCCTATCAGCAGAGGGCGCCTCACATCCCATATGTCGAGGCCTTCACGCAGACTAATACTCGGGTCGAGTCCTAGCAGAACGCACCTCATAATCCATACGTCGACGCCTCTTTGCAGACTGAGGATTTCCCAGAAACGCACAGGGCCGGCCATACTGGGACGCGCACCCAGATCGATGCGGCCACCCTGACCACCGTGACGACGGAAGCTGGCCAACGCCACATCGATAGCACTCAAGCCGAGACAAGTCGGACGGAATTCGGTGTCCCGCCGGAAACAGCCGGGAAAGTTGAGGAGGCATCGAGACAAGGCGAAACCTCCCCACTCGAAACCTCGGCATCGGCCCCGGCGAATGCAACCCTGCCGGGCGAGCCAATCCCGAGAACTGCATCCGTGTCGGGACAAACCGAGTCCTCCCTCCCCGACAGCACCCGGAGTGTCGCCGACAGCAGCGGCGTCCACGAGCCGGCCCCTTCCTCTCCTTCTGTGACGAGCGACGACGCATACGTCCCATCCGAAGTAGAAGTAAACGCCTTTCGACTTGCTTACGGCATCGCGGTACCGGCCTTCATGCAGGGCCTGGAAACCATCGCAAACCATCTTTTCCCCTCCCTGCGCAGAGGTCCAGCTCAGCCGGGGTTTTGGACACAAGAGGAGATAGGCAGAATGGAGGTCGCTACGTGGTGTGCCGAGGGCCTGTGGCTGATGGAAGAAGATATTAAATCCGAGACTGGCGCGACGTACGGGGCCCATGTTCAAGGCGGAGGGGACTGGCCCGTGGGCTACATCAGGTGCCTTTTTGAATGGGGCAGCGAGGCAGAAGAGGCCAAGGCGAACTCGGAAACGGCGTTGAAACTGTTTCGCCGCGGAGAACTCACCCCGGCCGACATGGGGGCGCCGAGCACCATGGATATGGAGTACTGGCTGGTGCTATGTGACGGCATGAACAAGGCTCGAGAGCACATCTATCGGCGCATGGAGTTGGACGATTTCCTCATTTGCCGTAAGTGGATGCCCCTCGACCCTAATCTGCCATGAGCAAGACTTCTACGCTTTCTCCCATGTTCTTTTTTTCTCTCTCTTCCTTTTTTTTCTCATTTTTTCTTCTTCATCTTTATTATTTTCCATAGCTTTTTTCCCTTCTTTCCTTTCTTTCTTGGCTTTATATTTCACAAACTGATCCAACGCATGCAGGCGTCCTCCAGCTCTTTGTCCGGCCCAAATTCTGGCGCCTGGGCGTAGGCTCACGCCTGGTTGAGGAAGCCTGTGAATACATGGACAAGCATGTCGCTATCGGTTTCGCCTATGCTTCTCAAGCGGCAGTTGGCTTATACGCCAAGTTTGGATTCGACCAACTCTCCACCGTCGAGGGCTCCTTCGGGGAGCTCAAGTGCATGATTCGCGTCCCGCCAGTAGGCGGCCTCGACGCTTCGGCACCCCTGATACGACGGCTGCAAATATACAGGAAGACGGTTGCCGCGCTGATACCTGCTCATATGAGAGAGCAGATGAATAAATCGCCTGATGTCCAGGATCAGATTGAATCGACCATCGTGAAGCTCACGATAGAAAAGGCGGGACAGGATCTATCGAAGGTCCTAGAACTTGTGAACAAGCGAGTCAAGTCAAAACCGGGTACTACTGGCAACGTAGACGACCGCTCTCTGACGAGATCCGGTCGCACTGAAATTGAGGTGGAGGAGGCGGATGCAGCACCGGGCACGAAACTGTTCAGTAAGTCAGATGGATACACTCGGACTAGGCAGGTTTGACTGACCAGGTCATGAACAGAATACAGGTTTGTTTGCGATGGGGAGGAACTAGTGGAGTCATTAAGCGCTAACGTCGAGAGCATCGACAGGCGGATTGAGACAGAGCGGGGCGAGGCAAAGCAGTCTGAGGCAGGCCTGGCAGGGTCCAGGGAAGCAGAGCGCAACGTTGAGGCCGACAAATTGAAACAGAAGATAAATGAGAAACGCAGGGGCAGAAGGGGCAAACGGTGAGGCTCACTCAGGGAATGCAGGCAATGCTAGAAGGTCCCGTAGAAGCCGGAGGTTGATTGTTTCCTTACGACCGTTTTAGGCGAGCGGAAAACTACCAGCGGCTGATCACAGTCAGGGGTAACTCGGTACAGCCATTGGGCAATGATATAACTACATGTACCAAAATAGCCGTCCCTCAATCAAATTCTGTGGTTAAGATGCCATTGCTGAGCTTCCTGAGCATTCCTCTTTCAGGCTTTTCAAAGCTTCGACAAGCTCGCCGCTCTCGTGTGACAAGGAGCCAAAGGCAGTGGTGTAGTTCAGAGCAACCTCAAGTGGGACCGCCGCGCTTTGTTGTCCATACAGTTCCGCGTCGGAGCGGAGGAGGATGGGGATGGCATCGACGACCCGGCGGACATGCTGCGCCGGATTTGCGGGCTCGGGGGGTTTGGCCTGCGGTCCCGAGACGACCCGGGGAATGCTGTCCAGCACGAGGGAGGTGGTCCAAAACAAGATCATGCCATGCACTTGGGCCACGTGGGTAACTAGGTCTGCCGGATCGGCGGGCAGCTGTCGCGACTCCTCGGGACGGGCATGACGCGTGGCGGAGGCGGGGTCGCGCGTAGCGAGCGAGCCCAGGTCATGAGTTGCCTGTCGTGCTCCCAGCACCTGTGTTCGAGGGGGAAGCGCAGCGCGACCTGCTCGCTTGCCTCGGTGCAAGACTGTATCTTGTCATAGGTTTGGACGAGCCCGCGCATGTCGACCAGGACGTCGACGGGGATGTCCTTGAAGTTCTTGGGGATTGCTGCCCAGGGGGTGGTTTTCCACTCTGAATTACTCAGCGTCAGGTGCTTGCGTTGCAGCAGTGTAGACATGGCCTAACCACCTATCTGACCACCACATGGGAAAAATAATGCGTGAGTTTAGGGGACCTGGCAACACCGATTCGAACATGATTTTGATATTTCAACAGACGGAGACCACTCACTAGCTCCATTCTTTCATCCGCGAACATGTGGTGTGCATCGCCGTCGAGGTGTGCTGCTGGGGTTCTCGTGATGAACAAGGCCAGCTCGCCAGCATGCTCGCCAGCATGGTGAGGCCGCGGGGCTTCGTGGGCGAGCTGCCGCTCATTTCCCGGCGGGGAGAGGGCTTGTCATTGGGGTGGGATATCAGTGAGTTATCTCGGTTCGCCCCTCCTGAGCTGTTATGGCAAGAAGCTAATTACCTAGGTAGGTACATGCTTCGAACATAGACAGCAACCTGATGGTCGCTATGGACGCGTCGCTTGCGGCGCCATGCGGCATTCAAGTTCTCAACGAGTTCCTCACACCACACGATGCTTTCCTATAAAGCGTCGACGGTTCCCTGAACATCCGCTCGACGCCGCCATGGCGTCTGCCCGTCACAACCAGACAGTTCGCCGCCCGGCATTTTGCGGGGGCTCGTCCTCGCGATTGGGGCTTACATCTTGCGGACGGTCTCAGCCCAAGTACAGGTGTAGCTCCTGACGGCGCTGGCGGGGAGAGGACGTCCAGCGGGATAGAAGGCCTCCCGAGACAGGTTGATGATGCTCCTCTCATCCTCGGGCCGTGCCAGGAGGCTGGGGTCGGTGATGCCGAGCGTCCGGGCCCCGGCACGGGCCCTGTATCCTGCTTGCCGGCACCCGGGCGTGATTACAACGAAGACGCGTCGAGTGTCGTGCCCCGTGCACTTGAGGCCGGCCTTCACGCACTGGGTGCACGTGGGTTGCATGAGATCACACTAGTGGCCAAAAAGGAGTTGAAATGTTAGCCCTGAGGCAGTTGACTGAGACCCCCCATCAACAGGGATGCAATGGTGTTGAGTTCCACTTGCCCCCTTTTCCCGCTGCCGGCATGTAAGGCATGTAAGGCATGTTTCGGAGCGGACCTTCCTCACCGGCCTCTCCACGACCATCCCCTTCTTCAAGCGGCCAGCCACCACTGACCCCAGGATTGGCTTCATCGGCTGCTCCATGGCTGAGAACGGGGCCCAGGGCTACGTCGCCAGCGGAGGCAAACACATGTGGGGGCCCTACGGCACCGGCGGCCTCGTGCTGTAGTCGTCATCCGATGCCATCTCTCTGCATTCGTGATTGTGGCACGCATTTCGCCGAGCATTGGTCACTAACAAAACGCAACGCGTTTAGGAACACGGCAATTCCAGCAACAACAACATCAACAAGAAGCGGATACCGATAAACACTCAGTCTACGTCAATAAGTAAGTCTGTCTTTTACGTTCCAGCTTTCTTCGCTTCCGTCGCGCTCCTGCCTTCGACCTTTCCCAGAAACAAAACACTGACAGTACCAGTCGGAGCCGACGACATACTCATGCGAAAAGACTCCGCAAGGGGGAATCAACTATATACGGGCAGTGAACAGCGGTGGACTACTATTTGGAATTTGCGACAGCCCACGCGAAACAGGCTTGGTAGGGAGGAATGGATACTACTACATGGGAATTTGCGTCAGCCTATGCGACCAGGCTTACACGAAGGACGGATAGGACTTTACACGAAGGACGAATACTACCTATACCTGGAATCCGGGACAGCCCACGCACACAGGTTAGTGGGGAGGAACAGGCCCGAATTCGCTCGAGTCGGCGCCATCGACACGACGAAACGTTTTTCTACGCGAACAGGCTCTGAAGAGGAGGACAATCCGAGTACCGGGGGCTGGTATCTTTCTCGTAGACGCTTAGGACAACCTTGGAAGCAATGGGTGGATTGGGATGCTGTAGGGGGTGGGTTGGGATGTTGTGATGGTCGGGTTGGGAGTATTGGGGGGTGGTATAAAAGAGTGGAGGGAGGAGGCGGTATGGGAGGAAGAGGAACCTGGGGCCCGGATGATTACGCGACGCGTGCGGACGAGCATTGCGGACGAGCATTCGAGGTATGTGCATGTTCACTTTTTGTCTTGACATCACCCTGTATGAGTTCTCGAAATGTTTGGAGTCGACTCGGCCAGCGTGCCGCCGCCCTCAAGATTGAAGTGATGGAACAGGAAGGGAAATCAGGATTGGGTAAGTGCCTCCAACTTAGTTGCTTGTGCAGAGAGAGCCGAACAAGCTCTACCCCATACAGCTAAAGCATCCGGCCCGGAATTCTCTCTACGGAGATGTGAAGCGTTGTCGTTGCAGGGTGGGGTTAGTGGGCCACGAATGCGGCTCAAAGCCGCCCCCACCCGGCGACGGGCCGAGACCATTGACGTCATCGGCGATGCTTTATCAACCGGAAACCAAGTCCCCAACTCCATCACGCGACGCTGAATAACTCGCTCCACTAAAGCTTGCAATCAACGCAGTATTCCAGGTTCCGGGGCCCGTTTGCGACGATGGGCAGACAGGAAAAAATCGCGCGGTCGATCGTGCATGCAATTGTCAAGACAAACGGTGCCAACAACAAACACTCGAGCGGTCCACTTGGGCTCCTACTCGCCCTCTTTTCGGCCTTCTTTTCTCTCTACCAACTGGTGCTCTGCAAAGTGCGTCCGGCAGATTTCGCAAATCTACGCCGGAACTATTGGGACGTCAGTGACGATGACTACACCACATCCTTTCGGACGGACGAAGGCAGGGCTGGAGGCGAGTCCCTGAAAGCGATTGGAGATATGGGCTTCTCTGGTTCAGTGGGTTGAGCCAAGTCTCTCTGCTTCACCTCATGCAAAGCTGACATGCTGTTGTCTCAAGACGTTCTATTCCACGACCGACCAAAAGTACCTCGTCAAGTCTCTCCCCCGGCATTCCGAACACTCATTCTTCAGCGAGGATCTCTTGACACCGTATGTTGAATACATGGCGACCCATCCCCGCTCTCTCCTGGTCCGCATCTGTGACTTACTCGGCGCGTCGGGCTGGTCCGTTGGACGCATCCTCCGTTCGGCACCCTCCCACCACATCGTCATGGATAACGTCATGTATGGGCGGGAAGAGGCCAAAAGACGAGGCGAGGCGGATTGGGAGAACTGGGACCTGAAGCCGACCTCGTATTTCTATCCAGAGAGAGATATCGCTGGCGGCGCGCTCACGAGTGAGGCGACCAAGAGCAGGCTCGCCGATGAGTTTCACGACAAGATTGTTCTCCGTCGGGAGCAGGCAGACGACTTCTTCGCGAGCCTGGAAGCCGACACGAAGCTGCTTGCAGAGCACAATGCTGTGGATTATTCACTTTTCCTGGTACGCATGAGCGCACCTCAGCAGGCGGATACCGCGATGCCCACGCCGGCGGAATCAAGCATGGTTCCTACCAATCCGCCGTCAGTTCCCCCCTCGCCACCGACCTGGAGGACGGGAGTTACTTCAACCGATGGGAAGTATATCTTCCGCGCCTCGATTCTGGACTTTTTCTGGGCCAAGCACAAGGTACATGCGAAGTTCATGACGTTTCTAATCAATCTCTGGAACGTCTTATTCAAGCACGGCCCCATGAGTATCACCACCACACCGGACGAGTACCGGGAGCGGTTCCTCAAGATGTGCAGGAGCATTGTGGAGATCAAAGACGACTGAAGCAGATGCCGGTGGATAAGTGTATTGTTCATCTAGGTGATACCCAGAGTTGCGGTTTTCTGTTTTACTGGTCTAGAGCAATCCAAATCTGCGCTTGGTTTCTTTGTTCCTTCCAATGGAATTCGCAATGTGTCTCCGAAAGGGGTTGATCGTTGGTCAATATGTCTCCACGTCCTCCATCCTTTCTAATCGACCAGCGCACAACTTGCCTATGGATTGTTCACATCATCGGTTAGTGTTAGGGCCGTGGCCGTCAGATGTACCTTACTGACGATCCTGATTTCCAGTTAAAATAATCCTTACCGCCTCTCTTCAAGGAGCCAACTACTGACCTGGTTGCAGGCTATCCTACACCAAGCAACATCGGCACGACAGAGTTCTCACAGCCTTGGACCGGAGACGCGTTCGAGACTCATTGCGATAAAAAAACCAACGACGCCCTCCCGAGGGACGCTGGGCTTGCAGGACTCACTGGCATCACACGTCTCCGAATCCAGTCGCTGTCACTTAACAGCATTTTCGCTTTAATCTCGGTCGGGAAAGCACAAATACTTTGCTTCACGACGATGGATGGAGCAGAGGCATGGGAGCAGAAATCCCCACGTCCGCCCGGATCGTTTTAACTGGCACCCGTTCGGCTCTCCTTGACCAGCGCTTATGACATCCAGCTTCCTTCAGTGCAGATGTTGATGTGGGCGGCCTACGGCCAGCTTCGTCTGAGGCCCGTTTTCAACACCCCCACTTATCCGACAACGCCAGGAATTACACCTTCAAGCCGTTGCCCGCATATCGAGTTGGATCGGGAACCACCCAACGCTCTCGGCCGACGACTTAATACGTCATACGTCTGCGTTCCTGTATCTGGTCTATACCATCATTGAACCGCCCACCATGACATGCGCTCTCACACAGGATACGATCTTCAGCGTCAGAACACGGTCTTTTGTATCGTGAAACGAGTTCTTCTGGCGGAACAATATGAAATGAGACGCCGCCGGCAAGCCGGTGTATGGTATGCCGGGCGAACGCAAGTGACAAGAGCACGCACCTAGTCTCGGACGACGCCGTTGATTCTTTCGTGGACGGCTTGAACCGAGTCAGCGGCAATTCTCACAATCGTGGAGGCCCGCCGCTCCCCCATGTCCTCTTCAGCAAGGAGGATTCCTGATTACCCTCCAGCGAATAGTATCAGCTACGGTTATGAAGTTAGTGAACACGGGCGCGTGGATTCAGCCATCTGACTTGCGGCAGTGTGTTTACGAATCTGGGCCGTGGACATGCAGCGGAAACGGAGGATGATGTTGAGATCTCATGGTGGAATCCATCAGTACGACTCCTTTTCTCAGGGTCCGGCGACGTTTCATCAACGGGGCGTGACAGTTTCACGAACGCAACTAATATCAAAAAGACCTTGCCACATGACGAAGCAGACGGACCGGATTTTGAAGACTACCTGATTCAAATTGGCGGCGGATCGTGAAAGGTGCAAAGAAGTGGAGGAGGACGACTATGGCAATCAGCGGCTCCTTTCCAACAGATATACCCGGCAATCCTTACCAAACAGCTTTATCAGACGATCGTGGCCATGTGAGGGATCTTTCTCACACTGCGATTTGTTTTCCCTGTCCTTGGATTGGACAGAGGACAGGAGGACACATGTTTTGCATGGCTTCGGGCCCCTGCGAGATCGATGTCGCAGCGCTAAAAAGGGGCTGGGGGCGGCACCCCGCCGTTGTTTCCTGCATGTAGGCTCCCCACCAGCGTCGCAATTAGCGGCACGCGGTGCAACGCTGTTGCATGCAGTGTAACGCCGTTGGAAGGAGTCTCATATCATCTTCGCATCTTCCCTTTTCCGCCTACTTTTTCGTGACGCTTGCCTTGGAGGACTTCGTGTGAAGGTGCGTTTTCTGTCTGGTGTTACTTTGACCCCGTCGCTTAAGCCGGCTGGGCAGAGATGAATATGGTCGCTGTTCCCTGAGCTACCTATGAGCATTTTTTTTGTTGTACAGCGGAGGGAAACATCCGGGTCAACACCCTTTGGGTTGTTGTGGGCCGGGTGTGCTGTGCCGCCTGGATGCTTCTCGGCCTGAGACTCGAGTATGCCCGGCGGGCTGTGAGGTGCTTTAAGTTCTGGCAGAGTTTTGCCGCACTATCTGGAATACGGCGTGGCATTTCTTCCTGGCAGATACTTTACGGATACAATACCTGGTGCCTCCCCCCAGTCTGGACCCTGATCTTCTGGACTGTTCGAGCCAGCCGAAACCCCCCATTTTCCGAGGCTTTCTCTCACATTCACGGTACAACCGTTTAACCGAACACCACCCACATATGCATGTGTAAGCTGCAGTGGGCATGGACTGCATCAACGAAGTATCAGGAAGCGGGCCCTCGGCCAATCGCTCAACAGGTCCTGGATGCCGAGGACGCAGAGAAATAGGGGTTCGCATACCTCATATACCCCTATATACGGATCTCTTTCTGCCTCGCCACCCAGTTGCAGTCTTGGACCTCCACTCTGTCAAGTGGCGCATGGATTCCAATGCACTATACCCCGCCTGAAGTCTGTTTTTGCTTGTTGGGTGTTTCACTGAAGTGTTGAGGAAGGTCCCGCTTTATTACTCCCAGGGAACCATGTGCATCCAGGCCACCCTCCGGAGAGCTCGGCGACGGGGATCAGGGGTTGGTATGCAGCGGGAGAAGAAGTTGGAACCAACGGGCCGCGCGAGGACCCATCCATGATTCCGTTGTACCTACTCAGGCAGCTGACGGGAGGTAGGCAGTGGAGGATTGCATATGAATGCGGACAAGGAACCGTCGTCCTGATCGGTGTTGCCTCTTTCGTTTTGTTTCTTGAATCTAGACTCTGCAGTACATGTGACCCTCGAACTTGCTCAAGTTGCTTCTGTCGGACCAGGTTTCACAACTTCAAAATCACAAGGGCCATATAAGCATCCGGAACTTGCTTCCCTCTCGATTCACGAACCAAGATGGCCACTGCTGAGACTGAGACTCCGGGGCTGCCGGACTATGTCCTCGACGCCGACGCTGTGCTGAAGGATATCGATGTCAACTGGCGCCATGGCCGAGCCCCCGATTACAGCAAGACGCGCAAGATCTGGTCTGAGAGTGTGTCACCTCCCGCCCCCTTCTTTTTTGGACCCATCTTCCCCCCCGTGAGAGTCCAAGTCTCACTAACACACCCCGCCAGCCAAGCGAAGCTCCCATCAAGCGGGCTCCCTCCCGGACCTGGTCGAGAAGCTCGTCAAGAACTGGGAGATCGAGGCCAGCTACAAGGTGTCGCTCGACGATTGGCGCACCATCGACCGGTCGACCTACACCTTCTCGGTCAACGGCGGCGCCCCGCAGTCGGCCGAGCACATGCTGCAGGTCGGCACGTACAACGCCATCATCGAGCCCAACGAGTACTATTGTCCCGTGCGGTCGACCTTTGACGCGTCACATAAGACCTTCAAGCGCATGATGCCCACGTTCGCCTGGGAGGTGCTCGAGGTGTACGCCGGCCCGCCCAAGGTCGCGTTCCGCTGGCGGCATTGGGGAACTATGAAGGAGGATTATACGGGGACTAACAAGTATGTTTCTTTTCCCTTTCTTTTCCCGTCTTGTTGATTTTTTTGCTGTGGCTTTTGATACGAACGAGTGCTGATGGAGGGTTTTCGTATGTGTTGCAGCAAGGGCGAAAAGGTCACGATCAAGGCGCATGGAGGACCAATCGATATTGAGGGCATCGCGGTGGCTGAGGTCAATGACAAGCTGCAGCTGCAAAAGGTTGAGGTGTTTTTCGATCCCATGAGCATGTTCAGGCAGATGGCACCGGACGGGGAGACGGGTGTGACCAAGGTGAAGGTTGATGGATAATTAGATGAATGGCAACAGGCCGTGTTATTCATAACTACAGTAGTTTGTTAGGAAGGCATTGAAGGAAATCTGGTTTGTAAAGCTGTCACTTAGGCTCTCTTCTACAGCGATTTGCCATCACCCCGATTAGCATGACGATAATCGTGCATCGCATTCCTATAGCGAATGCTGCTGTGATGTTAGAAACTCATTACCTTATTCCATAAGGTGGGCCGTGGAATAATCAAAAGCGACTGCCAGACTTGCCAGTCAATACATGTAAATCATCCACCCTGTCGTCGCTGTGGTCGTCCTCAATCCGCGCCCATTCGAAGCTGGCACTGTGCCGAAATCGTCTCCCCCCACCATTAGCAAGTCGCCCAATACCGCCTTCATATCCCGTACTACCTCGTGCATCATGTCGCCTATTCGTTCACCCCAACCCGCGTCCGCTGGTACGTGACCCCGTCCCCGAGATCCCCTCCAACTTGGATATCATGCTCTTTAACACAATCACCTGCTGCGACTTGGCCTTCCAGGTGGGGCCGTTCATCTGCGCAACGATTCTGTTTCTGTCGACGTAGAAGTTCCTCCCCCGAGCTGGTTCGTGGGCACGGTCACGCTTCTGGTAATAGGTGTAACAGAGAGCTGCCCAAATAAACCCTCGAGCTGGGCAATGTCTGCATCAGCAACTCGGATGACTTTGACTTGAAAATAGAGAGTCATCATTATATCCTGGTACAGTTTCGGTTCAGGGAGTTGTCCAGAGTCGGTATCGAATTTCATTTCGTCTATGCCAAGAGCGTTGATCTCGTCGTCTGCCGTGTTCAATTAATAGAGTCCAATACTAGTTCCCGGCGTTGCCCAACTGGAAACCAGGAACTCACCACCAAACGTAGAACGGAAGTTGCTACACATCGTCTTGACGTTGTGTTGGTGACTCTGTAGTGACAGCTGCATTGCGGCACTAGGAAGCGCCCAGCGGTCTCCAAAGCGTTATTTAGCGTTTATGATCGCAATGCGAACCTCGTCCTTGTCGGTGTCCTTGGCCCGTGCTGCTGATTGCCCTAGAGCCGGCGAGCCGCACAACCTCGTCTATGATGACCTTCCGCATGGAGAAGAGCTGCCTCTCTTTATGTAGGCGCCATCGCGAGCCCCACCGCTTCTCTAGCTCGTCAACGGCTAGCATCATGGCGAGCCCATGGCACAGGAATCCGTACGCAGAACCTATTTGATGCATCGGGTTGTGCATAGGTGGGCACTGCATATACAAATGGGGGACGAGAAGAGGGAGCTCCTCCGGCAGGCCGTAGCTCTTGTCGGCAGGTTGGTACCCAGCAGCACCATGAAGGACTGGTGGGTACTACAGCGGCGGCTGCTTCCGCATGCGGAGAGAGTCTCGTGGCGGATGGTGCAGATATACGGTAGCGGGGGCGGGATTGGAGGAGGCAGCAGCAAGAACCGCGATTCATCAATTGGGGGACCTCTACGCGGCTTAGGGCCGGCTAAAGGAGGCCGAGGCTACGTATCAACGGGCGCTGCGAGGTAACAAGAAAGCGGTTGGGTCGGATCGCATGTCGACTCTTGAAACGGTCAACAAACTTGCCCTCGTCTCCTCTAGTCAAACATATTTGTGGCATACCGGTCATTCCGCACGCTCTCGTACCACTGGGACACCTCATCCTCGGTGGCCCCACCTCCCAACACAATCTTGCCCATCACCTGTTTGACCCCCTCCTTCACGAGCCGCGAGCCACACACATAGACCCGCGCCCCACACTCCCACAACCCTTTAACCTCCTCCCTGTCGTGCCATAGCCTGTCGTGCACACGCCTGCACCCCCTCGACACGGCTAAACGCTCTGCGCACATCCACCACGCCCATGCCATGCCACTCATCGAACTCGTCCCGGTACAAATCATCCACCTCTGGTCCGCAGCAGCCAGAGAAGAGCAGCGCCGGGGCGAGCTCTCTGCCCTTGGCACGCAGCACGGCGCGTTCCTGGGAAAAGTCGCGGAAGGGAGCCAGGCCTGAACCGGCAGCCACGCAGATGATGGGCGTGCTTTCAATCTCGTCTGGCAGGCGGAATGCGGTGTGGGTGGGCCGCACTGACAGGAGCAGCCTGTCCCCCCGTAGAAGGGACGCGAGGTACGCGGTCGCGACGCCGATGTGTCTGTTAGCCGGGTTGGCGAGGGCGGGACCCTCGAGCAAGCTGTAAGCGAGCGTTGCGCGAGTGGGGTTGATGGCGGGCGACGAGGAGATGGAGTACTGCCGTAAGCGCATCAGTGGGAGCAGGGACAGGAAGGTGCCGAAGGGAAGGGACACGGAGGGGAACCCTTCGAGCAGGTCGAGGATGGATGCGCGTTTGAGGCTGATCTCGCTCGCGTACAAGTCGCCCGCGAGGGTATGCAGCTGCTGTTTCGTTGCCTCGTCTTTGGATGCGTCGGCAAGCAAGATGCCCTGGCAATCTGTCAGCAAAGGTCTTCAAGGGCAATCCGGCTGGTTACTTATGTGCTTACCCTCCTAATTGCTGACTGTGACAGCTTAACATACGACCCCAGCACATCGTACACTGAAATCGGGGTGCCCGTCGGCAGCGCAGTCCACCTGTTGGAGCCAATCGTAATGTGTGAGTCCCAAGAGGGTTGGAACTTTCGCATGACCCTGGTGACGGTCTCCTTGGGATTGAACGGAAGTACGGCGACGTAGTCGCCAACCTTGTAAGTTATGCCGTCGGGCAGCTGGATATTGATGTGCTTCTTCGGCGGAGTCCCGAGAGCTGTAAGTGTCCCCTGTTGGAACCGTAGAAGATGTTCATGGGTCTCACGTCTCCTCGGGCGGGAGAAGCCTGCCAGGCAAACAGGCGGCCAATGCAGGCCCCTATGCCGCTACCGAATGGCTTCCAGCAGTCGGGATATTCCTTGGTCAGGCGCTCGATGTTCTCGTCAAGCATGCGGTCCGGAACAAAGTCCCTGGCATTCTCGCCGTAAACAACGGGTTCCACGTGGGGCCGGGCTAGGAGAGCTAGAAGTTTTGGCCTTTGGGTACAAAGTACTTGCCGCCAACGACTCCGTCTTCTTTAGCCGAGCGTACGATTAGGGGGACTGTAGGCCAGAGCCGGAGTGTCTCGCGGAGAACAGCTGCGATGTAAGGGAGCTGAAGGGTCAGCCGTCGGATGCGGAAAGGAACCCTACGGGCGAGAAAGTACCTACTTTTTTGATATGCTCCAACCGGATCGAGCCCTTTCCTACTACATTGTCCACTTCGTCCTGGGCTTTCTGATATGCGTCTGGGTGTTTTATGGGCAAATAAAAGGCGAAGCTCAACAGGCCTGAGGTTGTCTCATGACCAGCAATAAGGAAGTTGATGAGGTTGTCGATGATGGACGCGTCGCATGAGTTTCTAGCCCGTTTTCGGGTCCACACCGTCCAGCATCGCCGACAGCAAGTCCTTACGCCCGGTAAGGTGTCTCCTCCGCGAGTCCAGGATACCCTGGGCCGTTTGCCGCAAAGTCCCGATGTCCTCCCAATACTTGCGGTTCGCCTCGCGGTAAAAGATGGACGCTAATAATGGCCGCACGGCCCGTGCACCCAACTCGGTCAGGGAGTTGACCATAGCCGCGATGAAGGGATGCAGAGCGTCGTGGTAGTACGAGTTGAAGCGGAAGTCCATGGTGCATAGGGCGAGCGTATCGAGTGTCAGGCGCGTGAAGTCTTCCGTGACCATGATGGGCGTGTCTGGCCATGCCGCGCCCACTTGAGTTCCAGCTGCGACGCGATCTCATGCATCTCATCGAACATGCCCTGGATCGACGCAGGTGCAAACACGGGCATCAAAATTCCGTGGGCCATTGCCCAGTTGGCCTTGCCTTCGCGTGCCGTGAAGAGGCCGTCATGGACGCCATTTCGGAGTTCGTTCATCGCTCCCGCGACGGATTTCCGGAACCGTTTTTCGTCGCAAAGCTCGTGAACCAGTCTTTGCGAGCTCTAGGATTCCGTGTCAGTGCGATGAGATTGAGGAGCAGGCTGTCGCTAAGAATAGCTCACCACTACCACTGCTGACCCGCTGGGAAAAGTCACACGAAATATCTCTCCTGTGATGCTCGTGAGCCATGTCCGTCACATGTGCTTGTACACGGAACTCATGATTCTTACCGTACTCATCGGCCCAAGCTTGCCAAGAACGCAGAGGAAGCCCTTTATCGACTTCGAGCGCATTCCCCACGAACGGGTAGCCCGGCGGTCCTGGTATTTGCATTGTCGTGTCTGTCATTTGTGCCTCTACCGTGTAGATGCAAGAATATTCCTCAGATTCGAGTTCTAACTACCGTAATGGGAAAATGCACCAGGCGGGTATGATACTTCGCATTCCAGGGATACAATCTGCCGTTGATATGTCAACTAGCATTCCCACCGCAAGTAGCATTCCCAGCACAACTACCGTTCCAAGCGCTCCGCTCTCTGATTGGCTGGTATTTCTTTCGGTCATGCCCAATCCGGCTGGTCGATCAAACTGTGGCAATTGGCGCTACTGTAAGCCACTGTAAGCTACCTAAGCCACTGTTCGCGGACGATGACACAACTCACCATACCTTAACCCATGTGAACAACGCACAACTGCTGGACATGAAGACACAAAACGAGGAATTGAGTCTTTTCTTTTTCTTACTCTTCTTAGTAAGACATCATCTAACGCTAACGTTATTCTCAAACACGCATTATATACTGCCACTGGCATCAATCGGATGATACAAGCAGAAACCCGGCGGAGGGTGACACACACCGGAGTCGGCTCGATCATCCATCAGGAGGACCACATCAGTCATTCCAGTTTCTCGGCCCGCTCTCCTCCGAGCCCGCCAGCCGATTTGAAGCAGGATACCACTGGCTGCAGTCTGCG